>NW_003852575.1:430516-442094 GCF_000181295.1 Otolemur garnettii | reverse complement strand
AAAAAAAACACAGCGTGGTGCCTGTGGCTCAAAGGAGTAGGGTGCTGGCCCCATATGCAGGAGGTGGTGGGTTCAAACCCAGCCCCGGCCAAAAACTGAAGAAACAAACAAACAAAAAAACCAACCTTTTTGAATATACATTTTTCACATCTCCTATTTATTCCTATGTGTCTGAAGGATTTTGTTCCTATTGTGAATTATATTTTTCCACCACTATATTAACTGGGTATGGACAGTATATAGAAAAGCTCTGGTTGTTTTAGCACATGTGTCCTTTAGCTATTTTACTAAGTACTTAGCAGTTCTAAAGATGTTTTTTATTTTGTTTTTAGAGACTAACTTACAGGTGCAAGCCACCTCACTCTAACAGGTCAGCTATTCTGACAAGTTTTAATAGAATTCACTAATGTAACCTCGAAGCTTTAAAAGATTTTGTTTTAGCACTCCAAAAGGAATTATTTTTTATTTTTGAGATGAAGTCATGGCCTATCACCCAAGCTCGAGTGCAGTGCAATCACAGATCACTGCAACTCCTGAGCTCAAAAGATCCTTCAGCTTCCCAAATTAGCTAAGGACTACAAAACTAATCCCACTAATTTTTCTTTTCTATACCCGCTAATTTTTTCTTTTCATACAAATGGGATCTGTGTTGCTCTAGGCAAGTATCACCACGCCCAGCTAATTTTGTCTACTTTTAGTAGAGATGGGGGCCTCTTGCTCAGGCTGGTCTCTAATTCCTGGCCTCAAACAATCCACCCGTTTCAGCCTCCCAAAGGGCTGGGATTACAGGCGTGAGCCGCACCACCTGGCCTCCAACCACTTCTATCTGCACTTCAATTTACTCTCTTTTGACCTCACTACAGTTCACTAATTCTCTCTTCAATTTCTTCGGTTGTGTCTACATGCTATTAAAATCGCCCACTGAATTCTTAAATCCAGTTATATATGGTATTACAATTCTAGGGTTTCCTTTTTAGTAACACTCAGTTGTTCTCTGCTGAAATCATTTATACTTCTTTTAATTAACTTATTAAGCACAGATATTTCAAAGCTATATCTGGAACATCCACTGTCTACACCCCGAGTCTATTTTTATCATCCTTTGTTCCTCCTGGCCCTGGTCATGTTTGTTTCCTTCTATATGTTATATTTAAATAATGTCATCATTATATAGAGAAAATTGTAAAGTACTTGAGGCTGTAAGTGTTATTTTCCTCTACTTCTGCTCCTAGGCAGGACTAAATCAGGGACACCAGCAATCCCAGGTTGTACCCAATGCACAAGAATTAAGATGATTTGAAGCTGGGCTTCAGTTTCTGGGAAGGTACATTTATTTCTGATTCATCCTTACTCCTAGAATAAAATTCTTCTGGTTCACAATCTCTAAAAGAAAGTGTTGTTTTTTTTTTTAACCAGACCCCTTTCTCTCCAGTAAGCTCTGAACTCCATTTTTATCATCCACTAACCCCAAGAATTTTTGCAAAAGTCTGCTAAGCATCTCCAACAACTCCTCTGAAATTGGCAAATGCCTCCAAAGAAAAGTTCCTCTTTCTCTTTCTGCTTTCCTTATCTACCAGATCTTGAAAACTCAATTCCTCATTCTATTGGTACCACAGCTATTTATTCACTTTTGTCTAGCTTTTCTAGCTGTTGTTAAAATGGAAACCCAGTCAACCCACTTATGCATTAATGTCCTTCATTCCTGAAGAATGTTCACTTCCTATTTTTGTAGATGGACAAAAGGATCCACTGCTAGTTGTTACCTGGCTATGCTTTACTATTATCATTTTTCAGAATGTAAATTATATCAAGTGCCATTTTATATTTTTTATTTATTTATTTATTTTTTGAGACAGACTCTCACTTTGTCGCCCTTGGTAGAGTGCTGTGGTGTCACAGCTCATAGCAACCTCCAACTCCTGGGCTTAGGCAATTCTCTTGCCTCAGCCTCCTGAGTAGCTGGGACTACAAGTGCCCACCACAATGCCTGGCTAGATTTAGAGATGAGGTCTCACTTTGGCTCAGGCTGGTCTCAACTCATGAGCTCAGGTGATCTACCCACCTTTGTCTCCCAGATTGCTAGCCACCGGCCTGAGAATTTTTTTTTTTTAAATACACAAGGGAGTGAAATTTATGTTTTTGAATATTTTCAATGTACACCAACTGTAAGGTGCAGGCTTTGTTTTGTACCTAATTTAAACTAAGTAAAATGCCATTTATAACACAATAAGAAATGTGAACATCAAAAAATAGCGTGATAACAGTGACCCTTATGTCTTTTAAATATATACTGAAACATCTGCAGAAGAAAGACTAGGAAATTTAAAGATTTGTTTTAGGTACTAGGTAAGATGGTTAGGAAAGAAGTGGTCACTAGTTGATGGGGTCATAAGGGTTTATTACACTACTCTGTCTACTTTGCATATGTTTAAAACTATCCTTTAGGAGGCTAAGGCATGTAGATTGCTTGAGCTCATGAGTTCAAGACCAACTTGAACAAAAAGCAAGATCCGGCTCAGCGCCTGTGGCTCAAGTGGCTAAGGCGCCAGCCACATACACCTAAGGTGGCGGGTTCGAATCCCCAGCCTGGGCCCACTAAACAACAATAATGGCTGCAACCAAAAAAAAAAATGGCCAGGCGTTGCGGCGGGCGCCTGTAGTCCCAGCTGCTTGGGAGGCTGAGGCAGGAGACTCGCTTGAGCCCAGGAGTTGGAGGTTGCTGTGAGCATGATGCCATGGCACTCTACCCAGGGGGATAGCTTGAGGCTCCCTCTCACCAAAAAAAAAAAAAAAAAAAAAGCAAGATCCTATCTCTACTAAAAATAGAAAAAACTGAGGCAAGAGGATCATTTGAGTCCAAGAACTGGAGGTTGCTATGAGCTCTAATGATGCCACTGCACTCTACCCAGAGTGACAGCTTGAGACTCTGTCTCAAACAAAAAAAAAAAGAAAAGAAAAGAAAAAAAAATTATCCTCCATTTACTGTGAAAAAAATTTTTATTTGATAAATTTAACCAACTTACTGAAATCCACAAATTTTAAAGTAGAAAAATAATTAATCTATCACCAGTTTATTCGATATCCAGTTCAACCATAATCCTCAAAAAACAAGCCTTCATGTAAAGCCTTACTACATGAGATTTTTTATTACCCTTCCATGGTATGTAAAAATATGAATAATTATATTTTCTCTGGATCATCTAAACTTAAAATAGATCATATAATTACCAAGCATCTTATTATTTCTCAATTCCAAAAAGAAAGAGGTTTAAAGGAAAAGACAGTAATATGCAAATATGCCCACTAAAGTAGAAGTTTACCTGTAAAGATGTAATTGATCCCGTGTGTCCTTGGAGCACAGCAACTGGAGCACAAGTTCTCAAGCACCACACTCTAATAATTTTATCACAGCTACCTGCAGCAATCATTGTATTCTCATAGTTTACTGCCATGTCTGAAATTTCTGCAGAATGACCTCTTAATGTAGATAACAGGCGGCCATTATGTGTTGACCAAATCTTTACTAAACAGTCATCTGAACCCTAAGAAAAAAATATACCCCAAATTAAATGTTAGTATACCAAGTCTTTTAAATCACTTAAAAGAAGACTTTTTTTTTTTTTTTGTAATTTTTGGCTGGGCCTGGGTTTGAACCGGCTACCTCTGGCATATGGGGCCAGTGCCCTACTCCTTTGAGCCACAGGTGGCGCTCCCCAAGAAGACCTCTTATATGCCACTTAAATTAAGTATCTAATAACTGCTACTCTTTCCGATTGTATCCTATATAGTTGCATAGTAATTTACAACTTTTTTTTTTTTTTTGGTAGAAACAGTCTCATTTTATCGCCCTCAGTAGAGTGCCATGGCGTCACACAGCTCACAGCAACCTCCAACTCCTGGGCTTAGGTGATTCTCTTGCCTCAGCCTCTCAAGTAGCTGGGACTACAGACACCCGTCACAATGCTCAACTATCTTTTTGTCGCAGTTGGGCTAGGTTTGAAGCTGCCATGCTCAGTATATGGGGCTGGCGCTCTTCTCACTGAGCCACAGGCACCGCCCTAATTTACAACTCATAATTAGAACACTTATGGAATAGTATTTTTCTACAAAACAAAGAAATCTACATAAAGATTCTATCAACTTGGGTGGCCTATCTGCAGCTGAACCACCTAAAGTACTTATTATAAATAAAAATTCATGGATCCCAAACCAGACCCACTGAGTCACAATCTCCAAAGATGGGAAACAGTCTACATGTTTTATAAGATTTCCTAATAAGCACACCAAAGTGCTTCAGATGACATCAAATTGAGTTTAAAATGTTAACTCACTGTAAAGATTCTATGTCCTGTCCTATCAAATGCTACACAGTAAACAGCAGATAGATGTCCGAGAATCCTTCTGTGCATTTTTATATGCTGATACATAGTTCCTGGAAATGCTGTGCTAAAAGTGGAACACCCTGTGAGTTGTTTTCCTCGATGTATCTCCACTAGGAAATAAAAACAGTGACAATGGTTAAGGGGGCGTCGATATGTTAAAAAACTAAGAAACACTCCAAAACTATTTCCAGAGGGTTATAGAAACCCTGAGGACACAAGTTTCTCTCAAATCTATTCTACTATATCCACTAATACTGACTTCTTACCGCAGTAAGATTGTTTTTCATTAAATTTGTATTAATTTTTTTTTTACTTTGAAATTTGGTACTTATTTACTAAAACATCATTACCAGTATTTCCTTTTAAAACGTGATACAGCATCTATGAAGTTTGTCAAAAAATTAAAAGAACAGTTTTGGGCATCTCAAAGGCCAACCTCACTTACCAAGATTTGGTGGGGAACCATAATTCACTGGCATTTCAGGAGGTCTTCCTCTATGAAGAGCAGCAAAGGCAGAGCCCTTCCAAACTGTGTGCCTGCAGTCTTTAAAATGAATTTTAGATACACATAAAATCTTGAAAGTTAACCCCAAGAAAGATTTTATAGAATACTTACGTATATTGTAATAAACTGTTTATTCAAAGTTTTACCAACTAATATACTTTTAACAGAAAATCCCTGGAGTTTTATTAAACTATTTCTGAAGAAAAAAAAAATTAAGACATCTCAGATACAGCAGCAACAACAACTAACATTTTTGTAGCACTTTACAATTCACAAAGTGCTTTCAACATACATTATTCTCATTGAATCCTCACAACAACCCTGTGAGGTAGGTATTTTTGTCAATTTACAAGTGAGGTATCTGAGGCTCATAGGTTCCTGGACCTTTAAAGAGATCCACAGCAAATGACTGGTAAAGATGGACCACAAAACCAGATCTTTTCACTCCAAGTCCCATTTAATGCCAAATGAGTCTTTATTTTTCAATGTAGAATTATACCATACAATATTAAAGATAAAAGGTCCCACAACTGATCCAACTTTGCAAAAATGGAAACTTTTATAAGGAAAAATTTAATTTCTTTGATTTATATGAAAAAATCTTCCCATAAATAATTTAACTTGTTTGGTTCCAAAATTAATTTGAACAATACTGCCATGAGTTTAATCCCCTTAGGAAGTACTGACAAATTAAATAACTTTCCCTTTGTTTTAGGATCACAGATAATCCTTTGCAGAAAGGGACATATGTAGGATCTGAGTCTGAACACTAATGCTGAAGTCCCATCCCTCCTTGACCTACCCAGCAAATACACTAAGAAAACCCTGTCTGCCCGCCTCTACAGGAGATAGCAGCAGAACACAGGCTATACACACAATCATGCTATGCTAGAAATCAGATTCTCCATACCAGAAAAAGGGAGGGAAGGCATCACCTCTACTGAGCCTCGGGTGCCTCAAGCTAACAGGTATTTTGCACTTTACATGAATGGATTATTACCACTACCATGACCAAAGAGCAGTTACAAGGCATCCTCTTGTGGCACTAGTACAAAACAGAGAAATATGGCCCCTATCCTAGAGCAACTTGCTGAAATCTCTTTTAAGGTCTGCCAGTTCTAAAGCAGTGCTCATCACAAAACAACATTGAGCTGGACACAAGAGAACGAAAGAAAACAGGCTACCCAAGAACTACTAATATATCCACCTAAAATAGAATAATTACAAAGTGAATAGGAACACAGAAGTTAAAATATAAAGTTTCCTGATTAGAGCCAGTGTGGTGTAACTGTAGAGCACTAAGCAACAAATAAATCTGACAAACCAGTCTGGCATAGACCAAAAGGGAAAGCTGCTCTTTCTCAATTAAGCTTTATACTGGTGGTGCATCTAAGAGGTAGCATCACATCAGCAATAGCTCTTAACAAAAAGTAATCATGGGATGAACTTGACGTATGCTCAGGATCAGAAGAACCAACAATCTTACCCATTAGCAGTTTAGCCACATGTATACATAGATCATTATCACATACATATACTTAGTCTAAGTCTTTTATACCAAGCTAACAGATAATTGCAATTCCAAACATTTTGCTAGCACATAACTTTGCCAAAAAAATTAGTGAATAAAAGAACCATGCAATTTTTACATTTTTGGTGCTTGTTTTCAAGCTGCTACCAAATTTAGAAAATCACTTCCCTTTAGAACAAAGGGCTTTCAAAATCTAAAAATGAAATACTTCTAGCATTTAAAGAGTTTATTTAGACACATACAATTACATTCAATGAAGTTATGAGTGAGCTACAAAATGGAAAATTAGGAACTCACATTGATAAAACCTCAAACACATCTCAATAAATTCAAGCTTTTTAGCTTAACATCTATATCTTTATCAATTTTTTTAAATGTAGGACCCATTAAACACTTATGCAATAAAATGCAAAGTTCTATGCTAAACGAAGAGAATTTTATAGTCCACAGCATGATTATAGTTACATATCACCTTTCTTCCACAATGCTTACATTACTTCACAAGTATAATAATTATTAAGCTATTAATACAAAGCAGAACACTTCTTCAAATTAAGGTACCTTGTGCTGTACGTAGCAAAGACTGCCT
Source organism: Otolemur garnettii (assembly GCF_000181295.1). Classification (NCBI taxonomy): domain Eukaryota; kingdom Metazoa; phylum Chordata; class Mammalia; order Primates; family Galagidae; genus Otolemur; species Otolemur garnettii. Next base: position 435,087 of record NW_003852575.1, on the reverse strand, counting down.
TCCTGCACCAAGTAAAGAAGTGACTCTTGAAATACTGGGCGGAATTTCTTTATCCAACATGGGGCCGATGCGCTGGCAGATTTGCAACAGATGATCAGGAGCCACATGCTTATTGGACAAGACCTAGTTGGAGAGCAAGTTTTAATAACAACACTGTTTACAATAATATCAAAAAAATACTTAGGAATAAATCTGACAAAATGTGGCATACACATTGAAAACAATAAAACATACTAACAAATTAAAGATTTAATGTAACAATAAGTTGACCTATAGATTCAAGCCCAGATCAATCAAACCTCCAGAAAGAATTTTTGTAGAAATTGATAATTGTATTCTAAAATGCATCTGTAAATGACCTAGAAAAGCCAAAGCAGCTTTGAAAAGAACAAAGTTGTTGGGTGGCACCTGTGGCTCAAAGGAGTAGGACACCGGCCCCATATACTGAGGGTGGCAGGTTCAAATCCAGCCCTGGCCAAACTGCAACAAAAAAATAGCCAGACATTGTAGCAGGCACCTGTAATCCCAGCTACTCAGGAGCCTGAGGCAAGAGAATCTCCTAAGCCCAGGAGTTGAGAGGTTGCTGTGAGTTGTGTGACACCATGGCACTCTACCCAGGGAGATAAAGTGAGACTCTGTCTCTACCAAAAAAAAGAAGAAAGAAAAGAACAAAGTTGCAAAGCTAACAATATCTAATGTCAAGACTTGTTATGAAGCTATAGGTTACTTGGTAAGCGGAATCCAAAAGAAATATAAAGCCATAGTAATCAACACTGCATGGTATTGGAATAAAGACAATGTTCAATGAAACAATGTCTCCAGAAGCAGTCCTACACATACACAGACAACTGATTTTTGACAAAGGTGAAAAGGCAATTTAGTGAAAAGGAAGTCTTTTCTTTTTCTCTTTTTTTGTTTTTTTTTTTGAGACAGAGCCTCAAGCTGTCCCCCTGGGTAGAGTGCCGTGCATGGCATCACAGCTCACAGCAACCTCCAACACCTGGGCTCAAGCAAGTCTCCTTCCTCAGCCTCCCAAGTAGCTGAGAACATAGGCGCCTGCCACAACGCCCAGCTATTTTTTGGTTGCAGCCATCATTGTTGTTTGGGGGGCCGGGCTGGATTCAAACCCGCCACCTTGTGTATGTGGCTGGCACCTTAGCCACTTGAGCCACAGGAAGTCTTTTCAATAAATGATTCTGGATCAACTGGACATCCACTTGCCATATAAAAAATATTGATTCATACCTCCCATCATAAACAAAAATTATCTCAAGATGAATCGCATTAACCTAAAATCATAAAATTTCTTAAACAAAATACTGGAGAAAAACTTTGTGACTCCAGGTTAGAGAAAAATTCCTAATATGATATCAAAAGCACAATCCACAAAAGAACAAATTGATAAATCGGACTTTTATCAAGTTTTTTTGTTTGTTTGTTTGAGACAGTAGAGTAACATAGTATCACAGCTCACAGTAACCTCAAACTGTTTTTTCTTTTCTTTTTAGAGACAGAGTCTCACTTGGTAGAATGCCCTAGCGTCACAGCTTCCAGCCACCTCCAGCTCTTGAGTTTAGGCGATTCTACTGCCTCTGCCTCCTGAGTAGCTGGGCCTAGAGGCACCTGTCACAACACCCAGCTATTTTTTTGTTGCTTTTTGCAGTTTGGCAAGGGCCAGGTTCGAACCTGCCACCCTTGGTATATGGGGCCAGTGCCCCACTCACTGAGCCACAGGCACCGCCCAGCAACCTCAAACTCTTAGGCTCAAGTGATTCTCTTGCTTCCCCCTCCCAAGTAGCTGGAACTTCAGGGGTCTGCCACAAAGCCCAGCTATTTTTTTTTTAAGAGATGAGCTCTTGCACTGGTTCAGGCTGGTCTCAAACTCCTGAGCTCAGGCAATCCACCTGCCTCAGCCTCCCAGAATGCTAGGATTACAGGTGTGAGCCACCTCACACAGCCAACAATCTGTGTTTTCCTAAAGTCACCTTTGAGAAAGAAAAGACCGCTTCAGACAGAAAATACTGAAGGACTTGTATCCAGACTACATAAAGAACACTCAAACCTGACAACTGCCACTTAATACCACTTATTTTATAACATAAACAAAAGATTTGAACAGACACTTCAAAGAAGATAAGACAGATGACCAGGGTGGCACCTGAGGCTCAGTGGGCAGGGCACCAGCCCCATATACCAAGAGAGGTGGGTTCAAACCCGGCCCTGGCCAAACTGCAACAAAAAATAGCCAGGCATTGTGGTGGGCACCTGTAGTCCCAGCTACTCGGAAGGCTGAGGCAAGAGAATCGCCTAAACCCAGGAGTTGGAGGTTGCTGTGAGCAGCATGACGTCACGGCACTCAACCGAGGACAATAAAGTGAGACTCTGTCTCTACAAAAAAGAAAAAAATAAAGACAGATGATGAGAAAAAAAAAAAATGAAAAATCAAGATCATTAACAGTTATAGAGAAATACAAACTAAAACCACAACAAGATACCATTATACACATCAGAATTGCTAAACTTTGTTTTTTGGGGGGTTTTTTGGTAGAGACAGTGTCTCACTTTATCGCTTTGCCCTCAGTAGAGTGCAATGGCATCACACAGCTCACAGCAACCTCTAACTCCTGGGCTTAGGCAATTCTCCCACTTCAGCCTCCCGAGTAGCTGGGACAACAGGTGTCTGCCACAACTTCTGGCTATTTTTTGTTGCCGTTTGGCCAGGGCCGGGTTTGAACCCGACACCCTCAGTATATGGGGCTGGTGCCCTTCCCAGTGAGCCACAGGCGCCGCCAAGAATTGCTAAACTTTTAAAGAGCAGACTGAGGTTGGAAGAACATGGAAAAACTGATGATAGCAAAACAGTAAAACCACGTTAGAAAAACAGGTCAGTTTCTTAAAAAGTTACACATAAACCTACCATATAATTCAGCTATTTCACGCCTAGGTATTCATCTATGAAGAATTATACCTTATGTCCACATAAAGGTTTGAATATGAATGTTCTTAGCAACTTTCTTTCCAAACTTACTCAAAAGTGAGTACCAAAACACCTATTGCCAGGTTAATAAACACATCGCAGTATATACAGTGATAAAGAAATTATCTAGGCTAAGGTGTGGTGGCTTATACCTATAATCCCAGCACTTGGGAGGCCAAGGTGGGTGGATTGCTTGAACTCATATGAGTTTGAGACCAGCCTGAGCAAAAAGTGAGACCCCGGATCTTTACTAAAAATAGAAAAACTGAGGGAAGAGGATCACTTGAGCTCCAGAGTTGGAGGTTGCTGTGAGCTATGATACCATAGCACTCTACCTAGGATGACAAAGTGAGACTCTGTCTCAAAAAAAAAGGGAGAAAAAGAGAAAAATAATTATGCTGAAAGAAGCCAGAAAAAGAGAATACAATGTATGGTTTCCTTTATATTATGCTTTAGGAAAGGGAAACCAACATATAGTGACAAGATAACAGAAAAGGGGTTGTGATGGTTAAAGAGAAAAGCAGGAGGAATTACAAAGGACCAAGAGGAAACTTTTGGAGGAGTGACAGACATCTATACTACCTTTATTGTAATGATGGGTTCATAGTTTAAGATGTCAAGATTTATCAATACTTTAAACATAACTTACCTCTGTAAGTTGACCACACAACGGATTGTAACTAACTGGACAACATACAGAGGTGGCCGACATAAGGCACTAGGCCTACTGTACTGATACATGTACATACATGTTGCACATGTCTGGTCTGTGAAAATTAGGTCAACCTAAGGAGGTGGTCAGTGCAGGGGGCTGGTCATTTATGAAGGTTTTACTGTATGCATTTTATCGCATTTCAGTTATACCTCAAAAACAACAAAAATGGGCTCAGTGCCTGTAGCATAGTGGTTATGGCACCAGCCACATAGACCGAAGTAGGTGGGTTCAAACCCAGTCTGGGCCAGCTAACCAACAATGACAACTGCAACAAAAAAATAGCCAGGCACTGTGGCAAGCGCCTATAGTCCTAGCTCCTTGGGAGGCTGAGAAGAGAATCGCTTGAGCCCAAAAGTTTGAGGTTGCTGTGAGCTGTGATGCTACAGCACTGTACCGAGGGCCACATAATGAGACTCTGTCTCAAAAAAAAAAAAAAAAAAAACACGTGGAGTCAGACATTTGTCTCACTATGACCTAAGTTGGTTTCTCTGTGCAAATATTGAAAACTAGAGTCTAGATTCATTTTTCTTCTATTAGATTGCTGATTTCTTAGGCAACCTTGACTAATAAGCATATATTACTTTTTCTTTTTATCACCATAATTTTAACATATGCTGTACTTGCCAGAGTCTCTTGCCCATATGTGATTCAATAAATATATATTGAATGAAAAAAAAATGCAACAGATAACTTTGTAAATATAATTCATGAATATGGCCAACATTACCTGATGTGAATATATCTCTTTTTTTTTTTTTAAGACAGCCTCAAGCTATCACCCTAGGTAGAGTGCTGTGACATCACAGCTCACAGCAACCTCCAACTCCTAGGCTCAAGCGAGTCTCCTGCCTCAGCCTCCCAAGTAGCTGGGACCACAGG
>NW_003852575.1:426924-430355 GCF_000181295.1 Otolemur garnettii | reverse complement strand
GAGCCATGAATGTATCTCTTATAAATTTTTCTTCTTTTTGTGGCCCTTGGGAGAGTGCTGTAGCACCATAGCTCACAGCAACCTCAAACTCTTGGGCTCAAGCGATTCTCTTGCCTCAGCCTCCTGAGTAGCTGGGAACTATAGGCACCCGCCACAAGGCCTGGCTACTTTTTTTTTTTTTTTAGAAGACAAGGTTTCAGTCTGGCTCAGGCTAGTTTGGAACCTATGAGGTCAGGCAATCCATCTGCTGGCCTCCCAGAGTGCTAGCACTACAGGCCTGAGCCACCTCGCCTGGCCCAAAATATCTGCAATAAATTTTAAAGCAGCAAACCCAGGGCATCTCAAGCATAATGGTACCAGCATTTAAGGAATGATAATAATCACTATGCAGTACTCTCCAGCATATTCAGGACATATAGTAACCAATATGGTATGGATATTTGACCCCACCAGATTCCATACTGAAATTTGATCCTGAATGTTTTTGTTTTTTGAGATGGGAGTCCCAGGCTGTTGGTTGCCCTGGGTAGTGTCGTGGCGTCACAGCTCACAGCAAACTCAAACTCTTGGGCTTAAGAGATTCTATTGCCTCAGCCTCCCAAGTAGCTGGGGCTACAGATGCCCCCCACAACACCCAGCTTTTTTTTTATTGTGGTTGCCAATGTTGTTTTAGCTGGCCAGGGCTAGGTTCAAACCCGCCAGCCTCAGTGTATGGGGCCAGTACCCTATGCACTGAGCTACGATGGGCACTGCCTGATCCCCAATGTTGAAGGTAAAGCCTAATGGGAGATGTTTAAATGGCTTGGTGCAGTCCTCACCATGTTGAGTTCTTGCTCTGTTAGTTTCCATAAGAGATGGTTGTTAAAAAGAACCGGTACTAGGCCAGCAAGCCATGGCTCACGTCTGTAATCCTAGCATTCTGGGACGCAGAGGCGGATGGATTCCCTGAGCTCACAGGTTCCAGACTAGCCTGAGCAAGAGTGAGACCCCATTTCTAAAACTAGCTGGCGTTGTAGGGGGCACTTTAGTCCCAGCTACTCAGGAGCCTGAGAAAAGAGAATCGCTTGAGCACTAGAGTTGGAGGTTGCTGTGAGCTATGACACCATAGCACTTTACCAAGGATGACAAAGTGAGATTCTGTCTTTAAAAAAAAAAAAGACTGGCACCTCCTTCCTCCTCCCATGATTTCTGCGCAAGCTGGCTCCCTTTGCCTTCCACCATGAATGGAAGCAGCCTGAAGCCCTCACCAGAAACAGGTGCTGGTGCCATGTTTCTCATACAATCTTACAGAACCCTGAGCCAAATAAACTTCTCCCTTTATAAATTACCTTGCTTCAGTTATTCCTTTACAACAACACAAACATACCTTCTGAACCTGTTTCATTTTAAAAAGCAAGAAATATACACACAGCAACACAAATAGACTAAGACAGTATCCCTAGCTCCCATCTGCTAATGCCCAAGGCACTGTGATACCAACAATGACCCACATTTTCAAACTCTCTAAGAAACACAGCTCCAAAGGAACTCTGAAACATACAATCACAGACTTACATTTTCTCACCATTTTTTTTTAGAGACAGAGTCTCACTTTGTCGCCCCCAGTAGAATGCTGTGGCATCACAGCTCATAGTAACCTCCAACTCCTGGGCTTAGGCGATTCTCTTGCCTCAGCCTCCCGAGTAGCTGGGACCACAGGTGCCCACTTCCATGCCCGGCTATTTTTTTTCGTTGCAGTTTGGCCGGAGCCAGGTTTGAACCCGCCACCCTCGGTATATGGGGCCGGCACCCTACTAACTGACCCACAGGTGCCACTCTCATTTTCTCTTCTTAATAACGCATCGAAATGTAAAATAAGCCTGGATCCAATACAAAGATTACATTCTTAAGTTCTGGTGAAAGAAAAGACTAGATAAAATATCTTTAATTTTTCAATCTGATTTATACCTCGCACACATTCCAACACAAAAGTCAGAAGGCAAATCAAAACTGAAGACAGCTGGGCCTAGCTACTTGGGAGGCTGAGAAAAGAGGAATGCTTAAACCCAAGAGTTTGCGCTTAGCCAACACAGCAAGATTCCATTTCTAAAAAATACTGAAATAGTCCTCAAAAATTTCTTTATTTTTTGCTAGGTATGTGCTCACACCTGTAGTACTAGCACTCTGGGAGGCAAAGGTGGGTGGAGATTGCCTGAGCTCATGGGTTCAAGACCAGCCTGCACAAAAGTGAGACCCTGTCTACTAAAAAAAATAGAAAAACTGAAGCAAGAGGATTTTTTTTTTCCCGGCAAGGGCCGGGTTTGAACCCACCATCTCTGGTATACGGGGCCAGCGCCGTAATCCTTTGAGCCACAGGCACTGCCCAGCAAAAGGATCTTTTGAGCCCAAGAGTTGGAGGTTGCTGTGAGCTATGACACGACAGCACACTACCCAGGGTAACAGCTTGAGACTCTGTCTCAAAAACAATTTATTTTGTTTTTGTTGTTCTGTTTTTTGAGACAGAGTCTCACTTTGTCACCCAGGCTTGAGTGCAGAAGCATCATCAGAGCTCAAACAATCCTCCTGCCTCAACCTTCCCATTAACTTGGACTCTGACTACAGATGCACACCACCCAGCTAATTTTTCTAAATTTTTTTCCCAGTAGAGACACGAGAATTTGGGGGAGTCTCTTGCTCACGCTGAGCTCCAACTCTTGGGCTCAAGCACTTCAGCCTCCCAAAGTGCTGGTATTACAGTTATGAACCACCACACTCAGCCCAAATTCCTTAGTATCAGTATCTGTGCTTTAAAGCGTTAATATGTAGAAGTCTAACTTTTATAGATTAACAGCTATGCATAGTCAGTATTAGAAGGGAGAAGGAGAAAAAGTAATTTCAACATAGCAAGAAAAATCACAAACCTACAAACGCAACAGTAATATAAATCTTCAAGTAAAAATCATCATTAATGGGTGGCGCCTATAGCTCAATGGACAGGGTGCCAGCCACCTAAAAGAACAAAAATAGCCAGGCGTTGTAATGGGTGCTCTGTCTCAAAAAAATACATAAATTGAAGTAGGGCACCAGCCACATGCACCAAAGCTGGTGGGTTTAAACCCAGCCCAGACCCGCTGGACAACAATGACAACCGCAACAACAACAACAACAACAAAAATAGCCAGGTGTGGTGGTGGGTGCCTGTAGTTCCAGTTACTTGGTGGGCTGAGGTAAGAGAATTATTTGCACCGAAGAGTTTGAGGTTGCGGCGAGCTGTGATGTCATGGCACTCTACCCAGGGCAACCGCTTGAGACTGTCTCAAAAATAAATAAATAAATAAATAAATAAAAATAACTATACTAATTGACCTAAGTTATCTAAAAAGTTTCAATATTTAAATAAACCAAATTAGGGAAATGGCAAGATGGCTTCTCTAAGGAGAAAAATCACTTTT
>NW_003852575.1:420596-425027 GCF_000181295.1 Otolemur garnettii | reverse complement strand
GAATCCAGCCTGGGCTGCTAAACAACAATGATGGCTGCAACCAAAAAATTGCCAGGCATTGTGGCGGTTGTCTGTAGTCCCAGCTACTTGGGAGGCGGAGGCAGGAGACTCGCTTGAGCCCAGGAATTGGAGGTTGCTGTGAGCTGTGATGCAACAGCACTCTACCCAGGGGGACAGCTTGAGTCTGTCTCAAAAAAAAGACAGCTTAGTGTAAGGTGACCAGATTTTAACATGGGGGGGGCGGGGCTGTTGACTGAGCTGTTTATGGTTAGGGACAGGGTGGGGGGGAAACTACTTGTTTGTTCCAGACAGTTTGGCTCCTTCTGAGCTAATTGTCCTTGCCTAGAAGTGAGGGAGGGAGCCAGTATCTTCCACCTCCTCGACCTTGCATAGGAGGGGAGTAGGGAGTTTACATTAGCCTTTTCATTTCCAAATGAAATTACATTAACCTCTTCATTCCCAAACAGAGTTACATTAACCTTTTCAGCAGCCGCATATTCCCTTCCCATTCTCCCGCCCTACCCTAGCTTGTCGTGCATTCTTTCTAAAAATTAGGACTTTTTTAAAACACCGAGGGACGTGGGACAAATTGTTTAAAAGCGGGATGTCTGGTCACCTTAGCTTAATGCCTGTACCTCACCAGAGCTGGTGGGTTCAAATCCAGCCTGGGCTGCTAAACAACGACAACTACAACCAAAAAAAAAAAAAAAAAAAACAGCCGGGCATTGTGTGGGTGCCTGTAGTCCCAGCTACTCGAGAGGCTAAGGCAAGAGAATCGCTTAAGTCCAAAAGTTGGAGGGTGCTGTGAGCTGTAACGCCACAGCACTCTACCCAGGGCAACAGTTTGAGACTCTGTCTCCAAAAAAAAAAAAAATTGTAAGAGTTAAGTCCTGGGAAAAACCATATTTACATTTGTCAATGTTTACCCTGCTAAAGAGATCAAAATAATTTATTTGTAAACTGCCATATAAAATGCCCTCAGAAATTTAAGTGATATTAAATATTTTAAGATTAAATTTCTACTGTGAATTTAACAATAATCAAACAATAAACACAAATATATAAATATTACTAGATTGATAAGATGTGTAATTGAAGGTTTAAGAAAACTACTTATAACTTCAACAAGCCAAATGCTGATTTCAATGTAAATAACCTTTAAGTCTATCTACACCTCACACAAAAAGCCTCCTCAAAAAAAATTAATGACAATGAGCTCTAAGGATTTTTTTTACTTGTTTACAGAAATTGTCCTACAAAAATATTATGACATTAATTATTGTCTCTTAATCTCTTTCCCCTATTTAAATAAGCCCCTCCTTTATAAACCTACTTCTTCCCAATTCTCATGCACAATTCTATGGTTCTATTTCCTTCTTCCCCTTCATCACCTATGTACATGAAGATTAAATTCTATGAATTGACAGGCCCAACAGCTTATACAAGGTTAGGTATTAAGCTATAACCAGTCTTAATTTTTCCATGAAGCAAAAGTCCCAAGAATACTTTCAGCCCCCAATATTAACTGGAGAGCATGATTACAAATCTAAGAAAAATGGCAGCTTTGCAAATGCCAATATTACAATCACCTGAAAAGCTTTTTCAAACTACCGATGTCCAGTCCCACTGCAGATTGTGATTTAACTAATTTGGGGAATGGCTTATATATCCACATTTTATAAAGTTCTTCAGATGATTCTAACACAAGGTTATGAAAATCAGTGAGAAAGAATAAATTAATATAAGAAAAAAAAATCCACAATGTGGAAAATTCTACAGAACAAATGACTCAGTCTCCAGCAAATCATTAGTGCAGAAACAAAACTATTCAAGATAAAAACAGATTTAAAATAAAATCAATGCAGTGCATGAACCGTGTCTGAAGACCAACCATCAGGAACAAACTAAATGTAAATCCAAAGCACAAAAAGCAAATATTGATTCTGCAATACTAGAACTCGATCGTAGAAGCAGCAGTTGCATTTTAGAGCTATACTCCAAAGAATTTAGAGATGAAATTAAATGTCTGGAATTTGCCCTAAAATATTCCAGCATAAACCAATGAAATGAATAACCATCTGGAATTTGTCTTAAAACAACGGAGTTGGAGAAGAGGGAGAAACTGTAATATTCTTTAGGCCCTTTTTCTTTTTTCTTTTTTTTTTTGAGACAGAGCCTCAAGCTGTCCCCCTGGGTAGAGTGCAGTAGCATCACAGCTCACAGCAACCTCCAATTCCTGGGCTCAAGTGAGTCTCCTGCCTCTGCCTCCCAAGTAGCTGGGATTATAGGTGCCCGCCACAACGCCCAGCTAGCTTTTGGTTGCAGCCATCATTGTTGTTTGGCGGGCCTGGGCTGGCTTCAAACCCACCACCTTAGGTGTATGTGGCTGGCGCCTTAGCCACTTGAGCCACAGGCCCCGAGCCTAGGCCATTTTTCTTGAAGATTTCTTTTTTTTTTTTTTGAGACAGAGTCTCACTATGTCACCCTTGGTAGAGTGCCACAAAGTCACAGCTCACAGCAACCTTGGGCTTCAGTGATTCTCTTGCCTCAGCCTCCTAAGCAGCAGGAATTACAGGCACCTGCCACAACCGGCTATGTTTTGACTGTAGTTATCTCATTGTGGTTTGGCAGATCCAGGCTGGATTCGAACCTGCCACCTCCAGTGTATGTGGCTGGCTCCCTAGCAGCTGAGCCACAGGCACCAAACCTTTCTTGAAGATCTCTATTAACTGTTTTTATTTTGTTAAAAAAGGAATATACCTCAAGTAGAAATCAAACCAAATACATCAAATTAGTAAAACAAATTCAAAATTCAAATTTGTCAATATTACTCCTACATAGGGATATGATGTATTATTCTTAGTTGTGTACCTTTGGAATGCCGAGTGCAATGATGTCATAGCTCACAGCAACCTCAAATTCCTGGGCTCAAGTGATTCTCTTGCTTCAGCCTCCCCGGTAAGCTGGGACTACAGGCACCCGCCATAATGCCCGGCTATTTTCTTTTTTTTTTTTCTTTTCAGTTTTTGGCCAGGGCTGGGTTTGAACTCACCAGCTCTGGCATATGGGGCCAGCACCCTACCTCTTTGAGCCACAGGAGCCACCCCATTTTTTTTTTTCTTTTTAAGAGATGGGGTCTTGCTCTTACTCAGGCTGGTCTACATCAGCTGCAGCCTCCCAGGGTGCTAGGATCAAAGGCGTGAGCCACCACACCTGCCTTTGGAATGCTTCTCAAAGAAAAAACTTTGGGCCCTTCTTAGTGGCTCATGCCTATAATCCTAGCACTCTAGGAGGCTGAAGCAGGTGGATTGCTTGAGCTCACCAGTTTGAGACCAGCCGGAGCTACAGCCAGACCCCATCTCTAAAAACAGCTGGGCGTTGTGGTGAGTACCTGTAGTCCCAGCTACTTGGGAACCTGAGGTAAGTGAATCGCTTGAGCCCAGGAGTTTGAGGTTGCCTTAAGATATGACACCATAGCACTCTACCACGGTGACAACATCAGCCTGTCACAAAAAACAAAACAAAAAAAACAACTTTGGAGGCCTAGAAGCTATACATATACACTAATAAGAGAATAAGTCTCCTCTGTACAGGTTTATCATCATCTGTTGACTGCTGGGGTGGAAAGATGAAGACAAAGTAGGAAGAAGATACCCATCAGGCAGGCCAAATCAGGCAAAGATAGATATGTCACAGCCAAATCAAAGTCATATACCAGGGCAGCACCTGTGGCTCAGTGAGTAGGGCGCCAGCCCTATATACGGAGAGTGGTGGATTCAAACCCGCCAAACTGCAACAAAACAATAGCCAGGCGTTGTAGTCCCAGCTGTTTGGGAGACTGAGGCAAGAGAATCACCTAAGCCCAAGAGCTGGAAGTTGCTGTGAGCTGTGACACCACAGCACTCTACCAAGGGGGACAAAGAGAGACTCTGTCTCTTAAAAAAAAAAGTCATACACCAAAGAAATCATTAATAAAATATGTTTTTAAGCAGAGATGTAAGCAATTCTCATAGCAAAAGCCAAAAAACAGAGCAGGCAAGAGGCTCACTCCTGTAATCCTTGAATTTGGGGAGGCTGAAGCAGGAGGATTGCTTGAGGCCAGGAATTCAAGACCAACCTAAGCAAAAGTGAGAGGGGAGCAATGCGATCGTAGCTCAATACAGACTAAAATTCGTAGGCTTAAGAAGTAGTTGTGAATACAGGTGCGCAACACTTGGCTACTTTTTCTGGTTTTTATAGAAATGGATCTCAGGTTGACCAAGCTAATTCTATAATTCTGGGCCTCAAGTGATATTCCAGCCTCACCTTCCCAAAGTCCTGAGATTACAGGTGTGACCCACCATGCCAGTCTCAAAAATATTCAGTGTTTACTTCAAACTCAAAAAGACGGCTCGGCGCCTGTGGCTCAAGTGGCTAAGGCGCCAGCCACAT
>NW_003852575.1:414099-419404 GCF_000181295.1 Otolemur garnettii | reverse complement strand
AAATAAATAAATAAATAAATCAACTTCATATTGCTCCATACAGAGTAGCAAAAATATTCGAACGTCGTTATCACAAATCAGTAAGATTTTGTAATACGTCTTTAGATAAAAAAGGGAAAAAAAAAAAAAGCACAGGAACCTTCCCCACCTTCCAAAGGTTCTACTCCTAAGGAACAAGTGGTCGGGAGAACCGGCCCCGGCACAAGAGAAGAGACCAATGAGAGCCCAGGTTACAAGGCCGGCTGCGGGGGCAGGAGGCGCTGGGAGAGCCCAGCTGACTGGCCGGCCGGCGCTGACCACCCGCCCGTGGGCGGCCGCACCTGGACGCCGAGCCCAGCCGCAGGTCCTCCGCGCGACCCGACCCGCCCCGCGGCGGCCCCCACCCCCGGCCCCGCGTCGCCCCGCTTAGACTGTTTCCGGCCAAAACAAACCTAATAATCTCAAAACCAGAACCACACCTCCCGGGGATCAGGGCCGCTATCCCCTCAGCCGCCCCCGGCGCGCCGCACACGCTCCGGCCGCCGGGCAGGATCCGCGCGCGGGGCCCGGGGCCGGGGGCGGGGGCGCGGGGGACGCGGGCAAGGAATGCGTCCAATGCTCACCAATTCCTCGTAGCTCCTGTTGTGCTCGTTGCCCTCCCAGTCCAGCCTCTTCGGCAACAGCTGGAAAGACATGATACGCACACTAGAGACCGCCGCTCCGGCGCGGGGGGTGGGGGGCGCGGGCGAGCATCCCTCCGGGCAAGGTCGGGCGGGGGACGCGAGGGACGCGGGGGGCGCGCGGGGACGGGCGGGCACAGACCTGGTACTGCTCCAGCTCCTGCACCAGCACCTGCAGCCGAGAGACGCGCGGTCAGGGGTGGGGTCCGGCTCGGGGAGCGCCCGCTCCGTCCCCGCCCTCCGCCTGAGACCCCCGGAGGCAGGGGGGAAACCGAGGCCGCCACCCGCGGGCCCACACTCACCTGGGCCGCTCTCCGACACGGGCCCGCCGATAGGTACCGGGCGATGAGGAAGTACAGCTCTGCGGGAAGACCAGGGGAACCGAGTCAAGACCGGGTGCGGAGGGGACGGGCCGGGGACCCGGGGGGCGCCGGGGCAGGGGTGGCGCGGCCGCGCATCTTACCCGATTCGATGAGGGGCACCGGACGTCGGGCGGACGAGGGCTCCGCCATAGCCGGGCACGGGGCGGGAGGGGCGAGCGGACAAGCGAAGTGTGTAGGCCGCGCCGAAGCCTGACCGGGCCGGCGTCCCCTCTCCTCAGGCGCGCGCCGCCGCCGCCATGCCGTGCGCGCCGCCAGGGCCCTGCGCCTCCGCGGGGGAGGAAGTAGTCCCTCCCCGGGAGCGGAAAAGTAGTTCCTCTGCAGGGAGCGGCGCAGGCACCGACGGTCGCTCCCTCCCCGGGAAAGCGAGCTTCTCCTCACCTCTTCTCTGTCTCTGCGGTCGCAGGAAGGAGAATGTGGCGGCTAGGCAAGGGCCTGGGCCCTGGGTTGCAGCGGCAAGTGGGGGAAGGGAGCGCGCGTGGCCCGGGATCCCTGCGCGTGGTGAGGCGGTCCCGGCCTTTGTGAGGCGGCACCGCGGCGGCCGGGGGCGGAGGTCGGGCCAGCAGCGGCGCCGGGGCCGGACGAGGGGGTGGTCACTCGGCCCCTGAGGCGGAACCACTGGGCCAAACGACACGGGGCGAATCCTGGCAGTGAGTTCGTCCACTCCCAGGTCGTTGGGAAGGGGCACTTCATGGAGCGTCGTCTGGGGCCAGCATGTTTTGCTTCCCACGAAAGATCACTTCGAGGACGCGGAGACCTCAAAATTGAGAATCTGCCGGTCGGGGAGGGGGCGCCAGGTCCAGCACTGACCCTTTGTGGTTTGGAGGAGGTCGTACACTTTGATTGAGACTCAGCGTCGCTGAAGAATGAAGAACCCAGCAGTCTCTTCGTAGAGAGAAAGCGTTAAATAAAATGCAGCTGAGGGTGTGTCCGAGGATGGGTGGGCAAGGGGATTGCGGGGAGAGGGCAGTGCGGGCAGGCGCAGAACCCTCCACGAAAGAGAAGACAGTGACAGCATTTCAAGTTGGCGGGGTGAACACGGGCATCAAGTCCCTTAATTGCCAGGTAGGCTTCTGCCCTACGAGGATTCGCTACCTCAGCGCACCCAGTGTGCCCTGGTCTGAGCCCTAAAAGTTCTAAAGTGAACAAAACCAATGCTGGGCAGCGTCTGGGCTCAAGGAGTAGGACGCCGGCCCCATATACCGGAGGTGGTGGGGCCAAAGAAAAACAAAACAAAACCAATGCCCTTGCCCGCGCGGGGTGCCTGTTGACTACTATTAATAGTAACCTCCGCAGTATACAAACGTTAAATGTATCAGACTGGGGCGAGACTCGCTGCCAGGACTTTGTCCGGGATCCACTACCTAATAGATATGTGTGACCTTGATATTTGTGCCCACGCCTGGGCAGCATAGTAACACCCTTTATCTACAAAAAAAAAAAAAAGAATTGTGCCAGGTGAGGTGGCAGTCACCTACAGTCCGAGCTACTAGGCAGGATGAGGCGGAAAGGTCACTTAAGCTCAGGAGTTCAAGGTTGCAGTGAGCTATGATGAGGTGAGTAAGATCCTCCCTCAAAAAAAAATTGTGCCTACATCATAGTTTGGTAAGGATTTTAATGAGTTAGTATATGTTCTAGTGTATAGTAAGCACCATATATGAGCTGGGTTATTTATATCAAACAGCAAAAGCTCACGGTGTGTATGTATGTGGTGTGTCTATGAGATTACTAAACATGTTTGGGCTACTAAGTCTGTTTTTCCTTAGCAGACACTATCAAACGATAGTGATAAAAAGATGAAGGAATAGCCACAGCTTTGCCCTCAAAGACTTAAGTGTGTCCTAGAGGAAACAGGCGCAAGCAAATAATACCAAAATGTAGGGGTGAAAAGGATTGGAGATGAACTTGCCTGTCGGAGGTGGAAATGTTAGGTAAATTTGGGTTATCCAGATTACAGAGTGTGGGAGGGGATTCCAAGCATATAAACAATAAAGGGCCAGGATGTGAATATGTTTCCAAATTTAAGGAACTCTGGTACAATTACTTGGAATGATTTTGGAGACAGTGGAACCATTAAGTCAGAGGTTGAAATTGTGAGCATGAAGGATCCTAAGCCAGAAAGGATTCGAAGGATTCGTTCTCTAAGTTAGGATGGGTTTCAGAAGGTTAAGCACAAAAGGCGGAAAACCACTCAGTAGACCCCTGAAAAGGAAAAAAAATGAAGATGCCTTAGGGCAGTGATTATGCAAATGAAGAGGAAGAGACGTTAAATCAGAAAGTTGAAGTTGAGGCAGGGCACCGTGGCTCACTTTAATCCAAGCACTCTGGGAGGTTGAGGGAGGAAAATTCCTCAAGCTCAGGAGTTAAAGACCAGCCAGAGCAAAAGCCGGGGTCTGGCTCTACTAAATAGAGAAATTAGCCAGATGAAGTAACTCATGCCTATAATCCTAGCACTTTTTTTTTTTTTTTTTGAGACTGAGTCTCACTTTGTCACTCTCAGTAGAGTGCCTTGGGGCATCATAGCTCACAGCAACCTCAAACTCCTAGGCTTAAGTGATACTCTTGCCTCAGCCTCCCCAGTAGCTGGGACTACAGGTGCCCACCACAGTGTCCGACTATTTTTAGAAACAGTCTCACTCTGGCTCAGGCTGGTCTGGAACCTGTGAGCTGGGGCAGTACCCCCATCTCGGCCCCCCAAGTGCTGAGATTACAGGTGTGAGCCACCAAGCCTGGCCCTAATCCCAGCACTCTCAGGAGGCCCAGGCACATGATCACTTGAGCGCAGGAGTTCCAAACCAGCCTGAGCCAGTAGACCCCCTCTCTACTGAAAATGGGAAAAAAAAATTAGCCAGGCGTTATAGAGCCTGTAGTCCCAGCTGCTTGAGAGGCTTAAGCAGGAGGAACCCTTGAGCTCAGGAGTTTGAGGTTGCTGTGAGCTTGGCTGACACCATGGCACTCTAGCCTGGGGCAATAGAGTGAGGTCTGTCTCAAAAAAAAAAAACAGGATGGGAGGATTTAAACTTTGGAAAATTGGCCAAGGAGTTGTGTATTTAATTTTGTAACAATATCATAAAAGATAGCTCCCAAAAGTGTTTATATCCCAAACACTGGCATTATCTGAAATTAGAATTCTGGTATTGATAGCATGGTAACCATTATGAGAGACCACAAGTGAATACATGAATTTTCCTTCTCAAGAGCCCTGATAGGCTTGGCGCCTATGGCTCAAGTGGCTAAGGCGCCAGCCACATACACCTGACCTGGAGGATTCGAATCCAGCCCAGGCCCGCCAAACAACAATGACAGCTGCAACCAAAAAATAGCCAGGCATTGTGGCGAGTGCCTGTAAACCCAGCTACTGGGGAGGCGGAGGCAGGAGAATAACTTGAGCCCAGAAGTTGGAGGTTGCCCCCAACTATCCTATCCACCGTGAACTGTAATGCCACCGCACTCTACCCAGGGTGACAGCTTGAGGCTCTGTCTCAAAAAAAAAAAAGAGCTCTGATAATCTTACAACTTACTCTGACATCCATGATAGATTCTCTTTCTGTACTTTTAATAGAGACAAAGAATTTTAATAAGAGGCAGATAATCTTGCCCATTCAACTCCCAAATGACAGAGACCAGGTGTGACTCTCTCATATGCCTGCCAAAGACAGGAAGGGAATATATTGTCCACCAGCAATTTAATAGTTGGTACCTGCCAACAGTGGTTTCCAAGGGTGGATTGCTTGAACTCAGGAATTGGAGACTTACCTGAGGAAGAGCAAGACCTCAAGAAAGAAAAAAGGAAAAATTAGCTTTGAGTGGTAGTGTTTACCTGTAGTCTTCCTGGCTACAGGGGAGGCTGAGGGAGGAGGATTGCTTTTCTTTTCTTTTTTTTTTTTTTTTTGAGACAGAGTCTCACTTGGCACCTTGGTAGAGTGCCATGGTGTTTTAGCTCACGGCAATCTCAAACTCTTAGGTTCAAGTGATCCTCTTGCGTCAGCCTCCCAAGCAGCTAGGACTACAGTTGCCAGCCATAGCACCCAGCTATTTTTTAGAGACAGGGTCTTGCTCTGGTTCAGGCTGGTCACAGTCCACCCGCCTTGGCCTCCCAAGTGCTGGGATTATAGGTGTGAGCCACTGTGCCCAGCATAGGAGGATTTCTTGAGGCCAGAGTTTGAGGTTGCCGTGAGCTATGATGATGCCACTGCATTCCAGCCAAGCAACAGAGAGAGACCTTGTCTCAAAAAAAAAAAAAAAAAAAAAGTCGGGCAGCACCTG
>NW_003852575.1:412829-413999 GCF_000181295.1 Otolemur garnettii | reverse complement strand
GAGGCTGAGGCAAGAGAATCGCCTAAGCCCAAGAGCTGGAGGTTGCTGTGAGCTGTGATGCCACAGCACTCTACTGAGGGCAACAAAGTAAGACTCTGTCTCTTAAAAAAAAAGAAAAGAAAAAGGGCAGGGCCTGTGGCTCAAAGGAGTAGGGTGCCGGCCCCAGATGCCAGAGGTGGCAGGTTCAAACTCAGCCCCGGTCAAAAACTGCAAAAAAAAAAAGTAGTTGCCAAACCTCAGGATGTACACAGGTACACAGTTGAATCCAGTCCATTCTGAATGTACATACTGAGGTTTGCTTTTGTGCAAATGGAACTAAGTTTCACTACAGGAAAAACTATATTGGAAAATCTTAACAACTGGTGACATTAAGCTAATAATGTTGTCACCCCTCTCCACTATAGGATTGTATCTTCAAGGGCACTATGATGTCTTAGCCCTTGGCAAGCAGCCCCTTGCCAAGTCAGCTACCATTAACATGTTCACTTCCCAATGAGTAAAGCTGAGGCCCAGGAAGATTGAGTATGGCCCAAGGGCACATACCTAATAAGTAGCAGCCAGACTGCAAGCCTAGTGCTACTTTAGACTGACAACAATCCCTGCAAATTTCTTTATCCTTTCAACACATTTCACAAGGAAGCAAAACAGGGCTGAAAATTAGGAGACTTGCACAAGATTACACAGCTAGCACATTTGAGAGCTGACATTTGAAAACCAAGGTGATGGGGCGGCGCCTATGGCTCAAGGGAGTAGGGTGCCGACCCCATATGCCAGGGGTGGCAGGTTCAAACCCAGCCCTGGCCAAAAAACTGCAAAAAAAGAAAGAAAGAAAGAAAAACAAGGTGGTAGGCACACACATGACCTCATTTATCACAGGCAGTTCTTAGATTCTGTTATTCCCATTTTAAGAATGAGGAAACTGGCTTGGCGCCCGTGGCTCAAGTGGCCAAGGCGCCAGCCACATACACCTAAAGGTGGTAGGTTTGAATCCAGCCCGAGCTAGCCAAAACAACAATGATGGCTGCAACCAAAAAGTAGCTGGGCGTTGAGGCGGGCACCTGTGGTCCCAGCTACTTGGGAGGCTGTGGCAGGAGACTCGCTTGAGCCCAGGAGTTGGAGGTTGCTGTGAGCTGTGATGCCACGGCACTCTACCCAGGGGGATAGCTTGAG
>NW_003852575.1:404004-411284 GCF_000181295.1 Otolemur garnettii | reverse complement strand
TCAAAAAAAAAAAAAGAAAAAAAATTCAGTGGGGTCTGCCTAGTCACCACCACTTAGGAGACCCAAAATCATTAAATGTGAAAAGTGTATCTGGAAAATAAGCAAGCCAGTCTAGTTCCAACAATTCTCATAGGAGAATGGTCAAAAATGAGATTAAAATGTAGGTTAGGGTCAATTTTGAAAGACTGAAAGTGAAATAAGAAAATGGAGATGGGGGTGGTGCCTGGGGCTCAGTGGGTAGGGCGCCAGCCCCATATACTGAGGGTGGTGGGTTCGAACTCAGCCCCAGGCAAACTGCAACAAAAAAATAGCCCAGTGTTGTGGTGGGTGCCTGTAGTCCCAGCTACTTGGGAGGCTAAGGCAAGAGAATAGCTTACGCCCAGGAGATGGAGGTTGCTGTGAGCTCTAATGCCACAGCACTCTACGGAGAGTGACAAAGTGAAACTGTCTCAAAAAGAAAAGAAGACTTAGCACCTGTGGCTCAAGCAGGTAAGGCGCCAGCCACATACACCTAAGGTGGTGGGTTCGAATCCAGCCTGGGCTGCTAAACAACAATGATGGCTGCAACCAAAAAATAGCCAGGTGTTTTGGTGGGCACCTGTGGTCCCAGCTACTTGGGAGGCTGAGGCAAGAGACTCACTTGAGCCCAGGAGTTGGAGGTTGCTGTGAGCTGTGATGCCGGAGCACTCTACCCAGGGGGACAGCTTGAGGTTCTGTCTCAAAAAAAAAAAAAAAAGAAAAGAAAAGAAAAGAAAATGGAGATGGCGCAAAGAAAATTAGTTAACATCTTTCAAAGTCTAATTTTTTTTTTTTTTTGAGACACAGTCTCACTGTGTCACCCTCAGTAGAGTGCCGTGGAGTCACAGCTCAGAGCAACCTCAAACTCTTAGGTTTAAGTGATTCTCCTGGGGAATCTCCCAAGTAGGTGGGACTACAAGTGCCAGCTACAATGCCCAGCTATCTTTTTGTTGTAGTTGTCGTTGTTTAGCAGGCCTGGGCAGGTTTGAACTTTCCAGCCTGGGTGTATGTGGCTGGTGCCCTAACGACTGAGCTATGGGTGCCAAGCCCATAGTCTAATATTAATGTGAATTTATTTAACTGGATTTAGGATAATTCACCAGGCATCTAGTATATGCTATTGGACCTCCAGGAGAGTTATACCACAAACTGAATCCGCACGTGGAGGTGAAATTAAGTGCTCACAAAAACCTGGATCATTTCATTCATTCAACAAAAACCTGTATTGAAGGTCTTCCCTAAGGCAAGTACCCTGTGATGAAAAACTAGCTCCTGGGCTTCTGTTGGATAAATTCCCTGAAATAGAATTAACATCTTTGCTAGATTTTTCGAGAACTATTAATGAAAAACTGAATCTTTTGATAAGTTCTCAGTCACTAACAGATCCTGCATCTAATTTCTAAGGCCCTTTATTCCCCTACTGGTGGTGTCATCTTTCCCACAGGACCTTTTCTTCCCTTTAAGTCTATCCCAAACAGCTGTCTCTTCTGTGCTATTTGTCCTGCCTCCCTCTGTAAATTGTTTCCACATTTATCTCCTCCCTCTGCAATTTCTGCCTTTCTTTCCCTTGTCATTGGCTTCTGTCCCTGTTCCCAGCTTGCAGGCACTGGCCCGAGTCTGTCTCCAGATCTTACCAGATCTTTTTTTTTTTTTTTTTTTTTTTTTGGCCAGGGCTGGGTTTGAACCCTGCAGCTCCGGCAAATGGGGCCGGCGCCCTACCCTTTTGAGCCACAGGCGCCGCCCTTACCAGTTCTATCATTGGGATGTTTCTCACAGTATTAGAGAAAATACAATGTGTGTGGAAAAGACTTTGGGAACCCGGGAGCTAGAATCAAAATGTGCCTATGTTTGAATATTGGAGATGGGCAACTCTCTGCTCAGTAGTTTTTGTTTTTGTTTAATGATCTTTAAATTGGCTCGGCGCCTGTGGCTCAAGCGGCTAAGGCACCAGCCACATACACCTAAGGTGGCGGGTTCAAATCCAGCCCAGACCCGCCAAACAACAATAATGGCTGCAACTAAAAAATAGCTAGGCATTGTGGCAGGCGCCTGTGGTCCCAGCTACTTGGGAGGCAGAGGCAGGAGACTCGCTTGAGCCCAGGAGTTGGAGGTTGCTGTGAGCAGTGAAGCCATGGCACTCTACCCAGGGAGACAGCTTGAGGCTCTCTCTCAATAAATAAATAAATAAATAAATAATCTTTAAATTGAGGGTGACAACTAACAGATAACATTACTGAAGGTTTTATAACCTGGACACTGAGCTAATCATGTATACATTCTATTTGATACTCATTAGATACCTAGAACAACAACTATACAAGTGGTTTGTGGGCATTTCTGGAGAGGATGTGTGTAAAGTTCTTTGGACAATGCCTTGCACTCAATATAATGCAGTTATATAAAGATGATTCTTTTTTTTTTTTTTTTTTTTTTGGAGACAGAGTCTCACTTTGTCGTCCTTGGTAGAGTGCCGTAGCGTCATAGCTCACAGCAACCTCAAAGTCCTGGGCTTAAGCGATTCTCTTGCCTCAGCCTCCCCAGTAGCTGAGACTACAGGCACCCGCCACAAAGCCTGGCTATTTTTAGAGCAAGGTCTCACTCTGGCTCAGGCTGGTCTTGAACCTGTGAGCTCAAACAATCCACCTGCCTTGGCCTCCCAGAGTGCTGGGATTACAGACATGAGCCACTGCACCCGGCACAAAAATGATCTTTTTCTTTCCATTTCCACATAGTTCCTCAGTCATTCAAGAGCCTCCTCAAAGTTCTCCCTGACTCCCTAGGTTCCTAATTAATCCTACTACTACTTTTAAATTTCCTTAAGTACCACTTAACACATTACTTCTCTATCCAGGCCTTTCTCATTCCCAGTCACCTCAAATCCAATCTCCTTGGCTTTGCTTTTAAAGCTGCTTGGGAGGGTCAGCGCCTGTGGTTCAGGTGGCTAAGGCGCCAGCCACATACACCTAAGGTGGCAGGTTTGAATCCAGCCCGAGCCTGCCAAACAACAATGATGGCTGCAACCAAAAAATAGCCGGGCATTGTGGCGGGTGCCTGTGGTCCCAGCTACTTGGGAGGAGGAGGCAGGAGACTTGCTTGAGCCCGGGAGTTGGAGGTTGCTGTGAGCTGTGATGCCAGAGCACTCTACCCAGAGGGGGCAGCTTGAGGCTCTGTCTCAAAAAATAAATAAATAAATAAAGCTACTTGGGCTATTCTGCCCTCCACCCTGCTCCACTTGCAGTGCAAAGCACAGCTCCCTTGCCCTTGGGTTTCTGATAGGTGGCCCCGTGGCAGTCCCCTTGCAGGAGATGGAAGGGCGGGAAGAGTGTGAGGCTATGGTTTCACTGTTCTAGCTCCCTTCCTGCCAAGCTTCTGTTCCTATGGACAGCCCTCTCTCCATCTTGTAACCCTCTCTGGGTCCTGGATCATAATACCATGCAAGCCCTTGGGCAGAATTCTCTCCTGATGAGAGGCATTATTGGAGGGAGTCCAGGGAGTCCACTTCCAATGCTGATTTATTTTAACTCTACCCACACCCTTATAAACTGTACTGTCATTAACTCTCCTCAATTATCCCAACTAATTATGCTTCCTATTTTCTTCCAGAAACATCATAGATAACAAAAGTTCTCCGTAAGTGACCCCTACTCTCTCTCTTCCCTGTGGCTGCCCAGAACACCTTCTCTCCAGGTCTCCTCTCTTGTCCTCTAGCTTGAAAGGATCCACCTAAACCCTAAACCACTCCTTCACAAAAACCTTTCCTAAGTCCCTCAGGCCCTCGTCTTTTATATAGCACATGGAAACCTTCAGTCAACTGTCTGATGAGCTTACCTTCAAAATACATCTAGAACAGTGGTTCTCAACCTTCCTCATGCTGTGGCCCTTTAATATAGTTCCTGTGGGTCGAGACCCACAGGTTGAGAACCGCTGATCTAGAATGTAAGCCCTCTTCACCTGGATAACCTGGACAACCACCATCGCCCACATATCTTCCTGCTTCTCCCTTCATCATGCTACCTATTCTCAACAAGCAGCTGGAGGGATCCTGTTAAAACCAAAGTTGAAGCTCAGTGCCTGTGGCTCAAGTGGCTAAGGTACCAGCCACATACACCTAAGGTGGTGGGTTTGAATCCAGCCCAGGCCTGCCAAACAATGATGGCTGCAACCAAAAAATAGCCGGGTGTTGTGGCGGGCACCTGTGGTCCCAGCTACTTGGGAGGCCGAGGCAGGAGACTCACTTGAGCCCGGAAGTTGGAGGTTGCTATGAGCTGTGATGTCACAGCACTCTACCCAGGGGGACAGCTTGAGGCTCTGTCTCAAAAAAATAAAAATAAAAAAATAAAACCAAAGTCGGATCTGTCTCTTCTCCCTCAAAATCCTTCAGCGGCTCCCATGTGCCTTGAGTCCCGTGTGATCCAGCCCCTCTCCTGCTTCTCTGACCTCCTGTCTTCCTGTTCTTCCCTTTCACCCTCTGTTCCAGCCACACTGCTAGGTATGCTCCCCAGACATGCCAGGCATGCTGCTGTCTCGCGGCCTCATACTTGCATTCCTCCTGCAGGATTGCTTCTCCTCTAGAAAACTGCCTACCCAGGCCCTCCCCTCCTTCAAGTATTGGCTCAAATATCACATTTTCCTAAATAAAAGTAAAACTTAACCTGACTCTGAAACCCCATTTCCCTTTTCTTCTTCCTTCTTTTTCTTCCTCCATTGCGCTTCAGACCAGCTCCGCTGTAAAATGTGCCCATCTAGTTTGTTTATTGTCTTTCTCCTCCCATTTTATGAAGACATGCAAAGATTTATATCTGTTTTGCTTCTAATACATCTGGAGCTATTAGGAAGGCTGACATATGTACAGTAGGCATGCAATAAATACTGACTGATGTTTAACAAAAAATTGCTCAACCAGACAGTCCATCAAATATGAGATAGTCAGCCTTTCAACATTCACTCACAAATCTTTTGGCTGCTTTGGTGGTTAGATCCAAAGACAAGCTGCAGGCCAGGCGCAGTGGCTCACACCTGTAATCCTAGCACTCTGGGAAGCCAAGACAGGCAGATTGCTTGAGCTTTAGAGTTTGAGACCAGCCTGAGCAAGAGCGAGACCCTGTCTCTTTAAAAAAATAGAAAAGTTAGCCAGGCCTTGTGGCAGGAGCCTATAGTCCCAGCTACTTGGGAAGCTGAGGCAAGAGGATTACTTGAGCCCAAGAGTTTGCAGTTACTGTGAGCTATGATGATGCCACGGCACTCTACCCAAAGCAACAGAGTGAGACTCTCTAGTAAATAAATAAATAAATAATGAAATAACAAAGACAATCCATAGGAACCTGTTGGCCCGTGGCATCATAGCTCATAGCAACCTCAAACTCCTGGGCTTCTCTTGCCTCAGCCTCCCCAGTAGCTGAGACTACAGGCACCTGCCACAAAGTCTGGCTGTTTTTAGAGCAAGGTCTCACTCTGGCTCAGGCTGGTCTTGAACCTGTGAGCTCAAACAATCCACTTGCCTTGGCCTCCCAGAGTGCTGGGATTACAGGTGTGAGCCACTGTACCCAGCACAAAAATGATTCTTTTTCTCTCCATTTCCTTTCAGTTCAGTCCCTCAGTCATCCAAGAGCCTCCTCAAAGTTCTCCCTGACTCCCTTCCTAATTAATCTTACCACTACTTTTAAATTTCCTTAAGTACCACTTAATACATTACTTCCAATGCAAGACCCAGCGCCAGGGTGGCCCTGTAGGATAAGGGCCTCATGGCTTCTCTCAAAGACAGCAGAAGGGGAATCATTGTCTCTAGAGAGGTAGGCTGAGTAGGAAAAGAACATTTTCAGGAACAACAGTGGAGGCCACTTTAGGGAGAAGATCCCAGAACGGCAGGGGTAGGGCATCCTGAGGTCACATCCCCAGGAACTTTGGCATCTGCCAGCTTCCTGGCCATATGGCTCCTTCTGCCCTCTCTGGCCAACCTGCTTCACCCCCACCGCCAGCAGCCTCTATCACAGGCCTCTGTCCTCTTGGTCTCCCTCCCCAGAAGAGAACACAGATGCCTGGCCTCCCAGCCTTCCCTCAGGCAGGTTCAGCACCCTCTGGTTTCCTTCTTGTGATCTTGCCTGCCCACAGGTGAGCCTTTGGACCCCTGGTCAGGAAGGAGAAGATCTCAGCAGCCCCAAAAGGAACTGAATAAGGAAGAGAAATTCTAAGCAAGAAATTCTAAGGGTGGCTAGGGAAGAAGAGAGAGCTCTGAGGTCAGTGGGTGCCTCAACTGGGGAACACTCCCTTTCTAGCTCACTGCTTTATACGATGAGTAAATGCAAGCTGGGAGCCTAGGCAAGGATGCCCAATGTCTGGTGGTGACATTTAACACCTAATTGCCGTAATAACTCTCCCCTTTGCAACATGAAGAAAGCATCTTGGTCCCTCATTTTCACTTATGGGCAAGTCTAGAGCAAGGTAAAGAAACTCACTGTCTGGCTTGGCTCCAGAGCTCAACAGCTAGGGTGCTGGCCACATGTACCAGGGCTGGCGAGTTACAATCCAACCCCAGCCTGCTAAACAACAATGTGATAACTACAACGAAAAAATAGCCAGGCATTGTTGCAGGCGCCTGTAGTCCCAGCTACTTGGGAGGCTGAAGCAAGAGAATTGCTTAAGCCCAGGAGTTGGAGGTTGCTGTGAGCTGTGACGCTGCGGAACTCTACCGACGGCAACATAGTAAGACTGTATCTCAAAAAAAAAGAAAGAAAGAAAATCACAGTCTAACATGAAACTATCTTAATATTTTATAATTAGGGTTGAGTTCTGTGACCACTTTGAGAGATCAAAGCAGGAAGGTCACTGGAGGCCTGGAGTTCAAGATCAGCCCAGGGACCACAATGAGACCTCCATCTTAAAAAAAAAAACAAAACATTAGCTGGCTATGGTGGTGCATGCCTACGGTCCCACCTACTCAGGAGGCTGAGTCAGGAGGCTCACTTGAGCTCAAGAGTTCAAGGCTGTAGTGAGCTATGACCATGTGGCTGCACTTCAGCCTGGGTGACAAAATGAAACCCTATTTCTAAAAAAGAAAATAAATTAAAGCCACTAAAGGTCTAAGAGATGAATATTTGTGATGAGAAGTTAAGGAGAATTCAGAATGTCAAATCTTGTCGACCAGCCATTTCCTCCTTCCAGTCAGCAAGGAAAGTAGGTGCATGGAGACATTGGCTGTGAGGAGTGCCTGATGAATCCCGAGCCCATCTCCCGGTGATCACTGGCTGTGAGGAGTGCCTGATGAA
>NW_003852575.1:402527-403461 GCF_000181295.1 Otolemur garnettii | reverse complement strand
CCGGTGATCACTGGCTGTGAGGAGTGCCTGATGAATCCCGAGCCCATCTCCCAGTGATCTAGGCTCCACAGGACTGAAGAATATTTGTTCAGGCTAAACAGTCTCCAGAGACTAAGACCAAAAGCAACTCAGAAGCGTTGAGGCAGAGCCAGGGGCACAGAGAGCCGATAGCTATAATGTGCACTCAGCCTTGGTGAGGCCCATCCCGCCATGGCTCCTGTGCCCAGCAGATCTCTCTAGCCACCCGGAGCCAAAGACTCAAGGAAGTTCTTGCCCCTAAGGACCCAGTCTGTTCTCCAGAAGAACTAGGCTTTGTGTTTGGTTGAACATGACAGACCTGTGTCTTTCCAATAAACCTTTAAGACAACAGAGATCAACGTACTGCCCACTAATGTATTCATGTTACTTAACTATAGGAGTTAACAAACCACAATTCTTGTAAACATAGACAGTGAGAATTATCACAAAATGGGTGTGTTCATTATAATTTCTTGAGTGGATTAATTTTTCAAAAATAAAAATATGTAATTTCCTACAACAACTATAAAAGACAAGCTTTGCCAAAATCTAACCTTGAAAAGATTACGCAGTCCACAGAATTTGATTATAAAGCCCTTGCAGAGAGCAGGCTGTAACAGGAGAACATCTTGTTCTTCACAGTAAATAAACAAATCAGAAACTCAGTTTCATGCTGAAAAATTGTATAATACATAGAGACTTATCTTGACCCAGATCTTGGTCCCAAATGGGCAACACTTTCTAATTAGTAACCTTGGAATTGCAATAATATAAATTCTTCACCTTTCTCTCATCTTTATAACAAAGGATTATGACCAGCCCTCTACTTTGAATTTTTGTTTTGTTTTGTCTTTTTGAGAGAGAGCCTCAAGCTGTCCCCCTGGATAGAGTGCCGTGGCATCACAACCCACAGCAA
>NW_003852575.1:399257-401243 GCF_000181295.1 Otolemur garnettii | reverse complement strand
ACTCAAGCTGTCTCCCTGGGTAGAGTGCTGAGGCATCACAGCTCACAGCAACCTCCAACTCCTGAGCTTAAGCGATTCTCTTGCTTCAGCCTCCCGAGTAGCTGGGACTACAGGTGCCTGCCACAATGCCCAGTTATTTTTTTGATGCAGTTTGGCCAGGGCTGGGTTCAAACCTATCACCCTACACACTGAGCCACAGGTGCTACCTGATAAAAAACTTTTACTAAAAGAAAAGAAACAAAAGGAAAAATTCTATGGTGTCAGTGGTAGTCAGAATAATGGCTCACTAAAAATATTTGCCTCTTAACCCCCAGAACTTATGAATATATTGTATTACATAGCAAAAGAGACTGGACGGATATGAATTAGTTAGGGATCTCAAGGTGGAGAGACTGCCATGGATTACCTGTGGCCTTGAGGTAATCACAGGGTCCTTAGAAGAAGGAGGCAGCTGGGCCACTCTTGGTGCCCACACCTATAATCCTAGCACTCTGGGAGGCTAAGGTGGATATACTGCCTGAGGTCAGAAGTTGGAGACTACCCTGAGCAAGAGTGAGACCCTGTCTCTAAAAATAGCTGGGCGTTGTGACAGGCACCTGTAGTCCTAGCTACTTAGGAGGCTGAGGCAAGAGGTTTAAGCCCAAAAGTTTGAGGTTGCTGTGTGCTATGATACCATGGCACTCTACCGAGGGCAACAAAGTGAGACTCTGTCTCAAAAAGAAAAAGAAATAAGTAGGCAAGAGAGTCAGAGAGGAGATATGCTGAGGGAAGCAGAGGCTAGAGTAGAGAGCTTTGAAATTGGAGGAAGGAGCCACAGGCCAAGGAACACAGGTGACCTCTGGGAGCTGGAAAAGGCCGAGAAACAGATTCCCCCCTGGAGCCAGAGGAGCACAGCCCTGCCAAGGCCTTGATTTTTGGCTCTCTGAAGTCTGTTTTGGATTTCTTTTTTGAGACAGAGTCTCCCTTTGG
The DNA here is from genome assembly GCF_000181295.1 of Otolemur garnettii. Taxonomy (NCBI): domain Eukaryota; kingdom Metazoa; phylum Chordata; class Mammalia; order Primates; family Galagidae; genus Otolemur; species Otolemur garnettii. Next base: position 400,274 of record NW_003852575.1, on the reverse strand, counting down.
GCAGTGCCTGTGGCTCAAAAGGGTAGGTCACCAGTCCCATATGCTGGAGGTGGAAGGTTCAAACCCAGCCCTGGCCAAAAAAAAAGAGAGAGAGAGACAGAGTCTCCCTATATCGCCCTGGGTAGAGTGCTGTGATGTCACAGCTCACAGCAACCTCCAACCCTTGGGCTTAAGCAATTCTCTTGCCTCAGCCTCCCAAGTAGCTGGAACTCCCACCACAACACCCAGCTATTTTTGTTGTAGTTGTCATTGTTGTTTGGCAGGCCCAGCTAGATTTGAACCTGCCAGTTCTGGTATATGTGGCTGGTGCCCTAGCCACTGAGCTACAGGCACCAAGCTTATAATCCTAGCACTCTGGGGGGCCCCAGCAGGTGGATTGCCCTGAGCTCAGGGGTTCAAGACCAGCCTGAGCAAGAATAAGACCCAGTCTCTAAAACTAGCCAGGCTTTGCTGCTGTCACCCGTAGTCTCTAACCATGAGCTCAGATAATCCACCCACCTTAGACTCTCAGAGTGCTGGGATTACTGGCATGAACCACTGCTCAAATTTTATCACCTCTTATGTTGATTGACTGCCTTTTTTAACCAGCAGGTTACAAAACAGAAGTCAATGTTTTTTAGCCAAGCGTGGCGGCACATGCCTATAGTCCCAGCTACTTTGGAGGCTGAGGGAAGAGGATCACTTGAGCCCAAGAGTTTGAGATTGCTATGAGCTGTGATATCACTGCACTCCATCCAGGGTGACAGAGTGAGACTCTGTCTCAAAAAAATAAAAAAATTTGGCTCTGCATCTGTGGCTCAACCAGCTAAGGTGCCAGCCACGTACACCTAAGGTGGCGGGTTCGAATCCCCAGCCCAGACCTGCCAAACAACAATGACGGCTGCAACCAAGGAGTAGCCGGGTGTTGTGGCGGGCGCTTGTGGGCCCAGCTACTTGGGGGGCGGAGGCAGGAGACTCGCTTGAGCCCAGGAGTTGGAGGTTGCTGTGAGCTGTGATGCCACGGCACTCTACCCAGGG
>NW_003852575.1:395234-398150 GCF_000181295.1 Otolemur garnettii | reverse complement strand
AACCCAGGAGTTGGAGGTTGCTGTGAGCTGTGATGTCACAGCAATCTACCCAGGGTGACAGCTTGAGGCTCTATCTCAAAAAAAAAAGAGAATAGAGTATGAAGGTTTTTGCCACAACAAATAAGTAAGCAAGGAGATGGTTATGTTAATCAGTTAGATGTAAGCATTCCACATTGTATATCAAATCAGCACATTGTACCCCATAAATGCATTAATGCACACAGTTATGATTTAATAAAGAATTTAAAAAATAGAAATGTAACAAAAAAAAAGAAATTTTACACGCTTCCTGTAGTTCGCCAATTGTTAGCTTTTTGCCACATTTGCTTACACACACACACACTTGACCCTTGAACAACGTGAGTTGAGCTGCTTGGGTCCACTCAGAAGTATATTTTCTTCCTCTTCTGCCACCTTGAAACAGCAAGACCCACGTCATCTCTGCATCCTTCTCCTCAGCCTACGCAACGGGAAGACAGTGAGGATAAAGACATTTATGATAATCCACTTCCACTTTTTTTTTTTTTTGAGACAGACTCTCACTTTGTTGCCCTCAGTAGAGTGCTGTTCTGTCACAGCTCACAGCAACCTCCAGCTCTCAGGCTTAGGCGATTCTCTTGCCTCAGCCTCCTGAGTAGCTGGGACTACAGGCATCTGCTACAAGGCCTGGCTGTTTTTTGTTGCAGTATATGGGGCCGGTGCTCTACTCACTGAGCCACAGGCCCTGTCCACAATAATCTTTTAATATTATCTACTATGCAGTATAGAACAAATTCAAATTTGTTCAATTGTTGCGTCTGCAAATATTATTGATCCAAGATGCAAGTGAGCTTCATGTGTTGTATTTGACTGTATCTCTTTGGTCTTGAGAAGGGTTTCTTCTCCCACCCACCCCGTTTCTAGACATTGACTTTTTGTGAGAGTCCAGGTCATTTGTCTTCTAAAACTTTTCATATTGGGCTGGCACAGTGGCTCATGCCTCGGGAGGCAGAGGCAGGCTGATTGCCTGAGCTCACAGGTTTGAGACAAGCCTGAATGAGAGTGAGACCCCGTCTCTAAAAATAGCCAGTCACTGTGGCAGGCGCCAGTAGTCCCAGCTACTTGGGAGGCTGAGGCAAGAGAATCACTTGAGCCTGAGAATTTGAGGTTGCTATGAGCTATGACGCCACTGTACTCTACTGAGGGCAACAGAGTGAGACTCTGTCTCCAAAAAAAATAAATAAGTAAGTAAACAAATAAAATATTTCATACTGTAGATTTGTTGAGTTATTCCCCATGATTAAATTCAAATCAAACATTTTGGACAAGAGGCCATGTGCAGTGGTTCACACCTATACTCTTAGCTCTTGGGTGACTTACTAGGAGGATTGCTTGAGGCTAGGAGTTTGAGATAAGCCTCGTCAATATATCAAGATACTGTCTCTACAAAGAATAAAATATTTTCCAGATGTAATGGTGAGCACCTGTAGTCCCAGCTACTTGGGAGGCTGAGTCGGAAGGATCAGTTGAGCCCAGGACTTGGAGGCTGCAGTGAGCGATGTGAACTATCATGATGCCCCTGTACTCCAGCCTAGGCAACAGAGAGAGACATTGTCCCATAAAAAGAAAATGTTTTTAGGAAAAGAATGTTTTATAGGTGATACCATCACTTCAGGATGCACATAATTTCAGTGTGGACAATTTTGGGTGGTGCCATCTTTGATTATTTGATTTTCTTAACAAACTAAATCATGTTGTAATTTTCTTTTTTCTATTAACTGTGTATTTTGAAAATCTTTTTTAGTAGATTTACAGTGCTGTTTCATTTCTATTGAACTGTTATTTAATATTCCACAGGTTTTATATTAAACATTTGCCAAAAGCCGGGATAAACTATCCTTTCCCAACAATCCCCATAATTTCTTTTCCCAGGCTAAAGTGCTGCAGAGTCACAGCTTGCAGCAACCGTAGACTCTTGGGCTCAAGCAGTTTTCTTGCCTCACCTCCCAAGTAGCTGGAACTACAGGCATCCACCACAATGCCCAGCTATTTTTAGAGATGGGGGGTCTCATTCTGGCTCAGGCTTGTCTCAAACTGGTGAGCTCAGGGGATCCACCTACCTCAGCCTCTCGGTGTTCTCAGTTTAGCACTGGGCCTCTCTAACAGGACTGCTTGCTTTATCAAAGCCAAGAAGGCAATAGAGAGAGTCTACCAGCAAGACAGAAGTTATGATCTTCTATAACATAATCGCGAAGTGACATCCATCACCATTGTTGTATTTTTTTGCTTAGAAACAAGTCACAGATCCCGCCCACACTCAAGGATAGGGATTGATTACACAAGGGCATGAATACCAAGAGCGTGGGCTCATTGAAGGCTGTCTTAAAGTCTGCCTCAGACCATCAAAGTTCAAGAGTGATGCTCTTTGAAAGACACTGTTAAGCAAATAAAAAGACAAGCCATAGATTTGGAGGAAATTTTAAATTGCACACGAACTTTATGGACACACTGTTATTTGTGAAACATGTGACTCATACAGACTTGTATCTCCAAAGATATGACATAAACAATAAGAAACAAACAACCAGCTTGGCGCCTGTGGCTCAAGTCACTAAAGGCGTCAGACACATATACCTGAGCTGGTGGGTTCGAATCCAGCCTGGGCCCGCCAAACAACAATGACAGCTGCAACCAAAAAAAATAGCTGGACATTGTGGCGGGCACCTGTGGTCCTAGCTACTTGGGAGGCAGAGGCAGGAGAATCGCTTGAGCCCAGGAGTTGGAGGTTGCCGTGAGCTGTGATGCCACAGGACTCTAAGCTTGAGGCTCTGTCTCAAAAAAAAAAAAGACCAGCCAGAGCAAGAGCCAGACCTCCATCTCTACTAAAAATAGAAAAACCAGCTAGGCGTTGTGGCACGGGCAGTCCCAGCTACTTTG
>NW_003852575.1:393209-394740 GCF_000181295.1 Otolemur garnettii | reverse complement strand
CGGCTATTTTTTGGTTGCAGCCGTCATTGTTGTTTGGCAGGCCCAGGCTGGATTCGAACCCGCCAGCTCAGGTGTATGTGGCTGGCGCCATAGCTGCTTGAGCCACAGGCACCAAGCCAGTATGGGTGAAATTTAAAACAACAACAACAGGAGAAAAACCTGGAGCAAGTGTTGCCAAGTATATACGGCAACTGCAACTTCTATGTGGATGGTGAGAATGCAGAATGGTACAGCCACCCTGAAAAATAGTTTGGTGACTTCTTATAAAGTTAAACACATCCTTACATTGTGTGTAGGAAACACACACATATAAACACATACCTGATTGTGTGGAGGAAAGGGTTAATCTGCAGGCCTGGGTTGCTTAAATCTTACATATTCCCAAGGTCTTCAGGGTGGCTCTTGGTCCAGCTTCTGAGAGATGACCTGTGAGACCTTACCCTCTCCTGCCTGATAAGAGTGTCCTTGTTGCTTCCTGGGGGCTGGGAGCCTCGAAGCTGAGGTCAGCCACATGTGCACTGCACGCCCACGTGACTAAGCCCCAGTAAAAATCTTGGCCATCAAGGCTCAAGTGAGCTTCCCTGGATGACACACTGGGAAAATTAAGGGCCATCTGTGAGAGTCCACTGGCAAGGACAACTAGAAACGTCTACATGGTTTCTCTTGGACCCATCCAGGGAGCTTTTTCCTTTTTCTTGTTTTAATCTGTATCTTTCTCTATAATAAACCATAACTTTGTTTTAACAGCTTTTCTGAATCCAGTGAGCCCTTGTAGCAAATCATTAAACCTGAAGGTTGCTGTGGAGACCCCCAACAAAACATAGGGCCCACCTGTGTGAGATAGGACCCATATTTTACTTCTAGGTGGGAAAATATGAAAGCATTTTCTAACAAAAACCCATATGTGAATATTCATAAGGGTCTTAGTCGTGAAATCATCAGAAATGGAAATAGGCGACTCCTATGGCTCAGTGGGTAGGCCCCATATAGCGAGGGTGGCGGGTTCAAACTGCAACAAAAATACTGCAACAAAAAACTAGCCAGGCATTGTGGTGGGCACCTGTAGTCCCAGCTACTCGGGAGGCTGAGGCAAGAGAATCACCTAAGCCCAGGAGTTGAAGATTGCTGTGAGCTGTGATGCCAGGACACTCCACCTAGGGCAACAAAGTGAGACTCTGTCTCAAAAAAAAAATTGGAAATAATCAAAATGTCCTTCAACTCACGAACTGTGGTACATCTATTTAAGGCGATATCGCTCAATCATAAAAAAGAAGGAACTAGGCTCAGCGTCTGTGGCTCAAGCAGCTAAGGCGCCAGCCACATATACCTGAGCTGCCTGGTTCAAATCCAGCCTGGGCTGCCAAACAACAATGACGACTGCAACCAAAAAATAGTCAGGCATCGTGGCGGGCGCCTGCAATCCCAGGTACTTAGGAGGCAGAGGCAGGAGAATTGCTTGAGCCCAGTTGGAGGTTGCTGTGAGCTGTGATGCCAGGGCACTCTACCCAGGTGACAGTTTGAGGCTCTGTCT
>NW_003852575.1:377442-392717 GCF_000181295.1 Otolemur garnettii | reverse complement strand
TTATTAGAAAGCCTACTTAATCAGAGTTAGAAAATCTGCTCAACCTTCTTTCAACAGTGATATTTTAGAGCTATGCTCTAAATGCAGAGTTTCTGATTTCATGCTTCTTTTCTTGTTTTATTTTTTTTTTTTAGAGACAGAGTCTCACTTAATTGCCCTTGGTAGAGTGCTGTGGCATCATAGCTCACAGCAACCTCAAACTCTTAGGCTTAGGTGATTCTCTTGCCTCAGCCTCCTGAGTAGCCGGGACTACAGGTACCCACCACAATGCCCGGTTATTTTTTTGTTGCAGTTTGGCCAGGGCCGGGTTTGAACTTGCCACCCTTGGTATATGGGGCCGGCTCCCTGCTCACTGAGCCACAGGCACCACCCAAAAGGATGAATTTTTCTGTATGTAAATTATACCTCAATAAACATAATTTTTAAAAATTAAAACAATGAGGGCGGTGCCTATGGTTCAAGAAGTAGGGCGCTGGCCCCATATACTGGAGGTGGCCAGTTCAAACCCAGCCCTGGCCAAACTGCAAAAAAAAAAAATAATAATAATAATCATAGCAATGAGTTGGAAATTTCAGGAAATCAAAGAACCTAGAAATTTGTCAAAGGATTTGCCTGCCTCTGGGGTTTACCAGATACCTTACTGGATAACATGCCATAACATTCATTTTACTTCTCTGCTTTTGAGTTTTTCTTCTTTTTCTTATGTTCTGGCAGATCTACCCCTTCATATTGACTTAACTTTTTAGTCTTATTCTTATAAAAGAGTATATATAATGTCAGTGGAAGTTACAAAGCTCAATATTAAAATGAACTCCATTGAATCAGGAACTGGAACACCATCCACACTGCTGAAGTTGTCCTTTCCATATTACTCCCCTCCTGGCCTGAACTTTATATTTATCAGACACTTGCTTTGCTCTTAATGGAGTTCCTTATTATTTAGTTCCTTACTTTTAGTTTGATTGGTATTGAGTTTTGTTAAAATGGGATTATGCACTATGTAGATTGTGTCAGCCAGGATCTCTTCAGAAAATAAAAACCTGTTCTTATAAATCAACAGAATGATTATATTGAAGGAACTGTAATCGTGGCCAAAGTTAAGAGAACAATCAAGATGCCACTGAAGCCTCGGGACTAGCAGCTGTGGAAAGCCATGGAAAGACCCTGCACCCAGGTCTGACGGAGCCAGGGAGCACACTTGTTAACAGGTCTGAGAGCTGGGTCACTGGGTCACTGGCTTAGGAGTGTCCAACAGGAGCCGCAATTGTACAGGGGATCACAGCTGCTACCAGCCCAGCTCCAGCGCGTGACTGAGCAAGAAAGACTCCCGACTTCTTTCTTTTTGCTCTGTGATGTCCTGCTGGTGTCGCCAGTTGGGGGAATCTGGCTGATACCCTGCCACAGGCAGGCCCGAGTTGTTTATATATTGATTTCATATTAGTCTTGAGGACTTTGGATTTTTTTTTTCCATTCTTGACATACTTACTAAGGAGAATGTGTTTCAACTCCATTCAGGTAAACACAAAAGATGTAACATCTCTAATAAAACACAAGTATGGTCTAGCAAGGGGGAGGGGAGAGAGGAGGGGCAGGAGGGAGGGCATTGGGTGGGATCTCACCTTCTATGTACAATGTGAGGGTGATCACAGCACCCTGGCTCAACTACAACTTGAACTTTACCTTAGAAATGAAAACAATGTAACCTAAACATTTGAACCCTCATTTTAATTTGAAATTAAAAAAAAAAAGAAGGCCCCATGTAGCAGTTGCCTGGATTCACTGTCTTTACATAGATGGTGATCTGGTGGTGGTAGAAACATCTTCTGTCAATATTTTTTCACTCAGGTCAGGCGCAGTGGCTTAGGCTTGTAATCCTAGCATTCTGGGAGGCCCAGGCAGGTGGATTGCCTGAGCTCATGAGTTCGAGACCAGCCTGAGCAAAAGCGAGACCCTGTCTCTACTAAAACCAGAAAATCTGAGTCAAGAGGATCACTTGAGCCCAAAAGTTTGAGGTTGCTATGAGCTATGATGCCATAGCACTTAATCCAGGGTGATAGCTTGAAACTCTGTCTCAAAGAATAAATAAATATGTATTTTTTCACTCAATACAGAATCAATTCTTAGGTTCTTCCTTGTTGCGTGTGGCTGAAGTCAATTCATTTAAGTACTGTTCACCAGGCCATAGGTGGCTAGACTGTCACGAGTCATCCTTTATTGATGACAACTGGGTTGTTTCTGAGTGTTTTACAGTTATGGACAACGAAAGCTGCTATGAAGACTGCTGAGATCATGGAACGAGGTCTTTGCCAGCAACCCAGAGTCTCATCAAAGGCTGGAGGTGTCCTGTGCTTTTCACAGTCTTTCCTGGGGCAGAAGTGACTCAGTCACCCCATGACATAAAGTGAAGTCACTCCAAGTGAAGTGGCAAAGCAAGTGATTTTCTTTTTCACTGTGGCAAAATATACACAACATAAAATTTACCATTTTAACCATTTTTAGGGTATAATTCAGTTGTATTAAATATATACTCAGGACAACTGTTCTTTAGTAGTGAAATTGAGCAAGGAGCTGGCATGATTTCAAAACCAAGATTTCTCCCACAAATTTTACATACATAATATATTCCATTTGTCATAATCTCTTATTAATACATAGGAAAGGTACTCCAGCAGGCTGCGGTAGCCTTTAATCCTAGCACTCTGGGAGGCAGAGGCAAATAGATTACTTGAGCTCAGAAGTTCAAGACCAGCCAAAGGCTTGGCGCCTGTGGCTCAAGTGGCTAAGATGACAACCATATACACCCAAGGTGGCAGGTTCAAATCCAGCCCGGGCCCACCAAACAACAATGATGGCTGCAACCTAAAAATAGCTGGGTGTTGTTGGGTGCCTGTTGTCCCAGCTACTTGGGAGGCTGAGGCAGGAGACTTGCTTGAGCCCAGGAGTTGAAGGTTGCTGTGAGCTGTGATGCCATGGCACTCTACCCAGGTGGACAGCTTGAGGGTCTGTCTCAAAAAAAAAAAAAAGACCAGCCAGAGCAAGAGCCAGACCTCCATCTCTACTAAAAATAGAAAAACCAGGCGTTGTGGCACGGGCAGTCCCAGCTACTTTGGAGGCTGAGGCAAGAGGATCACTTGAACCCAAGAGTTTAAGGTTGCTGTAAGCTGTGACAGGTGGCACACTACCCAGGGCGATAAAGTGACACTCTGTCTCAAAAAAAAAAAAAAAAGAAGAAGAAAAAGAAGAGAGAAAAGAAAGGTACTCACCATGATCTTGGTGGAATTTACTCGAGGAAAAGAACACAAGTTTTTATTTTCATGTTTTTTTTTTCCTGTGGGGACCCTAAAACTTTAAAGGCACAATGAATGTCAAAATGCCTTATGAAGCAGAAGTCAATGGTATCAATTTTGTCAGCCTTTTATTGAGAGGCATGTGGGCTGTTTTCAATTTCCATCATTACAAACAAGTCTGCCATCAACACCTCTGTCTGTGCCTCCTTGTGCTCTTTTGCATTTCTTTAGGGTAGACACTGAAAATGGCATTGTTAGGACATGGAAATACTACATTTTAATTTAATAAGTACCACCAATTTCCCCTGTCAATTCTTAAAACGTCTAGTATAGTTAGATTAGGAGCCTAAAATCTCAGCCATTTTCCAGACCTGGGAAGATCGAAAGCAAGTTTGGGGAGGTGTTTCCTGAAATATGTTGTTTAAGTCATGTTTCTCCCAAGCTCCCTTGAGTAAGGGATACACAAATCTTTCGTACTTTAAATCACTCCACAAGTGTTTATTGAATGTCTGTTTTGTGGGACAAGTCCCTCCCCTCTAGAGTCCCTCCCACCTCTAAAACTAGCCAGGTGGTACCTGTACTTGTGGCTACTTGGGAGACTGAGGCATGAGGATCACTTGAGGCCAGGAACCCGAGGCTGCTGTGAGCTGTCATGCCATAGCACTCTACCAGGGGTGACAAAGTAAGACTCTGTCTCAAAAAATAAATAAACAAACAAACAAAACAGTCTTTTTGGTTATCTGGCTGTAACACAAAGTTTTCCTATTAATAATGAAATTCCTTTCTTCCTTCCTTTCTTTTTAGACAGAGTCTAAATCTGTTGCCCAGTCTTCAGTGCCTAGGCTGTGGCAGCCTAGCTCATAGCAACCTCAAACTCCTGGGCTCAAACAATCCTGCTTCAGCCAATCCTGCTTCAGCCTCTGTGCCCACTAGTTTTTCTATTTTTAGTAGAGAGGAGTCTCATTCTTCCTCAGGCTGGTTTCAAATGACTGAGCTCAAGAGATCCTCCTGCCATGGCCTCCCAGAGTGCTAGGATTACAGGTTGGAGCCACTGCCCTGGCCACCTTTTAACTTTCTAAAAATATATCATCTCCAATTTACTCCATAATTATAGAAATTCAGGAGCTCAAAATTGTACTATATTTGACTGAGAGAAATGAAAACACACCTACAAAAAAATCCGTTTGTACAGAATGTTCATGCAGCTTTATTCCTTATAGCTAAAAAATGGATACATCCCAGATGTCCATCAATAGGAGAATGGATAAACAAATTGTGGTGTATTCAGCCCTAAAAAGGAACGAACAACTGATACACACAAATGGCATGCAATGAGGCTCAAAAACATTCTGAGTGAAAAAGAGTCGGTAAGATAAATTTCTATTTATGTGACATTCTACAACAGACAAAACTAATATATGGTGAGAGAAGTACTTTCTTCCCTACATGGGCCCAGCAGAACTGACCCCCAAAAAGGGTCATTTTTTTTTTTTTTTTGAGACAGAGTCTCACTTTCTCATTCTTGGTAGAGTGTCATGGCATCATAGTTCACAGCAACCTCAAACTCTTGGGCAGAAGCGATCCTCTTACCTCAGCCTCCCGAGTAGCTAGGACTACAGGTGCCCTCCACAAGCTCAGTTATTTTAGAGACAGGGTCTCACTCTTGCTCAGGCTGGTCTCAAACTCCTGAGCTCAAGCAATCCACCTACCTTTGCCTCCCAGAGTACTAGGATTACAGGTGTGAGCCACCATGGCCAGCAGAAGGGTCATTCTACCAGCCACAAGGTGGTGACCCAAGAATACACCATCAATAGTCACAAGTGCCTCTGTGGAGTGGGCTTCAATAAGTGTGCCCCTTAAGGCACAAAGAGATCTGGAAATTTGCCACGAAGGGGATGGGAATCCAGATGTGCACATGATATCAGGTTCAACAAAGATATTTGGGGGTGGCACCTGTGGCTCAGTGAGTAGGGCACCAGCACTTACCAAGGGTGGTAAGTTCTAAACCGGCCCCAGCCAAACTACAACAAAAAAATAGCCGGGCATCGTGGCTGGTGCCTGTAGTCCCAGCTACTTGGGAGGCTGAGGCAAGAGAATCACCTAAGCCAAGGGCTGGAAGTTGCTGTGAGCTGTGATACCAGAGCACTCTACCGAGGGTGACAAAGTGAGACTCTGTCTCAAAAAAACAAACAAACAAACAAAAAAACACACAAAGATATTTGGGCCAAAGGAACAAGGAATGTCCCACACCATCTCCATGTGCGGTTGTCCAGAAAATGTAATGAGGATGAAGACTCATCAAACAAGCTCTGCATATTCGTTGCCTATGTACCTGTTACCACTTTCAAAAATCTAAAATCAGTCAACATGGATGAAAACTAACTGCTGATCGTCAGATACGTCAAATAAAGTTATAAAACCACAAATAAAACCTCTAATACATGATGGGAAAAGTGTAGCCTCCAGGGCCTGGAGCAGGGATCGAGTAGAAAGGACCATGAGGGGACCTTCAGGAGTCGTGGTGAGTTTCTATGTCCCGATGGGTGGCTGGGGCGCACAGGAGTCGTGGTGAGTTTCTATGTCCCGATAGGTGGCTGGGGCGCACAGGAGTCGTGGTGAGTTTCTATGTCCTGATGGGTGGCTGGGGCGCACAGGAGTCGTGGTGAGTTTCTATGTCCTGATGGGTGACTGGGGTGCACAGGTGCATCTCATAGAACAGAAAACTGGAGATTTGTACATTTCATCAGATGCAAATTTTACTTCCAAGAGAAAAAATATAGACCCATAAGCAAATACTGAACTTTAATTAATAATGTGCACGCTGAAGCATTAGGGGGAAGTGCACTGATGCTTGCAACCTACTTTAAAACAAACTTTAAAAAAAGACAGATTGATGGAGGAATGGGAAATAGGTAGATAAATATTAATAACGCAGCCACTGTGAAGTCACAGATTGTAAAATCTAGCTGTTTTTGGTCTGTCACCCCGACAGGAGGGCAGTGGTATCATAACAGCTCACTGCAGCCTTCAAATTCTGGGCTCAAGTGATCCTCCTGCCTCAGCCTCCTGAGTAGCTGGGACTATAGATATAAGCCACCAGTCTAGCTGGGATTATAGGCATGAATCATCAACTAACCTTTCATTGGAAGGTTAACATTTAGGCAGATAAAATTCAGTTCAAATTCCTGAATATAGTTTTCTAGCTGGTCACTTTTTTTTTTTTCCGCCGTTGCCCTGGGTAGAGTGCTATGGTGTCATCATAGCTCACAACAACCTCCAGCTCTCAGGCTTAGCTGATTCTCTTGCTTCAGCCTCCCAAGTAGCTAGGACTACAGGTGCCCATATGACGCCCAGCTAATTTTTCTATTTTTGGTAAAGATGGGGTCTTGCTTAGGCTGATCTGGAAATCCTGAGCTCAAGTGATCCTCCCCCCTCCACCTCCCAGAATGCAGGATTACAGGCTGAACCACTGCACCTGACCTTTTTTTTTTTTTTTCTAAGACGCCTCAGCCCTACATTGTGCAGCTGGAGATTAGAGAGAAAGTCTCTGGAGATTCAATTGCCTCATGTCATCCTCAGCCTCATTAAGCCCTTTCAAAGCTTTTTGTCACTCTAAGTGGAGACTGTCATCATCTGTGAGAGGGAACCTCCATCCCCAGGGACTTAGGGGAGGGTAGAGGAGGAAGAGGGAGCACAGGACAGTAAGAGTTTGGAACGGACATTTTTCAAGTAGCCTCCATCTCCCTAAATGCCTCCTAACTCATCCTTTACGCTGTAAAGTCTATGACATTTGGGGGGATATTTAAAGAACCTTTCAACCAAAAGGAGCTTTGAGAGAGCCAGCAGCTGAGCTGCCCTCATGCAAATGCACAGTGCACACGGTAGTTTAATTACAAACTGTTCTTGCCACACACTGTTCCTCTTACGTAAGCTGGTGATGGTGCAGGAACACACACTTTCATGTCACCTGCAGCTCAGTGCAACAATAAGCATCTGATACTCTGGTTCCTAGACAGCTCAGGGGCTGAAGTTACTCCAGACATGCTCCAAATTCATTTTGTTCAGGGACCTCCATGCCCACTGAGGGGTGTGCCCCATTCCCCTCAATGGGGAATTTCATTCCTTTGACTTTGTTTTAAGGAATTCTAAGCTCTGCCCTAAACTGAAAAACAAAAAATGGTCCTGACCTGAATTTCCTTTTCTCTCCTTGGTTTTGAAATGTTTAACAAAATTATTGTATGCTTGTTTAGTAAATTCAAACCATATAGACAGAAACACTTTTTTTACTGGCTCAGCACCCACAGCACAGTGGTTACGGTGCCAGTTACATACACCGAGGCTGGAGGGTTTCAACTCAGCCGAGGTCTGCCAAACGACAACAACAACTACAACCAAAAAATAGCCAGGCATTGTGGCAGGCACCTGTACTCCCAGCTACTTGGGAGGCTGAGGCAAGAAAATCGCTTAAGCCTAAGAATTTGAGGTTGCTATGAGCTGTGACATCACAGAACTCTACTGAGGGCAACATAGTGAGACTCTGTCTCAAAAACAAACAAATAAACACAAAACACTTTTCTTTCTTTTGAGACAGACTCTCACTCTGTCTCCTAGGCTAGAGTGCCGTGGCATCAGCCCAGCTCACAGCACCCTCAGGCTCCTGGGCTCAAGCACTCTGCCTCCCTCAGCCTCCCGAGGAACTGGACTACAGGTACCTGCCACAGCGTCCAGTTAAGATTTCTTCCTTCCTTCCTCCCTCCCTCCCTTCCTTTCTTTCTTTCTGAGACAGAATCTCACTTTGTCGCCCTGGGTAGAGTGTTGTGGCATCGTAGCTCACAGCAACCTCTAACTTTTGGGCTTAAGCGATTCTCTTGCCTCAGCTTCCTGAGTAGCTGGGACTGTAGCAGGTGGCTGCCACAATGCCTGACTAGAGACGAGGGTCTTACTCTTGTTCAGGCTGGTCTCAAACCTGTGAGCTCAGCGCAATCCACCCACCTGGGCCTCTCAAGTGCTGGAATTACATGCGTGAGCCACCATGCCTGGCCTCCATCCAGCTAATATTTCTGTTTTTAATAGAGACAGGGTAGTTATGCTTGCTTAGGCTGGTCTTGAACTACTGAACTCAAGTGATCCTCCCACCTCAGCCTCCCTGAGTGTGAGGATTACAGGCGCGAGGCCGCCATAAACACATTAAACTAAACGTTTCAGTTCCTTTCCTCCCCGTGGCTTCCCCTCTGTGAATCCCACTCCCTGGAACTAGCTATGTCTAGGAATTTAGTGGCTCCCGGAGCTTATTCTGTACGACACACACACATAAATGGGCTTATTTTGTGCTCATGCAAATAAACTTGTGCCGACAGAATCCCACTCACTGTCTGTGTGGCTTCGCCACCGCGCTTCCCACCAACCGCACATTCTCCATCGCCTCCCGGGTCGACAGTCACAGGCCTGTTGTCGTCTTTCTAGCCATGTGCTGTCCCATAAAACGAGTCTATGACGACTTCCTAGGATTCACTGTTGGATATTTGGACACTGTCAGAAATTACATCGCGTTACATTGAATGTTCTTATACATGTGTCCTATGGAGTAGATCTTTTATTTTTTTTTGAGACGGAATCGCACTCTGTCACCTCAGGTAGAGGGTCATGGGCTCAGCCTAGCTCACAGCAACTTCAATTCCCACAACACCCTGCTAATTTTTCTATTTTTCGTAGAGACAGAGTCTCACTCTTGGTCAGGCTGGTTTCAAACTCCTGATTCCAAGCTACCCTCCCGCCTGGGCCTTCCACAGTGCTAGGATTACAGGCGTCAGCCACTGTACCTGGCCCGTCTTTTTTTTTTTTTTCAGGCCTTTCACTGATTGGATGAAGTTCATCCACATAATGGAGGGCAAACTGCTTTCCTCAAAACCTACCGATTTAAATGTTAATCTCATCCAAAACACCATCACAGAAATATCCAGAGTAATATCTGGACACCGTGGAGTAGCCAGGCTGACACATAAACTTAACCATCACAGATGCTTTGCTCATGGACAATTTTGGTAAGTACCACCAAATTTCCCTTTTCTTTTAAAAGGTCATTCCCAGCAAGCCTACAGGCATGCCCTTTAACCTACATCCTTACCAATGTGAAATATTATTCTTTTTAATTTTTCCCAAACTAATAGGCAAAAATGGCATCTCTGTTGCTTTATTTATTTATTTTTTTAGAGACAGAGTTTTTGTCACCCTCGGTAGAGTGCCGTGGTATCACAGCTCACAGCCACCTCCAGCTCTTGGGTAGGCGATTCTCTTGACAGCCTCCTGAGTAGCTGGGACCACAGGCACCCGCCACAATGCCCAGCTATTTTTTTGTTGCAATTTGGCCACGGCCGGATTTGGACCCGCCACCCTTGGTATGTGGGGCCGGCGCCCTACTCACTGAGCCACAGGTGCTGCCATCTGTTGCTTTAATTTGCACTTTATCACTAATGCAGTTAAAAGAATTTTTACAGACAACAAATGTTAATGACATGAAGAAATAGAATGTTTGTGCATTGCTGGGGAGGATGTAAAGTGGTGCAGACTTGGGAAAATAATATGATGATTCCTTATAAATCAAATATAAATTACCATTTGCTCCATCAGTTCCACTCTAGGATATATGCCCTAAAGAACCAAAAGACGCAAGCAGATATGTGTCTACCGGTGTTCACGGCAGCCTTGTTCATAATAGACAAATGTCAAAACAACCCAAATATCTACCCACAGAGGAATGGATTAACAAAATGTCATGGATGCGTAAGTGAAGTGAAATCTGGCCTTAGAAAGGAAGGAAATCCTGACGTGTGCCACAATGTGGATAAACCCTGAAAACATCATGCTGAGTGGGGGAAGAGGATACAAAAGGACAGACACTGTAGGGTTCCATTATATGAGGTCTCTGGAGTAGTAAAACTCATAGAAACAGAAAGGAGAGCCGTGGTGCCGGGGCCTGGGGGGAAGCAGGAACTGAGAGTTGGTGTTTCACAGAGACACAGTTTCAGCCTGGGAAGCTGAAAAAGTTCTGAAGTGGGTGGTGGTGATGGGTGTACAACAATGTGCATGTACTCAACACCCATGGCTGTACATTTAGCCATGGTTAAATGGCCATCTTTTATGTTGTATATATTTTGCCATGATCAATTTTTTTTTTTTTTTGGAGACAGAGTCTCGCTCAGTGGCCCTAGATAGAGTGCTGTGGTGTCATAGCTCATAGCAAACTCAAACTCCTGTGCTCAAGCAATCTTCTTGCCTCAGCCTCCCAAGTAGCTAGAATTATAGGCAATTGCCTGGTCTATAGGATAATGCCTGGCTGGTTTTTCTATTTTTAGTAGAGACAAAGTCTTGCTCTTGCTCAGGTTGGCCTCCTAGTCCTGAGGTCAGGTGATCCACCTGCCGTGGCCTTCTGGAGTACTGGGATTATAGGCCTGAGGGATGGTGCCCAGCCCAAAAATATTTTTGTAATTTATATTTCTTTTGTGAATTATCTTTTCATATCATTTGTTCATATTTTTTTCCCCTCACTTTGTTGCCTTTAGTAGAGTGCCATGGCATCACAGCAATCTCAAACTCCTGGGCTCAAGCAATTCTCTTGCTTTAGCCTCCTGAGTAGCTAGCTGGAACTACAGGCACCTGCCACACAGCCTGGCTATTTTTAGAGATAAGGTCTTACTCTGGTCAGGCTGGTCTGGAACTCCTGAGCTCAGGCAATCTACCTGCCTTGGCCTCCCAGAGTGCTAGGATTACAAGCATGAGTCACCACACCTGGCCTATTTGCTCATATTTCTTTCCTTTTTTTGAGACAGAGTATCACTATGTCACCCTAAGTAGAGTGCTGTGGCATCACAGCTCACAGCAACCTCAAACTCTTGGGCTTAAGCAATTCTCTTGCCTCAGCCTCCCAAGTAGTTTGACTACAGATGCCCATCACAATGCCCGGCTATTTTTTGGTTGTAGTTGTCATTGTTGTTTGGCAGGCCCCAGGCTGGATTTGAACCTGCCAGCTCCTGTGTATGTGACTGGTGCCCTAGCCGCTGAGGTACAGGTGCCCAGCCATATTTGCTCATATTTCTTTTTCTTTTTTTTTTTTGAGACAGAGTTTTAGTATGTCGCCCTTGGTAGAGTGCTTTGGCATCACAGCTCACAGCAATCTCCAACTCTTGGGCTTAAGCGATCCTCTTGCCTCAGCTTCCCAAGTAGCTGGGACTACAGGTGCCCACCACAACACCTGGCTATTTTTTGTTTCAATTGTCATTTCTGGTTAGCTGGCCTGGATGGGGTTCGAACCTACCACCTTGGGTGTATGTGGCTGGTGCCGTAACCACTGTACTATGAGCACTGAGCCTGCTCATATTTCTATTGTATTATTTTCCATATTAACTGTAGGAATTCTTTCTATAGTTTGGACATTTAACCCTTGGTTATATGTCTTGCAAATACTTTCTTCTGATCTAAGTATTTGTTTAAATAAAACCATACAAAGCCGGGTGAAGTTGCAAGCATATGTTTTCCTACCTACTCAGAAGGTTGAGGCAGGAGAATTACTTGAGCCCAGGAGTTTGAGGCTGCAGTAAGCTACAATCATGCCTTTGAACAGCCACTGCACTCCAGCCAGGGCAGCAGACCCTATCTCTTAAAAAGAAAAAAAAAATTATTAAAGCATAAAATATTATGAGGTCCAATACTCAGATTTTGTCTTTCTGTCTTCTGAATTAAACATCATGAAGACAAGGAAGGCCTCCTCCACTGCATAGCTGTGAGACCGTTCTCCAGGCCTGGGGTGGCAGCACAGGAGGCTGAGCCAGGAGGAGGATCACTTGAGCCCAGGAGCTGGAGGCTGCAGTGACCTGTGAAGATGCCACTGCACTCCAGCCTGGGCAACAGAGTAAAACTCCTATATTCCAGGGAAAAAAAAAGACTCTAGCCAACTCATATTTTTCTTTGTAGAGAAAAGTGCTCATTTCTGATGCTAAGAACCACGTTGAGGGGCTCAACGCCTGTAGTTCAATGGGTAGGGCGCCAGCCACATACACCAAGGCTGGTGGGTTGGAGCCCGCCCGGGCCTGCTAAACAGCAACGACAACTGTGACCAAAAAATAGCCAGGCGTGGTGACAGGCACCTGTACTCCCAGCTACTTGGGAGGCTGAGGCAAGAGTTTAAACCCTAGAGTTTGAGCTGTGACACCACAGAGCGCTACCGAAGGACACATAGTGAGACTCTGTCTCAAAAAAAAAAAAAAAAAAGAGAAGAATCATATTGAGACCCAGAAACACCAGACAGCAGAGTATTCCTCCTTTGCCAAACATCCCGGCTCCATTATTATGGCATCTACCAAACCACTTTATTCTTATCAGCTGAATTAAATTTGTGAAATTTTATATTTCATTTTCATTGGTTTCAAAAATAAATAAAATAAGGAGAAGTGAGGCAGAAAGTTGAGACCATTAAAGCTGTCTTTTAATATATATTTCTTCTGAAAACCCAAATCAGCACAGGTGGGAATTACAAGAGTACATTTTAATATGCAGCCACATCTTTACATAGAAACATCCAGGCATGCAAGACTGTAAACGTTTCCTCTCTATGAATCATGCATAACAGAGTTGTGTATTTTAAAATTCTTCTACACAATTTGAAATGATGATTATTAATCTTCTTTTGTTTGCTTGTTTGTTTAGCAAGCCCTGGCTGGGTTCGAACCCACCACCCCCAGTGCACAGGGCCGGCACTCTAACCATTGAGCGACAGGCATCCAGCTGATTGCTAATCTTTATATATTTAAAACTAGAATTTCCAAACAGTAATGTTAAGTGCTTTTAGACATAAAATTTAATATTATTTGTACTCACGAATTAACCCTAAAACACAAGAGTTCATCTTCATAGTTAAGGATGAGAGAAAACACTTGAAGACTTGACACAGCCATTGCAGTACATTGAGCTCCAGAGAGACAGTGCCAGGGCAAGTGAGAGCCGGACGGGCACTGGGCGACTCTGTGCCTCGCTGAGGAAAAATAACTAAACATGGGCAAAGGAGATCCTAGGAAGCCAAGAGGCAAAATGTCCTCATGTGCATTCTTTGTGCAAACTTGTCGGGAGGAGCACAAGAAGAAGCACCCAGATGCTTCAGCCAGCTTCTCAGTTTTCTAAGTGCTCAGAGAGGTAGAAGACCATGTCTGCTAAAGAGAAAGGAAAATTTGAAGGTACGGCAAAAGCCGACAAGGCCCGTTATGAAAGAGAAACGAAAACCTATATCCCTCTTAAAGGGGAAACAAAAAAGAAGTTCAAGGATCCCAATGCACCCAAGAGGCTTCCTTCGGCCTTTTTCTTGTTCTGTTCTGAGTATCGCCCAAAAATCAAAGGAGAACATCCTGGCCTATCCATTGGTGATGTTGCAAAGAAGCTGGGTGAGATGTGGAATAACACTGCTGCAGATGACAAGCAGCCTGAGGAAAAGAAGGCTGCAAAGCTGGAGGAAAAAGACAAAAAGGATATTGCTGCAGACCGAGCTAAAGGGAAGCCTGATGCAGCGAGAAAGGGGGTTGTCAAGGCTGAAAAAAGCAAGAAAAAGAAGGAAGAGGAGGAAGAGGAGGAAGAAGAGGAAGATAAAGAAGATGAAGAGGCTTGGCACCTGTGGCTAAAGTGGCTAAGGTGCCAGCAACATACACCTAAGGTGGCAGGTTCAAATCCAGCCCGGACCCGTCAAACAACAATGATGGCTGCAACCAAAAAATAGCCGGGTGTTGTGGCAGGTGCCTGTGGTCCCAGCTACTTGGGAGGCAGAGGCTCGGAGATTCGCTTGAGCCCAGGAGTTGGAGGCTGCTGTGAGCTGTGAAGCCATGGCACTCTGCCCAGGGGGACAGCTTGAGGCTCTGTCTCAAAAAAAAAAAAAAAAGAGGATGAAGAGGAGGAGGAAGATGGAGAAGAAGATGATGATGATGAATAAGTTGGTTCTAGCACAGTTTTTTTTCCTTGTCTATAAAGCATTTAACCCCCCTGTACACAACTCACTCCTTTTAAAGAAAAAAATTGAAATGTAAGGCTGTGTAAGATTTGTTTTTAAACTATACAGTGTCTTTTTTTGTATAGTTAACACACTACCGAATGTGTCTTTAGATAGCCCTGTCCTGATGGTATTTTCAATAGCCACTAACCTTGCCTGGTACGGTATGGGGGTCGTAAATTGGCATGGAAATTAAAGCAGGTTCTTGTCAGTGCACAGCACAAATTAGTTATATATGGGGATGGTAATTTTTTCATCTTCAGTTGTCTCTGATGCAGCTTATACAAAATAATTGTTGTTCTGTTAACCGAATACCACTCTATAATTGCAAAAAAAAGTTGCAGCTGTTTTGTTGACATTCTGAATGCTTCTAAGTAAATATAATTTTTTTATTAAAAAAAAACACTTGAAGACTTAACAAAAGCCATTTTCTAACAAAATATCTATAGCCATTTTATGCACGCAAGAGTTCTCCATTAGAATGCTCAATTTAAGATTAAATTAAGTGTAGTTTCAACAGTTTTTCTCAATAATACATGTTGTTGTGAGCAAGTGGCGGGGGCAGGGAGGCGGGTAAATCTGCAGGAATCTAGATACTGTAAGCTCTGGAAATCACTCAGGGAGAGAAGCAGACGTTTCTTGTGTACTGCCTGCCACCCACTGCATTATCCACTCTGACCCTCAGAGAGTATTATCACAGCTTCAGTTAAGCCCTATTACTATGTCCTCAGCCCTTTCTGTGGCAAGGTCACATTCATTTGCAAGTGAGAGGCAGCTGGATGAAGCACCGACCAGCTGCCCACAATGCAGATCTGACCAGCTGCCCACAATGCAGATCTGACCAGCTGCCCACAATGCAGATCTACGTCTGCACAGAGCATCTCGGATCCCTGTGCAGCCTCAGTTCCCTCTGTCACTAATCACAGCACTATGCATTGTAACCTAATCGCTTGTACCCTCATATT
>NW_003852575.1:372424-376953 GCF_000181295.1 Otolemur garnettii | reverse complement strand
CACAGCTCACAGCAACCTCCAACTCCTGGGCTCAAGCGAGTCTCCTGCCTCTGCCTCCCAAATAGTTGGGACCACAGGCGCCCACCACAATGCCCAGATATTTTTTGGTTGCAGTCGTCATTGTTGTTTGGTGGCCTGGGTTGGATTCGAACCTGCCACCTTAGGTGTATGTGGCTGGCGCCCTAGCCACCTGAGCCACAGGTGCTGAGCCGATATTATTTTAAAAATATCCCCCTTTTGTTTTTGGATTGTGGCAGCTAGTGGGTACCTGCCAGACTGCCAATACTGTAAAATATCCGTTCTTATTTGCTTCAAAAAATATGGATGGAACAGGATTGGCCACAGGTTGACAGCTGCTGGGACTGGCTGACTGGTACATGGGTCTTTGGTAGACTGTATTGCTTTGGGGCATGGGCGATATTATCCTTGAGAAATAGGAATTATAAAAACACCAATGGGGTGGCGCTGTGGCTCAAAGGAGTAGGGCACTGGCCCCATATGCTGGAGGTGGTGGGTTCAAACCCAGCTCCGGCCAAAAACTGCAAAAAACAAATAAATAAAAAAACACTAATGGTCAAATTATGACACTGCCACACAATGGACTATGAAGCAAATATTTTTATTTATTTATTTGAGACAGAGTCTCACTTTTTTCCCTGGGTACTGTGCTTTGGTGTCACAGCTCACAGCAACCTCAAACTCTTGGACTCAAGTGATTCTCTTGCCTCTCCTTCCCGAGTAACTGGGACTACAAGCACCCATCACAACACCCGACTATTTTTAGAGGCAGGGTCTCGCTTTTTGCTCAGGCTGGTTTCGAACCTATGAGTTCAGGCATTCCACCCACCTCAACCTCCCAGAGTGCTAGGATTACAGGCGTGAGCCATTGCGCCCAGCCCTGAAGCGAGTATTAAAAACGTTTTATAACTAAAGAAAACTACAAACATAAGTGAAGAAAATGCACCAACATGACTAAAATAATTACTTTTGCTTCTGGGATTGAAGGGTTTCTTCCTTTGTATTTTTCAGGGTTTTAAAAAACGTAAGCCTAATTTTCATGACCTTCAAATAAAACTTTTTTGTGCATTGCTGTACTACTTTCCACCATCTATTGAAACCTAATGTTTAGAAACTTTCCACTGTCTTTCAATTAAGCATTTTTATTGCAAACTCATGGAACAACTGGGGATTATGATAAGCAGATATGTCTTTAGATCTATCTGTATGGATTAATAGCGATTACTTATTTTAGTTTCACAAAGCCTGGTTTAGTAGGAAAAGCCTAAATGTTTGACAAATTATATGTTCATGAAATAAAATACTGTGCAGTGCTTATAGAAGCTATATAAGTATATTCACCGATATGGGAGAAAATTCACAGTATGAGAAAGATTACAAAATAGGATGGATAACCACCCCACTTTTGTATAATCATAAAATCATAGACTTTAGAAAAATGTTATCTTTAAATACCTATTTAAATAATTGTGTAAGTGAATTATGGTGTTTTAGCTTGTCTGAATTTCCCGAGTTTTTCCCAGTGTGAGCTGCTCCCTCCTCACACATTTCTCTCTCTCTGCACCTGCCCACCTCTTCAACTCCCATTCCAGCTCTCACAAAACACTTTTACACACCCCTCCCAAACACTGCTACAGCTGAGCACAATTTCCCCCTGGGGCCTCTATGATCATCATGAACCCAGATACTAAGTACCAAGATCTATGCCTTAAATCCCGATTAACCCACATTTTAGACAGGTCAAGTTCGACCTTTGAGAAGCAAAGAGAATGCAGGGTTCTTGATAACTGTTTTTTCTTGTTAACCCGTTAAAGACTGTCTGATCAGTCATGAATTCATCTTCCTTACACTCTTAGGATGTCTGATATTGGTATGGCCAGACAACCATTCTTATCATTCATGCTCACTGTTCAGAGATATTGATTCTGTTTATTATTTATTTATTTAGAGGCAGAGTCTCACTCTGTTGCCCTCGATTCTAGCTGTTTACAGAAATTACTTTTCTTTTAAGCACTGATCCCAGAAAATATGCCCCAGAATGTCTTTTTTTTAAAAGAGTAATTATATTCCGTTGACATTTGAAGAGCACATCCAGTTGACGGTTCATTTTATCCTAAGATAGGAAGATATATAGGAAAAAAAAGTGCAACTTCTGGGCTAGCACACAGGGCAGGTGGGACACTCAAGTACTTACATTTTGACACCTGTTATATTTCTTCCTTTTTTGAGAGTCTCATTTGGTCACCCTCAGTAGAGTACCCTGGCATCATAACTCACAGCAACCTCAAACTCTTGGGCTCAAGCAATCCTCTTGCTTCAGCCTCCTGAGTAACTGGGACTACAGGCATGTACCATAATGTCTGACTTGTTTTCTGTTTTTAGTAGAGATGGGGTCTTATTCTTGCTCAGGCTGGTCTCAAACTCCTGAGGTCAGGCAATCCATCCCCTTTGGCCTCCCAGAGTGCTGGGATTATGGTGTGAATCACTGTACCTGGCCTACCTATTATACTTCTGAGAAAAACTAATCATTTCCTTAAATAAGAGGCCTGACAATTAAGTTTGTGAACTCACCCTAGGAAAAGAACCACATACTTCATTGCTGAATATCACTACGGTCACCTTTAAAGTACTCCCTTTGGGAAGGTAGGCACTGACTCCAGTGCCTAGTCTACCCTTCAAAGTCATTTTGACACTCTTCCTGGTGTATGGCACACAAAAACACAAAACAATAACGAATGCCAGTTAGCAAGACACCACCTGTCAGCATGAACACAGCTGTGACACCAGCACACCACGGTTATAGACGTTGTTTGTACATGCTGCAATGTAAGCACATGGTGGCCAGGCCATGAACTTAACTGTCAGACATAGCTCTGATGGTGATTCCAGAAGAGTTCCAGAATCATTTTGAAGGGTAGCTGGCATCAGTGCATAGCTTCCCAAGGGGAGGACTTCGGATGTGATCATAGTGATATTCAGCAATGAGGACGAACAGCTCTTTTTCTAGGATGTCAGACCTCGTTTGTTAGTATTATGATCTCATACTTGAGAAAATCTGTGTGATTTGTAAACATTAATCACCACTCCTAGGAGTGTAGCACAACTAAACCCTGACTAATGTGTCATAGTGATAAAATTCTTTGGGTTCTCCTACCCCTTCTCACTAGTTTTTATTTTTTTGGCTGGGGCTGGGTTTGAACCCACCACCTCTGGCATATAGGGCTGGCACCCTACTCCTTTGAGCCACAGGCACCGCCCGCCCACTAGTTTTTAGATGTCTCTTTTAACTGCTGCAAATAGACCCGTACTAGACAAATTCTGGCACCAAAAAAATCGTATAAGGGATAGGAAATGTTTCAGTGCAACACTTTTAAGTTTACGTATCTTAACAATTCACCTATTCTGCCTACACTTGGGAATTAAAGGCATATCTGCTCATTTCTGGCCTCCAGAATAAAATGAGCACCTAGCCTCCAGTCCTGCCGACAGTCGTCAAAACTCTGGTTGCCAGTTCACCTCAAGCTGTTCTTGCATTTGCTTTTTCTTAACAGCCTCACTATTGCCTAAAAAGTGCTCAGTACTCCCTCCAGAGTCCTGTTGATTCCCCCAGGACTCTGTTTTTAAAGCATTCTTGCCTACTAATCAGTCCAGACAGAATAACATGTCAAGCCCAAATTGTTTCAAGGTCCCTCTCTCCAGAGATAACCTTGGCAAGGTCCTTTCTCTGGCCAGGTTTTCACATTTGCTAAATCAGCACTTGCCGTGCCTTTGAGGACTGTCTAGAGGGCAAAATGTACATATACATACAATGAATGAAACAAGATCTGGAAAATACGCTAATATGAACTATCCTAGATCTAACTGTAGCTTATTTTGTCCATTTCCGTTAATTTCAATATGAAAGAGAGCTGATAATGTATTTGCTTTGGGACACTGGTCCATTAAACCACGTCACACAAGCAACTTCAAAGAACATTCAAGTAGGGATACTCAGCATTCACATTTCAGTCAACAATGAGCTGCATGTCCCTGTAAGGTAATACTATTTTTACTGTACCTTTTCTGTTTACACAAATACTTCCCATTGTGTTCCAATGGCCTACATGTTGCTTAGGCTTCAACTAGGCGCAATAGGCCATACCACACAGCCCAGGTGTGTAGCAGCTACATATACCACTAGGTTTGTCTAAGACTCAGTGGTTCGCAACCTTCCTAATGCCGTGAACTTTAATACAGTTCATGTTGTGGTGACCCCCAACCATAAAATTATTTTCATTGCCACTTCATAACTAATTTTGCTACTGTTATGAATTGTTATCTAAGTATCTGATTTGCAGGATGTACTTCATTGTTACAAAGGGGTAGTGACCCACAGGTTGAGAAACCCTGGGGTGTTTGTACAGGACAAAACGTCCTACTACTGTTGCCTAGTGGTTAAGTGATGCATGACTGTTACAGCCCAATGAAACCATTTACTCTTTTTAAGTTTTCTAAAACTTTTTTTTTTTTTT
>NW_003852575.1:354236-371376 GCF_000181295.1 Otolemur garnettii | reverse complement strand
CTAGAGCTACTAAAAAACTTGCATTTACAAAATAGTTGATAAAAATATTCCTCTGGATTGTACAAGAAGGGAGACAGGGACCACTGATAAGACATGGTATATGACATTAATCAGACTTGGCTTCTTTCTCTCCTGCTTCATCAGCGGCTGGATTCTGAAAATAAAAGGAAAATCATGGATCAAGTATTTTCTCATTGCTATCAGTTTTGTGATCTTTAGCACTTAACACAATGTAGGTTATATTTATGTATAATTTACTAGGTCTTCAAAAAGTCTATCCTCATTGTGTGTAGATTCAGTATGTGCAAATTCATCTACTCTTAGTTAAAATACTTTGGTAACCTCCAAATCAATACTCAACGGCACTACCATGGTCATGTGGGTATATAAAGCAGCAAAAAAAAAATGTTGAGTTGCCCCATATACATGCTCCCATGAGGTTACTCTGTCTTGTTTCAGCTCTTAATACTGTAAACAAATGTCTTCTTTTTGATCTGTTTAGTGCTGCACATTTCACATCTTTGTGGTTTTGGTGGTAATCTTGCTCTTTAAAACGGACCCCAAGCAGTGTCCAAAAGCTACTTAGCCTTGCTAAGGGCAATGATGTGCCACACAGAGAATGCACGTGCACCGGATAGCTATGTTCAGGCTTGAATTACAATGTGGTTGGCTCTGAGTTCAATGTTACCACAGTAAATGAGGTATCTCTAAATGGAAACACATAATACAAAGTCGTGTACTGATCAGTTGATGAAAATATTGTGACAGGCTCACAGTAACATAAACCTTATTTCTCCCAGGTACAATGGTTCAGTATTTGTGGCAACCTTATAAAAGACTATTAATTATGAATAAGGAGAATCAACTATAATGTGATTACAACATATGCTACAAAGTTTTCTTTACAATTGGCATTCAATAATGTGTGTAACTTTACTATGACCGTATTTGATCGGTTGTTAGAATTAGGAAGTAAAAAACTGACAAACTATGACAGTAAATTTCCTAATTTAGGATTAATCACTTAGGAATGTGATCCATAACTATCAAAGCTTAAAAATCAATACCCTAAATTACTCATCTTTTAGGCTTAGCCAATATAACAAAATAAAGGATTGAAAAAAATCAAAAGGCTTGGTTTTAGGCTCGGCACTTGTAGCTCAAATGGATAAGGTGCCAGCCACATACACCAGAGCTAGTGGATTCAAACCCAGCCTGGGCCTGCCAAACAACAATGACAAGTGCAAACAAAAAACAGCCAGGCGTCTGTAGTCCCAGGTACTTGGGAAGCTGAGGTAAGAGAATTGCTTAAGCCCAGGAGTTGGAGGTTCCTGTGAGCTGTGATGCTGTGGCACTCTACCCAGGGCGACAGTTTAAGGCTCTGTCTCAAAAAAAGGGCTTGGTTTTAGAAAAGTGTATCAGATTAGGTACAAGGGCTCATCCCTGTAATCCCAGCTCTTTGGGAGGCCAATGGGAGAGCATCACTAAAGAGGCTCAAAGGAGCCTGTGGCTCCTCTTTGAACTAGGAGTTCAAAACCAGTCAGGGCAACATGTTATGGCCCCATCTCTATAAAAACATAATTTTTAACATTAGTTAGGCATGGCTACACAAGCCTGTAGTCCTAGCTATTCAGGAGAGAGGTGGGAGGATCAGCCCAACATCTCAGGTCACAGTGAGCTAGGACTGTTGCACTCTTGTACTCCAGCCTGGGCCACACTGCAATTTTATCAAGACTTTGCAGTTTTTTCTTTTTTAAAGAAAAAGTGCCTCTAGGCTTATATGAGTGCTGGTGTTTACAACTAATTCATCACAACTAGTTTAGACTTCCTCGGCTTCTTCTCTACTCCCACTGCTTCCCTTAACCAAAAAAAAAAAAAAAAAAGCCTTTGTCCTGTATCTTAAAAGAATGAAGACTTATGACACCAGTCTTTTTATTTGCTTGATCTAGGTTATCACTTAGTTCTGAATAGGTGTCACTTTTAAGAAAAACACAAGAATGTTTTCTTGATTAGAAATCAAGTGGGGGGTGGCAGCACCTGTGGCTCAAAGGAGTAGCGAGGGTGCCAGCCCCATTTGCCCATATGCCAGAGGTGGTTCAAGCCCAGCCCCAGCCAAAAACTGCAAAAAAAAAAAAAAAAAGAGAAATTGAAGTGGGAAAAATATGCCAGGAACAGTGCAAATAAGGGAAATGAACTTAAGATACTGACACATATACTTTCAAATGAAATCTAATTAATAGAAAATGTTTTCTTTTTCCCCCAAGAGACTAAGTCTCACTTTGTTGCCCTCCATAGAGTGCCATGGCGTCACAGCTCATAGCAACCTTTAGCTCTTGGGCTTAGGTGATTCTCTCGCCTTAGCCTTCCAAGTAGCTGCGACTATAGGCACCTGCTGTAACACCCGGCTATTTTTTTGTTGCATTTTGGCCAGGGCTGGGTTTGAACCGCCACCCTAGGTATATGGGGCTGGCGCCCTACTCACTGAGCCACTGGCGCCTCCCTTTTTTTTTTTGAGACAAGTCTTACTTTGTCACCCTCAGCAGAGTGCCATGGTGTCATTACAGCAACCTCAAACTCTTGGGCTTACGTCATTCTCTTGCTTCAGCAAGTAGCTGGAAGTATGAGCATCTGCCAAAGGCCTGGCTATTTTTAGAGGTGAGGTCTCACTCTGGGCTCAGGCTGGTCTTCAACTCCTGAGCTCAAGCCTCAGCCTCCCTGAGTGCTGGGATTACAGGTGTGAGCCACTGTGCCCAGCCCTAATTCATAGTAAATCTGTCCATTCACTTTGGGATACTGCACAAAACTTTGTTCAATATTATAATAAAAACTTTAACTTTATCTGCTATATAAAAATATATAATTTATGGGCAGCACCTGTGGCTCAGTGAGTAGGGCCCTGGCCCCATACACTGAGGGTGGGTTCAAACCCCTCCCCAACCAAACTGCAACAAAAAAATAGCCGGGCATTGTGGCGGGCGCCTGTAGTCCCAGCTATTCGGGAGGTTGAGGTAAGAAAATCACCTAAGCCCAGGAGTTGGAGGTTGCTGTGAGCTGTGATGTCATACCACTTTATGCAAGTAGTACTTGCATAAAGTAGGACTCTGTCTCAACAAAACAAAACAAACAAAAAAACAATTTACTATCTCTGTTCAGAGTCAAAATCAGTAACACACACACACATTTCTGACCTCCTCGGTTTTAGTTTCTCCGTTTTCTGCTGGTAAATCTTCTTTAGTTTCTTGGTTGGCCACTTCAGCCTGCTTTCCCTTTGCTCCTCTTTTCCCTTTCGGTTGCACTTTTTTGTCTGAAGATTTATCCTATGATAGAGTAAGAATGACACATTTTAAGTATAAACTTTACTTTTAACTTTCATCTTCTAACCTGGCATAGACAGCCATGTTAATGTTACATAACACACCAACGTGTAGGGACAAGGATACACCTTTTAGACAAAACAACTTAAAGGCAACTTCCCGTAATCAGGAAAACAACGTATGCTAAGAAGATTGTAATAGTACTTGCACGTCAAGCCTCATTAGCCCCATGACGATAAATCCTAAAGCCTGAGCTATGCTTCACCACCGCTGTCACCATTACCCTTTACTGTCCGTAGTTCCGTGCAACAGAACTAATTAAGTGGATAATGTTGGAGAATCTTCCAACATATTCTACTCATCCCTAAATTTCTTTTGAGCATGAACAATGACCAAATTACCATCACCCCAACAAGACCTTTATTCTCACACCAAGACAATTCACCTGAAAAAAAACAAAACAAAACTGACTATCCTGGTACAGGTAATCCCTTGATATAAGGGGTAGCTAAAAGGATCAATTCTGAATTTATCACTTTTACTTTTGTGTTTGAAAATCTCAAATGGCTTGGCACCTGTAGCTCAAGCAGCTAAGGCACCAGCCACATACATCAGAGCTGATGGGTTCAAATCCAGCCCAGGCCTTCCAAACAACAACTACTACAATAAAAAAATAGCTGAGCGTTGCGGCAGGTGCCTGTAGTCCCAGTTACTTGGGAGGCTGAGGCGAGAGAATTGCTTAAGCCCAAGAGTTGGAGGCTGCTGTGAGCTGTGATGTCACAGCACTCTATAGAGGGTGGCAGACTGAGGTTCTGTCTCAAAAAAAAGATTTTTCCATGACTTTATATACTTCCTCGTCTTGACTTATAAACAAAACCTGGAAAAGCTACAAAACAAGTGTTTTGTGGAAAATACTGCTATTATTTTTGGTGAAGAAAATCAATTTTGTATAGTTTATTTCAATCTAAATAAAATGTGAATTTTGGTTATAAAAAACATCTCAAAAACACAGGTATGACAATATAACTTGATACCTAAGTCCAAAATTTAACCCATTTTAAAGCAATATGAAAGAAACAACACTTTTGGATACCCATCCATCAATGGTAGGAGAAGCTTAACAAAACTGTAACATTTTATTCTTGTAAATAAAAATGTAGCAATAGCTACATTCATTGCCCAGGAGGTGGTATAAAAGACCTCTATGGGCAATGACCACTTACTTGAGCTAAAGGGCCATAAAGACATGTACCCAGACTTCAGAATTTCAATAGTAAAAAAAAAAATCACTGCATAATAGTCTGTATCAACAATGGCATCCATAGATAGATACAACATAACACCTTCTAATAATTCTACATCTTTTGGATAACAAATTATACATATAAACAAATATATTTGAAGTAACACTGCTACACACATTGCTACCATGGAATGCTGCTTCTGTACTCAAGCCTGATTCTTAAAAATTTCTCATTCATTTTATAACCACTATCCAAGAACATAAAAATAAAAGCCCAGAAAAAGTTAAAAGAGAACATACAGTATCTGGACTAGAAATAATTCCCTTTGTAACCATTAATAGCCAAAGAAAAGATAAGCTACATGAGAAGTGAAACAAAATAGTTTTCCTAAGTATATAATGTTTCACCCTTTAGAATATTTACTTCTAAGGAAATGAAACAATTCAGAAGCACAGTGTGACAGATGAGCTTTGAAAACAATGTGTCTGGGCAGCGCCTGTGGCTCAAAAGGGTAGGGCACTGGTCTCATATGCCGGAGATGGTGGGTTCAAGCCCAGCCCTGGCCAAAAACTAAAAAATAAAGAAAAAAAGACAACAGTGTGTTTATAACACATCAAATGCTTACCTTTTACCTTCTGTTGAGGCTTTTTTTTTTTTTTTCTGTTTGAGGCTTTAAATAAAGCCTGATCAATTATAAAGACCAAGGTGTATTTTGGAAACTACTTGTAAAAATAGAGAAAACATCTTCCTCCCATTTTTCTTTTGAGAAAGCTAAACTTATGTTTGTTCCTCAAACAACACAGACACAAAGACTTACCTGTTAGCCTCTCCCCAAGAGGAAAAAAGAAAATTACATCTGATGTTCCAAACCTACTGGGTGGTAACTTTAACTGCTTTCATTTAAAAAAATTATTTTACAGGAGATCAAGATGGTCAAAGAAAGAAAACTTTAAGAGGAAAACAGGCAAATATTTCAGTGACTTATTTAAAAAGCAAAGAATCACAAAAATTGGGTGTAACAGTAAAAAAATACACGTCAACATTTTGGAACAATGTTGGCTAATTTTCTGAGCCTTCGTGAAATTTCCTTCCTACTCATTGTGCACAGATAATTATTGCCTTGTCTTCTGCTATGAGAAATTCTAATTTGACATACTATACCTATACCTTCCTCGAACCTTTATTTTTAAAAGGATCACAACAGAAGTAATCGTACTTAAGGTTTTTACATTCAGCTCTGTAGGTTTAAATAAAAAAAAAAGAGAGAGAGAAGAAATCCTTTGGAATTTCCCTTCATTTAACAAGGACAAATTTAACAGTTATCCAAGAGCTCCTCAATGTAAAAAAATTAATCTCATTTTTTTTGACTATCATGCAGTGCTAACTTCCACCCACATTCAGGAGAAAAGTGATGGCATTAAACATTTTTTTCTTTTTCGAAGAGGTTTCAAATTCTCATCTAATTTTTAACCCAAAATTAGAATGTGAAGAGAGCTTTAAAGAAAGTGGTTTCAATGCTATACACAAACACAGAGTTTACAAGTGTCTTAACAGGCCTTCTGGTTTTCCAAACAAATTAGCATAGATATACACAAGAACAACTTCATTCCCAAGACCTGTAATCAGATTCATGGAATGATGAATTTATTCCGGAACAACTCCCATCACGGATTTCACAACTGCAAATAAAATACTTAGGGAACACCGACATTTATATTATCAAAGAGCGTTAAGTCTTGATCTCCCCCATCCCCCCCCAAATTAAGATCCCCTTATCTTGGTTTGGGAACTGCACATACATAAAAACCTACACATTGCCTTTCTCTTGGCCTCAGTCCTATCTCGGCTTTTTTATTGTCAAGAGAGGAAGTACAACCATGCAATGAAAAGCAGCACCAACCACGATGTACACAACACACAGAACGAATCTCCTTTGTAGGCTTAAGTTAATATTTAATATTTTCTGTCGTCTTAAGTTTCCTAAATTCTGCAGCAGCTTAAATGTGATAACATATTCCAATGTGGCAGCGTAAATATATCCATTACATTTTTCACCGGGGTGAGGAGAAAAATAATCTAAAGTACCAAGAAAATTCAAATAGTTAAATGAAATAAAAAGTCAGGCATTAAGTAACACGGTGGCCTGAGACACCACTGTATCTTGACTTAAGTTTTGAAACCTACCCTTGCTGCTGCCTTTTTTGGCTTCGTTTCCACTTTCGCAGGAGCAGGTTTCTGAAAGGCAAAAGTAGCACTAAGTTTCTGCAATGGGACGATCGCACGAGGCGAACACAAGAGGCTACAGGGTTCACTTTACTTACAGCTGACAACCGCGCCGACCTCCTCTTGGGCTTTGAAAGAGAAAAAGGACAATCAGCGAGGAGAGAAGGAGCACAGTTCGCGGCAAGCCCACCCCCCCTAGGCAGAGGCCCGGCGCGCTCACCTCTTCCTTCCCCGCACCTTCGGCAGAGCTGACCTGCGGGAAGAGAGACGTGCGGATGGGCGCGATCCGCGAACAAAGTCGCCGCGCGCCCCTCGCCCGCCCGCCCGCCCGCGCGAGAGAACAATGCCCAGCCGCGTGACGTCAGCAGCTTCCCGCCGCCCCGTTCGAATCGCCCCCTCGGCTTCTCCGGCAGCCGAACGTTCCAGAACAGCCGCCCCCCGGGCGCCCGCGGGCCTCCCAGCGGCTCCCGGGCCCGGCGCTGTCGTGGGCTCCGCAGGGCCTGTGTTGCGCGGGGGCCCGGGAGGGAGGCCGGCGGCGGTGCGAGGGGGCGTGTGCGGGCCGCGGCCGCCACTCACCTTCCTCTTCGGCATCTTGGCGGCGGGCTAGGCGCGTGCCGGGTGCCTGCGGGCCGCGGCGTGCCGAGAGCCTTCACGAACCTGCGCTGCCTGGCCGCTGCCGCTCCTCCCGCCGCCCGTGCTGCTGAGACCCGCGGCGGGGGCGGTGGGAGAACCGGATGGAACTGGATTGGGAGCCCGCCTCCTGCTCCCCCCGCGTCCCCCGGCCGCGGGCTCTCCCTCCCCGCCGGCCGGGCCGCCCTCCGCCCCCGCCCATTGGCTGCGGGGCCCACCCCGCTGCGCCCGCGCCGCGGCCCGCGTCCAGAATAGGTGAGGCGGGCCGTCACTCGACCCCGCCGCCCCGCCCCCGCCCCCGCCCCTGCCCCTGGGTGCTCCCACCCTTCTTGCGGCCTCGCGGGGCCCCAGACTTGGCCTAGGGGGGCGGGGCCCCAGAGGCCGCTCAGGGCTCACGGTAGTTTGTTTGAAGCCGAGCCGCAAAGTGCGGTCTGCGCGCCGATTGGCGGAAGCTCGCCACGTGAGCGCGGTTCCCCCACCCACAATCCTCCTGGATACCTGGGCTCCGGTAAGCGCCCAGAAAGCCACAAGCATGGGGGCCCCTCCCGCTGGGGTGAATTGAGTTCGGACATTTATGATATTCCTCGGAGATTGGGAAGGGAGCGGAGCGAGGGATACAAGAACTAGCAAATTTCTTTCGTCTCAGTGGGCAAAAAGGTTATCTAGGGACTCCAGCTTCGCAGGCCTGCGAGAAGCGGCATCCGGTGCGCAGGCGCCGAAGAGGAGGTCGTGGGAAGGAAAACTTACGCGGGTTCCGCGCGGGGAGCTATGCGCAGGCGCGGGTTGTCTAACTCCGCCTGGACGCGGTCTGGAGTGCCCCGAGGCGAGAGCTCCGGCTGCGAGGTTACTGCAGTTTCCCCTTTCCTCCTAATTTTCTTTGGAACTCCGTTCCTTGAGGCATACCGGGTACGGTACGGTCGATCCTGGGGACGGAGTGGGGTGGCTCTTAGGACTGCGCTCCTGAGAACCGTCTTCGACACGTCTCTCGCGGACCCCTGGACCTGCCGAGCCTCGTCTGCTAAAGTGTTTGGCAGAAGCACGCGGGTCATGCGCCTCCCTTCTTAAAACCAGTTGCTCTTCCAAGCACCTTTGAAAAGTGGAAAAATGCCTCAGGCTGGAGGTCTGAGCGGGTAATCCTGGATCCAGTGAGATTGCGTTTTACTACGGTTTTTAAGGAAGGAGAAATGTAAGGGTTTTAATCGGGAAAATACCGGTTGGAATTTTGGGAGAGGAAGAAACATGGAAGTAGCTTGAGTCTAAAACTGAGAGCAGGTGGAATGTCCACCATTTGGGAATAGCCAATGAAGTATGGCACCTTCCCGTAGGCAACTCCACCCCGAACGGAGTTTTTTTTTGTTTGTTTTTTTGTTTTTTTTTTTTGACACAGTCTCCCTATGTCGCTCTCGGAAGAGTGCTGTGGCGTCACAGCTCACAGCAACCTCTGACTCTTGGGCTTAAGCGATTCTCTTGCCTCAGCCTCCCAAGTAGCTGGAACTACAGGCGTCTGCCACAACGCCTGGCTATTTTTGTTGTTGTAGTTGTCATTGTTGTTTAACAGGCCCGGCCGGGTTCTATCCGCCAGCCCCAGTGTATGTGGCCGGAGCCCAAACTGCTGAGCCACAGGCGCCAAGCCCCGAATTGAATTTTAAAAAATTACAAGTCAGACCATGTGACTCCTAATCAAAAACACTAATGTCTTCCTTTCTCATTCAGAAAGGCTGGATGAATTAATGGAATACTATCAGCAATGAAAATGACCCATGTGGGATGCATCTGTAGCTCAATCGGCAAGGGCGTCGACCACATACACCTGGGTGGCGGTTTGAACCCGGCTGGGGCCTGCTAAGCAACAATGACAGCTACAGCCAAAAAAAAAAATAGCCAGACATTTTGGTGGGCGCCTGTAGTCCCACCTACTTCGAAAGCTGAGGCAAGAGACTCGCTTAAGCCCAAGAGTTAGGTTGGTGTGACCTGTGATGCCAGAGCACTCTACCAAGGGCGACAAAGTGAGACTCTGTCTAAAAGAAAAAATGACCCATGTGCAACTGTGTGCAGTATGGATGAATGTCACAAGCGCAATTCGAGAGAGGTGCCAGACCCAGAAATGCACATACTGTGTGATTCTGCTCATATAATGTACAAAAGCAGGCAGAACTTTTACCAATCAGGATAGTGCTTTCAGTTGGGGGTTGGATGGGAAACTAGTGACTGGAAGAGAGCAATGGTACAGTGGGGGTGGGAGTAGTCATGTTCTGTTTTCTTTTTTTCTTTTTGAGACAAGAAGAAAACAAAAAAGAGTTGCCCAGGTTAGAATGCAGTGGCAGTATCTTAGCTCACTGCAACCTCAAATTCCTGAGTTCAAATGATCTTCCTGTCTCAGCCTCTAGGTAGTTTTGACTTGTGTAGCTGGGACTACCTGACTCCTGGCTAATTTTTTTGTTTTTTGTAGAGATGAAGGTCTCTCTTGCTTGAACTTTTTTTTTTTTTTTTTTTTTTGAGACAGAGCCTCAAGCTGTCGCCCTGGGTAGAGTATTGTGGCGTCACAGCTCATAGCAACCTCCAACTCCTGGGCTCAAGCAATTCTGCCTCTGCTTCCTAGTAGCTGGGACTACAGGCACCCGCCACAACGCCAGCTATTTTTTGGTTGCAGCCTCCATGTTTGGCAGGCTGGGGCTGGATTGGAATCCGCCAGCTCTGGTGTATGTGGCTGGTGCCTTAGGTGCTTGAGTCACAGGCGCCAAGCCAGCCTTGCAGTTTTTCAATAGAGATTGTTTCCTGTAAGTCCTTAAAAAAATTCTTTTTTTTTTTTTTGGCTCGGCGCTCATAGCACAGTGGTTACAGCGCCATCCACATACACTGAGGCTGGTGGGTTCGAATCCGGCCTGGGCCAGCTAAAACAACAATGACAATTGCAACAAAGAATAGCTGGGCATTGCGGCGGGCGCTTGTAGTCCCAGCTACTGGGAGGCTGACACAACAGAATCTCTAAACTCAAGAGTTTGAGGTTGCTGTGAGCTGTGACACCATGGCACTCTACCCAGGGCTAGCTTGAGACTCTGTCTCAAAACAAAATTCTTTTTTTTTTTTAATGACAGGGTGCACTGGCCCAATCATAACTTCCTGTAGTCTTGCACTGCTGGGCTCAGGCAGTCCTCCTGCTGGGACTGTAGGTGCGTGTCACCATGCCTGGCAAATTTTTACTTTAATTTATAGAGATGGAGTTCTCACTATATTGCCCAAGCTGCTCTCTAACTCCTGCCCTCAAGTAATCTACCCCAGCTTCACAAAGTGCTGGGACTACAAGCATGAGCCACCATGCCTGGCCTCTTTCTTTTTGTCACTGCATTGGATTCCACTGTGTAGATGTAGCAAACATTTTAAAAATTGTGATAAAGTCCATGTAACACAAAATTTACCATCTTAACCATTTTCTTTAAATGAAAAAGTGAAAAAATTTAAGAAATTTATTGGACACCATCAATTGGGCCAATATCTGCTTTATGGGAATCTAAAAAGGAGCAGAAAAAGAAAGAAAACTTATTTAAGGAAATAATGACAATAAAGTTCTCAACTCTCGAAAGGGAAATGAACATTCAGCTCCTGAAGCCCAAATAAATAACTCAAAATACTTGAGCATAAAGAGATTCTCACTGAGACGTGTTAGAATCAAATTATCAAAAGCATAAAGAGAACGTGTTATAATTAAATTGTCAAAAGTCAAACATAAAGAGAATTCTGAAAGCAACGAGAGAAAAATGACTCATCACCTACAGAGAACTTTTATAAGACTATAAGTGGATTTTCCAGCAGAAACCTTGCAGGCCAGATGAGAGGGGGATGATACATTCAAAATTCTGTGGACAAAAAGCACCCTGCCGACTAAAAATACTATACCTGTCAAAGCTGTACTTCAGAAATTGAGGAGAGATAGACTTTTCCAGACAAACAAAAGCTAAGGAAGTCCATCACCACCGGACCTTAGACCTGCTTTACAGGAAATGCTGAAGGGAGTTCTTCAAGTTAAAATGAAAGGACGCTAATTAGCAACATGAAAACATTTGAAGGTATAAAACTAACTGGTCAATTTATATAGTCAAATTCAGAATATTATACTGTAATAGTACCGTGTAAATTACATACAACCTGTATAAAAAGTTAAAAGACAAAAGTAATAAAAATAATTATAACTACAAAATGTGTTAATGATTACACAATATAAAAAGAAATAAATTATGACATCAATAAAATGAATATGGGAGAGGAGAAGTAAAATTGTAGACTTTGTATGTAATTGAAATTAAAGTATAAGCTTAGACTATTGGGTAACTGTAAAATAATTTTATGTAAGCCTGGTGGTAATCACAAAGAAAAACCTTGTAGCAGATACACAAAAGATAGAGAAAGAATCAAAGCATAGCACTATGAAAATCATGACACCTGGCTCAGCATCTGTAGCACGGTGGTTACGGCGCCAGCCACATACACTGAGGCTGGCGGGTTCAAAACCAGCCGGGGCCTGCTAAAAACAATGACAACTGCAACAAAAAAATGGCCAGGCGTTGTGGCGGGTGCCTATAGTTCCAGCTACTTTGGGAGGCTGAGGCAAGATAATCACTTAAGCCCAAGAGTTGGAGGTTGCTGTGAGTTGTGATACCAGGGCACTCTACCCAGGGCAACATAGTGAGACTCTGTGTCAAAAAAAAAAAAGAAAATAGTTGGCTAGAGAGATCTTAATATGCTAAGTGTTTTGACTGCAAAAGTAATAATAAAAAGGAGGTTTGGTGAAACCATGAGAGGGGCTAGATATGTTTGTTTCGTTTCGTTCAGTTTTTGGCTGGGGCTGGGTTTGAATCTGCCACCTTCAGTATGTGAGTCACTGAGTCACAGGTACCACCCAAGTGACAGATATGTTAATGGCCTTACTGGGTTCATGAGTGCATACTTATCCTTAATCTCATCCAGATATTTGCATTAAATACATACAGCTATGTTTATTTTATTTTATTTTATTTTATTTTTTGAGACAGAGCCTCAAGCTGTCCCCCTGGGTGGAGTGCTATGGTATCATAGCTCACAGCAACCTCTGACTCCTGGGCTCAAACGAGTCTCCCGCCTTTGCCTCCCAAGTAGCTAAGACTACAGGTGCCTGCCACAACGCGTGGCTATTTTTTGGTTGCAGCCATCGTTGTTTGGCGGGCCCGGGCTGGATTCGAACCTGCCAGCTCAGGTGTATGTGGTTGGCACCTTAGCCACTTGAGCCACAGGAGCTGAGCCTACAGCTATGTTTATTTATATGACAATCAGATCTGAATAAAGTGGTTTTAAAAAGACAAGAGTCAGGCTGCCTGTACTTAGGGAAGCTTGTACTCCACAGGGAAGAGACAGCCTTTCAAGAAGTAAACAAGTGGGTGGTTCAGTGAGTGGGGCGCCAGCCCCATATTCCTAGGGTGGCAGGTTCGAACCTAGCCCCAGCCAAACTGCAACAAAAAAATAGCCAGGCATTG
This sequence comes from Otolemur garnettii, assembly GCF_000181295.1. Lineage (NCBI taxonomy): Eukaryota > Metazoa > Chordata > Mammalia > Primates > Galagidae > Otolemur > Otolemur garnettii. Next base: position 358,461 of record NW_003852575.1, on the reverse strand, counting down.
TAGCGGGAGCCTGTAGTCCCAGCTACTCAAGAGGCTGAGGCAAGAGAATGGTCTAAGCCTGAGAGCTGGAGGTGGCTGTGAGCTGTGGCGCCAGAGCACCCTACCCAGGGTGACAAAGTGAGACTCTGCCTCTAAAAAAAAAAAAAGAAGTAGTAAACAAGATACTTTGACACAGTTGTAACTGCCTTGAAGGAAGAAAAAGTATCCCATTATCCAGAGGGCTAGAGGCTGGCTGAAAGAGACTGACCAAATGGGTTCTCCAGGAGGGCCTGGGGTGAAAAGTGAGAAGGGAGCTGCAGCAGACCTTGGGGGCATGCGAGGGAGGAGCCTCTGGCCAGAGGAAACTGGACAAAGGCCTTGAAGTAGGATTGGCCGTGGTATGGTTGAAGGTTGGAGATATGGCAGTGTGGGCTGGTGCTGTGGTTAGAGAAGAAAGCAGTGGGTGGGGAATCAATGTCATTGATCTGGACTCCAAGTAGAGATGAGCCTTGGGATGTGGAGTCTGGCTGTGGGGAGGAGGCACAGGAGGCCAGATGGGACAATTAATGTCATTCAGATGGAGTCCACTTACTCAAGGCTTCTTTGGGTGGTTCTGGGTCATGCTCCTCAAATTTGGCTTAGAATAAACCTCTTTAAATTGAAAAAATAAAAAAGGCTGAGGGTGGTCCTCATGCCTTTAATCCTAGCACTCTGGGAGGCCAAGGCAGGTAGCTCTCCTGAACTCAGGAGTTGGAGACCAGCCTGAGCAGGAGTGTGCTGTTGTCTGTAGTAAAAATAGAAATTACTAGCTGAGTGTCGCCTATAGTCCCAGCTACTCAGGAGTCTGAGGCAAGAGCGTCATTTGAGCCTAGGAGTTTGAGGTCACTGTGAGCTATGGCGCAACAGCACTCTACTGAGGGTGAAAAACTGAAACTCTGTCTGAAAATAGAGAGAGGGAGAGAGGAAAGAAGGAAAAGATATGTGTAGGTAATGAATGACTAGGGTATTCACTGTGGGGGTGGGAGTCGGTGGTTTGGAAATATTTAGGTGGGGGTGACTGACAGGATCTTTCAGTGAACCTACTGTGAGGAAGAGCAAAGAGATTTTTTTTTTTTTTGAGACAGAGTCTCACTTTGTTGTCCAGACTACAGTGCAGTAATGTCATCATAGCTCATAGCAACCTCAAACTCCTGGGCTCCAGCCATCCTCCTGCCTTGGCCTCCTGAATGGCTGGGAACTGCAGGCACCCGCCATGACACCTAGCTAGTTTTTCTATTTTTGGTAGTGATGGGAGTCTCACTCTTGCACAGCCTGGTCTCAAACTTCTGAGCTCAAGGATCCACCTGCCTCAGCCTCCCAGAGTGCTGGATTCCAGGCCTGAGCCACCATGCTGGGACCAAAGAGATGTTTGGCCTTGGAGGAGACCCCAATTAACATAATAAGAAAATGAATCGTCTCCCACCATAAAAGACGGACTGCTGTATTCACAGTAGGATTGTTCTGGGTTATTGGGTCCAGCAGTGTAGATGTGTTATCATGGTCCCGGGTCCTTTCTTCTCTTTTGTTAGCCTCTCTGAGTTGGTTTCACCCTCAGTCTGGAATGAAATTTTGAGTGTCATATCCAGATTACAGCATCTAGACAACGAACGTCTTTCTTCCCAGAGCCTCAGTTGATTTCCTTTACTCATTGTTCAGACTCTGGTCACATTTAAGAGGAACGGGATACACTCTGACCATGAGGCCATCCCTGGAGTTGTGGAGAACATGGATGCCTAAACAAAATGAGGGCTGGAAGGACAAGGAGAGGCTGATGTGGTTGGGATTCAGCAGTCCTCACCAGGCTGTGTGGATGGGAAGCCGTTTTCCCAGTTAGGTGTACTGGTGATTTGAGGGGAAGCAGGTGGGTTTGGTCTTGAGTTTGAAGTGCTTGGGGAGGCTTGGCACCCATAGCTCAGTGGTTAGGGTGGCAGCTACATACACCAGGGCTGGTGGGTTCAAATCCAGCCCAGGCCTGCTAAAAACAACAGTGACAACTACAACAAAAAAATAGCCAGGCATTGTGGTGGGTGCCTGTAGTCCCAGCTACTTGGGAGGCTGAAGCAAAAGAATCGCTTAAACCCAAGAGTTTGAGGTTGCTATGAGCTATGACGCTATGGTAAACTACCCAGGGTGACATAGTGAGACTCTGTCTCAAAATAATAATAATAATGATAAAGTGGTTGAGGGAATGTCTGGGGTCTAATCTACAGGGTTAAGGCTTGGGGTGGGGGGGAGGACATGTTTGAAAGAAGACATGTCCAGGCACAGGCACGTGCCTGGGTCAAACAGGGAATATGAAGTGCTGGCAACATTGACAACTGGGGATGTCACCCATTGTGCTGATGGAGCAGTTTCGGAGAGTGGCAGGGCAGAAGCCAAGGTGAAGTTAGAGCATGGAAGGGAAGAGATAGAAACCGTTCCAAACTCCCCTGTACTGTGCTGTGCTGCACTGTGTCCGAGAAGCCTGCTCTCTGAGCTAGTCTGTCCACGTAGTGAAGGAGGAGAAAGTCAAGGAGAAGGTGTGAGGACAGCTGACGGTCGGATGCCTGAGTTCCCCACTGTGGGACACCCACGCCACTGCAGCAGGAAGAGAAGCAAGGTTGGCGACAAGAGCAAAGGCACAGTGCTTAATGCAGCTTCCACCATCAGCCTGACAGGTGAGTCGGCCACAGACACCAGAACACGGAGAAGGAGCCCAGAGATGACCACCAGATACAGAAATTGCCATGCAGCATTTGTTTTATCCTGTTGCAAACTTTATGGATATATGACTGTATGAGTAGTTATTACTAAGTAAGATTATTGGGATTTCTGTTACTAAACTTTTCCTTCTAGCAGTCCATGCTAATTATTATTATTTTTGAGACAGAGCCTCAAGCTGTCACCCTGGGTAGAGTGCTGTATGCTGTGACATCATAACTCACAGCAACCTCCAACTCCTGGGCTTAAGCGATTCTTTTGCCTCAGGCTCCCAAGTAGCTGGGACTACAGGCGCCTGCTGCAACACCTGATATTTTTTAGTTGTAGTTGTCATTGTTGTTTGGCAGGCCCGGGCTGGATTCAAACCCTTCAGCTCCGGTGTATATGACTGGTGCCTTAGCCCTTGGAGCTACAGGTGCCGAGCCCATACTACTTATTTTTATTTTATTAATAGTAAACACACTAAGCCAGCCAGAAACTGGTCATAGTATTTTTTCCTGCTCATGAGTGAAGCCTGGCTTTCCAAATGGGGAAAGGAAGGGTGCTTTGTTCTCTCTCACATTTTTCACCTCTGGTGGCTCAGTGGAGAATTGCTTCCCTAGTGGGGGGTGGGTGGGTTAATATTCAAGACTTAAGCAAAAAAAATGTATATGGTATATATACTTCAGTGTTAAAGGGCGCTTGTTCCAATTGATGCTTAAAATCACCTGAAAAAGTTAAATATGTCCCTGGCCTATGTGAACTATAAAAGCATTGGCAGTAGAATGGAATGCCTACCTGGCACGGTTAGAAGGATGCCCCTTCATCAGCCGGGTGGAAGAAGCTGCTTTAAGTTTGATTAGATGGTGCCCCACATCAGTGGTTAGGAGTGTTGGTCAGAATAACAATTAAAAACAGAAAAATGATATCTTCATTCCACTTTTCTATTTTTCAAATAAAAAAGATTCGTTTCTGCATCCTTTCTCAGAAGTATTGTAATCAAGTTCACTTTGTTGTAAGTTTGTTTAAGGGAAAAAATGGGAAACGGGGAATACTATGTGACTTTCATTATAGTTAAATGATATAAAATACCATTCCCATCTGAATGACTTCCCATTTTTCTCTTTTTGGAGCGAGCAAGCACAGCTTAACTAGCAAAAATAGAGGAGTCTTACTTTTCTCCCCTGTAATTGAACATGAGAACAATCCAGTTCTATTTTGTAAGGTCTTCTTTACCACTTGGTTTGGTGCCATCATCCCCTGCCTGTACTGATCATATTCGCGTGTTGCAGAGTGATCTCTCAGGCCACGTGACCAGCTCATCACTCTGAACTGAGTGTGAAATACCATAAATTAGGTTTGATTTATAAAGCAAAAAGGCTTCCTCATTATCAAAATGTACCTGTCCTGGCTCGGCGCCTATAGCTCAACTGGCTAAGGCGCCAGCCACGTACACCTAACGTGGTGGGTTTGAATCCCCAGCCCGGACCCGCCAAACAACAATGACGGCTGCAACCAAAAAATAGCC
>NW_003852575.1:352800-354120 GCF_000181295.1 Otolemur garnettii | reverse complement strand
AAAAAAAAAAAAATGTACCTGTCCTGTTGGCTGGGCCAGCAAAGTTATTCTTTCCATTAATGCTCTAAATGGGATGAGATATCTTAGGATTGTAGGTTTGTCTATTTTACATGTGGGTGTTTTAATAATTTCAAGATTCTTGGTGAAACTTAATGTGGAACATTCTAGTGCTCTCTTATCTCTGAGTCAACTTTAGGGAAGAGGAAAATGGCCTCAGCAGTGTCTCAGTAGTAAGGTCATGGTTGGAACCTGGGAGAGGAGATCTGAAGGGGACATTTTTCTCTTTCTCTTCTGAAGTTTCCTCACACAGACCCATTAATCAGTCTGGTGTATCTTTCCACAGGAGTGAGAAGCAAAGAATGTAGTATATGGAATCCTTTGTTAATACCTGCATGTTCACCTTTCAGATCACGCGTCTCTGTGTTTAACAGCATCTCATATTACTTTTTGGAAAAAACGCCTAAGTAATTCAGACACCCTCCTTATTTCACGCAGAGCTCTCCTTCACTTTATTTTATTAACAGTAGCCTGAGCACCCATAAACCTGTCATCCACCATTGAGGCAGGACATGGACAGTTTTCTAGATAAATTCACGTGTCTTCCAAGATCCAGGCACTGGTAGAAAAAAGACCTAACTGTTCCTCTGAAATACTTTGCTTGCTTGTAACGACTTATAGTACTTACAGTTATTTGTTTAGTTAAGCCCTAAGAGAACAAAGACTGAAGACATTGGATTCACCATTGTATTTAATCCCGTAGTTAGTGAAGTGTTTGACACATAAAAGGCTTGAATACATTTAAAAATGTAATTCTGGTGAAAAACACATATAAAATTTGCCATCTTAACCACTTTTAAGTTTACAGTGCAGTCATGCTATGTACACCCTCATTGCTGTGCAACAGATCTCTGGAATGCTTCCATCTCGCAAAATGGAAATTCCGTGCTCACTAACAACTTTCCTGCCCACCTAGTCCCTGGTAACCACTACCCAATGCTGTTTCTCAGTTTGACGACTTTGGATACTTTATGCAAACAGAATCACATAATATTTGTCTGTTTGTGACTGGTCTATTCCACGTAGCATAACGTCCTCAAGGTTCATCTGTGTTGTGGCCTGTGTCAGAATTTCCTTCCTTTTTATGGCTAAGTAATATTCCACGGTGTGGATAGACTACATTTTGCTCATCTGTTCACTTGCCACTGGATATGTGAGTTGCTGCCACTCCTTGACCAGGTGAATGGTGCTACTGTGAACAGGGTGTGCAGAGTCTCCACGAGACCTCACTTTCATTACCTTTAGATACATGCCCAGAAGTGG
>NW_003852575.1:343119-352533 GCF_000181295.1 Otolemur garnettii | reverse complement strand
TTTCTTTTTTTTTTTTTTTTGAGACAGAGTCTCAAGCTGTAGCCCTGGGTAGAGTGCCATGGCATCATAGTTCACGGCAACCTCCAACTCAGACTCAAGCAATCCTCTTGCCTCAGTTTTTCTATTTTTAGTAGAAAAGGGGTCTCACTTTTACTCAGGCTGGTCTCAAACTCATGAGCTCAAGCAATCCACCCATCTTGGCCTCCCAGAGTGCTAGGATTACAGACATGAGCCACTGCACCCGGCAAGTTTTTCATACCTTTTATAATACTTTTTGTTTGTTCTGAGACAGAGTTTCATGCTGTCACCTGGGCTAGAGGGCAGTGGCATCATTGTAACTCACAGCAACCTCAAACTTCTGAGCTCAAGCAATCCTCCTACCTCAGCTTCCCAAGTAGCTGGGACGATAGGCACCCACCACATGCCTGGCTAATTTTGTATCTTTTGTACAGATAGGTTCTCACTCTTGCTTAGGCTGGTCTTAAACTCTTGCTTCAATGCTCCTCTTGCCTCAGCCTTCCAGAGTGCTAGGACTACAGGTGGAGCTACCACTCCTGGCCTTGTGATACCTTTTGGATAGTTGGTGATGCTATAGTCTTCACAGATCTCAGAAGCCTAGGAGTTTCTGTAGTGCTATCCCTGAACAAATTGTAGTAAGGTGTCAGCCTCAATCAGTCACTGGATGGGTATCACCACATATCAAAGCTTTTATTCCTCTTTGTGTCAGCAAAAATTCATTTAAAAAAAAGTCCAGTCATGTAAGTCATGAACTAACACATAAGCTCATTTTTAAAAATAATGTTTTCAGGGCACTGTCTGTGGCTCAAGGAATAGGGCGCTGGCCCCATATACTGGAGGTGGAGGGTTCAAACCCGGCCCTGGCCAAAAACTGCCAAAAAAAAAAAAATGTTTTCTCTATGGGCTAGGCATGGTGGCTCATGACCGTAATCCTAGCACTCTGGGAGGTCAAGGCACATAGATTGCTTGAGCTCGGGAGTTTGAGACCAGTCTGAGTAAAAGTGAGACCTCATCTCTACAAAAATAGAAAAACTAGCTGAGCGTGGTGGTGGCCACCTATAGTCCCAGCTATTCAGGAGGCTGAGGCAAGAGGATCACTTGAGCCCAAGAGTTGCTGTGAACTATGATGCCGTTGTACTCTAGTCTGGGACAACAGAGTGAGACTCTGTCTCAAAAAAGAAAAAAAAATGTTTTTCTGTCTAATCTGATATGCTGACTGTGAGCGTGGGCTAATATTTTTTCTGACAATGGAATCTGTTACTCTTCTTTTATCAGCATATTGGCTCACTCCTGCTGCTGCAACTCCACCACAGACTGGGTAATTTATAAAGAACAGAAATTTGCTTCCCATAGTTCTGAGTCTGGGAAGTCCAAGGTCAAGGTGCTGGCTGTTTGGTGTCTGGGGACAGCTTGGTCTCTGCTTCCAAGATAGTGGCTTATTGCTGCATCCTGGGGTGGGAATGCATCCTACGTCACCACACAATCACTCAGAAGGGCTAGAGAGAGATAAACTCTTTTATGAGGGTATTAATGCATTTGTAAGTGTTCCATCCCCATTCCTCCATCGCTTCCTAAAAGGCCCCACCTCTTTACACCACCACAGTGGGAATTAAGTTTTAACATGAATTTTGGGCAGGACATCCATTTAAACCATAGCAAGTAATACAGTACTTGATCAGGTGGTTGGTATTACTCTCATTCTGGTGGAAGAAATGCTGTGTTTTTTTATTTCCTAAGCCATAGTTGATCTGTCTGGGCCCCTGCACAGTGGGGTGGCTCAATTGCAGCCCATTCCCACATGCATTTCACTGGACTTTATTTTTATTTATTTATTTTTTGAGACAGAGTCTCACTATGTCACCCTTGGTAGAGTGCCATGGTGTCATAGCTCACAGCAACCTCAAACTCTTGGATTCAAGTGATCCTCTTGGCTCAGATTTTCTATTTTTAGTAGAGATGAGGTCTTGCTTTTGCTCAGGCTGGTCTCAAACTCATGAGCTCAAGCAATCCACCTGCCTCATCCTCCCAGAGTGCTAGGATTACAGGTGTGAGCCACTGCGCTTGGCCTATTATTGATTATTTAAAAAAATAATGTGCATAGTTAATTATATACTAAATTGTAAACCAGCATTATACATTGTACACCCTTTCAGAAGGCAATTCTTTGATGTACTATAGAACATCTAATTACATGATAACAAGTACCCATTTTTGCTATCAATAAAGAAAATAGTTAATGGCATTATTGTAAGTAAGGCTGCAAAAGTAAAGTAAGGAAGGCTAACAAAAAATAGCATTTCTTTTTTTGTCTTTAAAGTGCTTTCCATGTATAGTGAAATACTTGCCTTACTGAACCCAATGCACGTCTGGAGAATGTGCTGGGTCTGAGATGCCCTTGAATGGTAAGACTAGGTCTTTTAATCAAAGACTTGAAGAAATCTTGCAACCCTCTCACTACTGGGATATGGTCCTGTGCCACTTACCAATGCTGTCTTTCCAGAATGCCATTCAAAACACTTAGGTCGGACTTAGATGATAGATATATACATAAACTGAAAAGATACAAACTGCTATTGGATGCTACTCTGGGCAAGGTCTGTGCTCAGCCTATGTGGCAAGAGGCAAGTATCTAAAGAGTCAAAATAATTAGGTGGCGCCCATAGGTCAGTGGGTAGGGCACTGGCCATATACACCGAGGTTGGCAGGTTCAAGCCTGGCCTGGGCCAACTAAAACAAGAATGACTATGGCAACAAAAAAAATAGCCAGGTGTTGTGGCAGTTGACTATAGTCCCAACTACCTGGGAGGCTGAGGCAAGAGAATTGCTTAAGCCCAGGTGTTTGAAGTTGCTGTGAGCTGTGATGCCATGGTACTCTATCCAGGGCAACAGCTTGAGACTGTCTCAAATAATAATAATAATAATTCAACAGTACTGGATTACAGAATAATTCTCAAGTCAGAAACTCCCTCAAGATTAAGTGCTTCTTTGCTTAATACAACAGGAAAAAAAGGCAGTAGATTTTACTTTATTAATTGTATCCACTCACACAGCCCTCAGATGTGCAGATGCAGTGACATTTATATTGTTGTTTGCAGTCTTCAACTGAAGTGATTGTAAAGGAAGGAGGTCTGCTGAAAAACAAAACCAGGCTGGGCACCTGTAGCTCAGCGATTAGGGCCTTGCCACATGCTCCGGGGCTGGTGGGTTCAAACCCAGCCTGGGCCTGCTAAACAAAACTAAACAAAACAAACAAAAAAAAAATACCATTGTGGCGGGTACCTATAGTCCAAGCTACTAGGGAGGCTGACGCAAGAGAATCACTTAAGCCCAAAAGTTTGAGGTTGCCGTGAGCTATGATGCCATGGCAGTCTACCGAAGATGACAAAGTGAGACTCTGTCTCAATAAAAAAAAAAAATAAATAAAAACGAAACGAAACACCATTTCTATCTAGATGAAGAGGTGGGTCAGGTGTGGGAGTCACATTTTGAGTGCCCCTCCCCGACTCTTGGTGCAACTTCCCTGATCCAGGGTTTGTCTATGATTCTGGCTGTACATTGCCCTTCTCTGCAATGCCAATAATCCATACTTGGTGACCTTTACCATGTTCAGGGGACTTTGCCTCTGCATAGGACAGAGCTGCTTGCTCAGTGATAAACATATCAGCAGGACTTCTTATGTCTCCAGGAAGTCCTGGGCACGGGGCAAGCAGGTGTCCACAGGCCTTGCTACACCAGCCATCTTGGGCAGTACAGGAAGGTTGTGGATTACAAAGGATACCTAATTTCTCTGCTGCTTAGCCAGGTTCTCCACATGACCCCAAATTCGGAAGCCTGTGATATTGGCGGCCTCGTGGGCGTTGAATGTGGGCACAAGTCCTGCAGGTATTCTGTTAAGCCTTGCCATGGTCATCATTGCTTCTTGGCGTGTCAACTCCTCTTGGGTGAAAACTACTTTAACTTTATTCTATTTTTCAGCAATACCCAGCAACTGGAGCACAGAGACTGGGGCTTGTGTGCCCGGGGGCTTCTTCAACACCCAACATGCCCTGGTGCTGCACCAGCTGTGTTATCTGGCATGGTAGATTCGCTAGGCTGGTAGACATTTAAAGAGACTCCTCCCCAAATAATCCAGGAGTTAATACTGTTTGGCCACCTAAAGATGTCCCTGCTTCCTCTCATGCATCTGTCAGACCCTCTGTAACCAAGGACACACTTTATCCCTTTCTCTATTAATGATTTCATTACTGACTCCAAGGAGCCAGTAATGTCACATTCTGCAACCCCCATTGTGTAGCAGTCACTGAGAACATTGGCACAGCTATCCTGCCAATCATGTAAGGGCCATCTTTGATAAGATACATGTAAACTGTGGTTTCAACCAAGGAAAGACCCCAAACCTCAAAGGAATGACACAGTATCCTTTCTGATGCCAACCCCTGGCCTGACGGCTCCCAGAAATGGCGCATCTTCTTGGAAATGGTTCTCTTGTAAGGGTTCTGGCATTTCTAAAGGACATCTTGGGGCACTTTGTAGCCTGTGCCCTTCAGTTCAGCAAATCTGGTTAGTTGGAAGCTCCTGTCCAACTGATAACTTTCTGGATTAAAGGACTCAGGTATAAATGTGGTTCTTGGGCCCAAAGGCCTCACAGCTCAGGCCTGCCCTCTCCTGGTTGGCTGGGTTCTGTTCTTTTTTTTTTTTTTTTTTTAAGAGATGGGGTCTTGGGCGGTGCCTGTGGCTCAAGAAGTGGGGCACTGGCCCCATATAACGGAGGTGGTGGGTTCAAACCCAGCCCCGGCCAAAAACTGCAGGGAAAAAAAAAAGAAATGGGGTCTTGCTTGTGCAATAACCTCAGATTCTTGGGCTGAAGTGTTCTTCCCACCTCAGCTTCCTAAAAGCACTGGGATTATAGGCCTGAGCCATGGTTCCTGGCCTAGCTGGGTTCTTTAAGGATCTACCAGCTTTCTTTATGCCCTTTTTCTCCTGCTGAAAATGCACCATGGCCCCTAAACCTTGATTTCTTTATTTGTAAGGTGAAAATTGGTACCTTATAGCAACAGTCTGAAACATTTCTTTTTTTGTAGAGCCAGAGTCTCACTCTATTGCCCTCAGTAGAGTGCCATGGCATCACACAGCTCACAGTAACCTCCAACTCCTGAGCTTAGGCGATTCTCTTGCCTCAGTCTCCTGAGTAGCTGGGACCACAGGTGCCCACCACAACACCCAGCTCTTTTTGTTGTTGTTGTTGCAGTTTGGCTGGAGCAGGGTTTGAACCTGCCACCCTCGGTATATGGAACCGGCGCCCTACTCACTGAGCTACAGGCGCCACCCACTCCTTCCCTTCTAATCACTGATCTTTGTTATAGGTTAACTGCCTCTTTCATTGTCCTATACCTAACTCAGAGGCTCAAAAGACCATGACTGCTACATCTTCAGTGTGTAATGTTAAGTATACTTTTCTGGAAAGTATGCATTGTAGCTATGCATTAAATCTTATAGAAAAAGATGCTGAAATTCTATTAAGCTTCCTTAAACTTAGTACATATTAAGCACCCCAAATCTATATATTTCAGAACACTTGATTTCTGTTCTTTGAATTTGGGCTTTCTGAGTGACCAGTCTCAAATTCTGCACTTGAATAAACTCTCTTTAAAAGCAGGGCGGAGCGCTGTGGCTTATGCCTGTAATCCTAGCACTCTGGGAGGCTGAGTCAGGTGGATTGGTTGAGCTCAGGAGTTTAAGACCAGCCTGATCCAAAGCAAGTCCCCCGTCTCTAAAAATAGCCAGGTGTTGCGGTGGGCGCCTGTAGTCCCTGCTACTCTGGAGATTGAAGTAAGAGGATCGCTGGAGCCCAAGAGTTTGAGTGAGGTTGCTGTGAGCTATAATGCCACAGAACTCTATCCAGGGCAACAACAACAACAAAAATACATGATGAGCCTTTTGATTATTTTTAGGTTGACAATTGTAAATAGTGCATTCTGATTAATAAACTTACTTTTCAGATACGCGGTTGTATAAATTGTTTAGCTTTATTACCATGTTTAATTTTCAAATATAAACTTAAGACTTTTTACATATAACTGCTTGGAAAACATCTTTTTACAATTCCATGTTACTATAATGACGGTAGTTTTCTATTTATGGAAGGGTTTATTTTAAAATAAATTTATTTTAGGATAGCAGTGAGTCAACTTAAAGTTCCAATTAAATAACACAAGTGATTTGCAGATAGGACAGAACCAGCGAGAAAGTTGTACCCGTAACACAGAACTAGAAAACTGGTTCCGCGGGAATGGCTGGGTGCACGCAAGATAGCTACGGAAGCCGAGAAGGCCAAAGAGCACTCTGTAACAGGTCAACAGCTCAACCCGCCCTGAGGGAAAGACGGCCCCGCCTCCCCGCAGGAGGGGCGCAGTGCGCAGGCGCCTCGGTGCACCTCGGCAGAGGCGCGGGGCCCCACTACGCAGGCGCGGGCGCGCCTGCCGGCGTGATTCCTCTGCGGCTGTGGTAGCAGCCGGGAGCCTTCGGGATGAGCTCTGCGGAGGCCGACCGCTGGGCGTGGCTGCTGGTGCTCAGTTTTGTGTTTGGGTGCAACGTCCTTAGGATCCTCCTCCCATCCTTCTCCTCCTTGGTAAGTGGCTGCCTGACTTTTCATGGGTCGGTAGGGACGCTGCCCCAGGCCCCCGGGGGGTCTGCAGTAGACAAAGGGGTCTCAGGCAGGACGCGGACGGCCAGCCTCAGCCCGGAGGCATCTTGGTCTGTTCCGTGTCTTCAGATTTTTTTTTTTTTTTGAGGTAGTTGTTAGCGTCTAAAAGCTGCGAAGCTTAATCTCACGTCCAACTATGTATTGAGAGAGAGAAAGAAAGAGAAAGACCTGGCAGTATTGGCGACGCGCACCTGGCAGAAATGTTTGGGTTGTGGGTGGCGGCAGCGTGGCTCGGACAGGGAGTTCGCAGTGCCCCACTGCCAGCCTCACTCATTTCCGTTAGCTCCTGGACCCTGGGGCATTCGAGCAGCCCTTGGCTGCTAGAGGACCAGGGTTTCTCGGAGGCCTCGCTTGCTGGGTCCACAGAGCCCTGTCCCAGAGAACTGATCTCACCTGTCCCAGGAGCTCACATGCTTGGGGTGGGGAGACGGGTGTTGAGAGAAAATCTCAGTGCAGTGTGATGCTCTCTGTATCCGAGAGACCCACAAGCTCCGGGGAGCACTCTCTTTTTGCTGGGCATTTGGTTAGGCAGTGACTAGGGATTCATGAACAGGGACTTGGTGGCAAATTGGATGGAGCGTGGTGGATGTGGTCTTGGGGAGTGGTCAGGGAACATTAGGAGCTGTCCTCAGGAGAGGGCGCCCACTATAAGCCCCCCACAGGAATGTGATGTGGCCCAGACCGACTTCAAAGATTGAAGGGATGTGTGGTAGCGTTGTAGTGGAAAACAGTTCTTGCTTTTCTCTACTAATGTTAGGTTGGAGTGGTCGTGTATTTAAAACTAAGCAGCACTTCTGTTCCTTATGCTTTATTCTACCTGTATCATTGCTTGTTTTGTGTAACGCTCTTACTAGGGCCTTATGTACCCACTGTCCTGAGGTGTGGGGAATTGTGCCTCACACTCTTCGCAATCTTTTTTCATGCGGTTTAGTCTTTAAGATAATGTCCCATGTCCTTAGCATTGCATGAAGGTGAAGAGCTGATTCCTACCCATCTTCCTTTTTCTTTGTAAAATATACATAACATAAAATGTATCGACTTAACCCTTTTAGCAGTTCAGTGGCATTAAGCACATTCACATTGTTGTGCAACCATCAATTGTAGAAACTTTCTCGTGCCCAATTGAAACTCTGTACTCATTAAACAGTAACTTCCCATTCCTCCCTCCCTCAGCCTCTGACAACTACCGTTCTAACTTTGTCTATACAAGTTTGTCTGTTTTAAGGACCTCATGTATATGGACTCATGCAGTGTTTTCCCGTTTGTGTCTCATGGGCTCAAGCAAGTCTCTTGCCTCAGCCTCCCAAGTAGCTGGGACCACAGGCGCCTGCCACAAGGTCCGGCTATTTTTCTTTGGTTGCAGCCATCATTGTTGTTTGGTGGACCTGGGCTGGATTCGAACCTGCCACCTTAGGTGTATGTGGCTGGCGCCTTAGCCACCTGAGCCACAGGTGCTGAACCAGATTCTATATTTTTGAAATAATCTTTCTCTTTCTATGCCCCAAAGTGGCCAACTCCCTTTCCCTCTAGGGGTCTTGAGGCAAGAGGCAGACATTGCAGGGCCTTCTTTACCTTCTGACCCCCCTGTCATAGAGCACTTGCTTAGAGGGTCCCTGCTGGGGGTCATGCGTGAGTCTGGCCTTCAAGTGTAGGCGGTGATGATTCGGTCCACGTCATAGGCCCTGTTTGCTGCAGTGATGAGGTGGAGTGTGCAGGCCCCCGGGAGGGCTCCAGTCTGGGGTTTGCTCCTGCAGACGTGGGGGCCAGGAAGAGGGGCCAGCGTGGGCCTGGAGAGGTACCTGCTTCTCAGGCCAGGTGGGGTGTGAGTGACATCTGCAGCTGTTCAGGGTCTCAAGTTCGCATGGGCTTTAGTCTGTTTCCAAGGTGGACTCCATCCCCTCTGGTCAGGGACATTCCCGAGTGGGTGACCAGAGTTAGTCCCCCTTGCCCACTGAATTCTACGGGGGGATGGGCATGGATTGTACAGGTCATACGTTATCATGTCTTCAGTTTTCACATGGGCCTGGCCTTGAGAATTGTCAGTAGTGAGTACTGGTGGAGTGGGAGTTTGGCTTCAAGTTCAAGCCTCGGTGTTATGCCTGTTGGCAAAGAGAACATTGAATAGGAACAGTATCTGAGGGTGACCATGGCAGGTTGTTGGGAGCCCAGACAGGCAGGTGGCCAGCATCTGAGGACAGGGTGGACAGGAGGACTGATTTACTCACTGGATTTTCTACTGCCTGAGTCATCTTGATAAGAATTGTGTAAACTTTTCTGCTTCGGAATTCTTTGTGGACCTACGTCCAAGATCTCGAAAGGCTGCATCCTGCACAGCTTATCTGTTTTTGTCAATTGTGAATTGTAATGGCCTGGAAGGTGGCTTTGGTTTAGGAAAAGACTATTTATTTATTTAGTTTTTTAGAGACGGAGTCTCACTTTGTTACCCTTTGTTACCCTCAGTAGAATACTATGACATTACATCTCACAGCAACCTCCAGCTCCTGGGCTTAGGTGATTTCTTGCCTCAGCCTCTCTAGTAGCTGGGACTACAGGCACCCGCCACAAGGCCTCGCTATTTTTGTTGTTGTTGTTGCAGTTTGGCCAGCGCCACCTGCCACCCTCAGTATACCGGGCCAGTGCCCTACTCAATGAGCCACAGGTGCTGCCCATATTTAATTATTTATTTTGAGACA
>NW_003852575.1:336278-342336 GCF_000181295.1 Otolemur garnettii | reverse complement strand
AAAAAAAAAAAATCATGTTTATTGGCCTGGTGCCATGGCTCACGCCTGTAATCCTAGCACTCTGGGAGGCCAAGGAGCTGAAGTCCTTATTGCATTAGCAGGGAATTCTGCAGATATCTAGGAACCTGTGCTTATGAGACACTCCCAGGAGACTGGCAGGGCTGGTATAGCTAGCAGTTCTAACCAAGAGTTATCCTACTGTGCCGCAGGCCAGAGGGGACCTGTCCATATAGGGAAGCAGGGACAAATCACTGAGTACTTGCTGTATGCTAGGTAATCTTGTTTCTCTTTCATCTTTTTTTATTAATCTATTTTTATTGTTTTCATTTTCAAAAATTTTTTTGGAAACAAGAGTTTCACTTTGTCAACCTTGATAGAGTACTGTGGTGTTATAGCTCACAGCAACCTCAAATTCCTGGGCTCAAGTGATTCTCTTGCCTCAGCCTCCCTAGTATCTGGGACTATAGGCGCTTGCCACAACACCCATTTATTTTTAGAGATAGGTCTCACTCTTGCTTAGGCTGGTCTAAAACTCCTGAGCTCAGGCAGTCTACCTGGCTTGGCCTCCCAGAGTGTTAGGATCATAGCAGTGAGCCACTGCTGGCCTATTAATTTTTTTAATTAATTAATTAATTAATTATTTATTTTGAGACAGAGCTCCAAGCTGTTGCCCTTTGTAGAGTGCTGTGGCATCACAGCTCACAGCAACCTCCAACTCCTGGGCTTAAGCGATTCTCCTGCCTTTGCCTCATAAGTAGCTGGGTCTACAGGTGCCCACCACAATGCCTGGCTGTTTTTTGGTTGCAGCTGTCATTGTTGTTTGGCGGGCCTGGGCTGGATTCGAACCTGCCAGCTCAGGTGTATGTGACTCATGTCTTAGACACTTGAGCCACAGGTGTCGAGCCCTTTTATTAAAAATTTTGAAACAAACACAAATGGCAGAAAAGTTACACATACAGTACAAGGAAAGGATTTTGTTTCCTGAATCATTTGAAAGTAAGTTGTCAACTTGAGCCCTCTCATTCCCCAATACTTTGGCGTGTAAACAGCGGGCCTTGTTCATGATACAGCCATGAAGTACTTTGCTGCTGCAAATCCTTAGGTCCTGTCTGGGTTTTCCATGTGTCCTAATAAAGCTCTTTATTGCAAAAGGACCCACTTTAGAATCATGCACTGCATTTACTTGTCATGTCTTTGTAGTCTCCTACAATCTGGAGGAATATCTCAGTCATTCTTTGATGTGCAGACTCATTTCTGAGTATCACAGGGCAGAGATTTTGCAGAATGGCTGCCTGCTAGCTTGCCTGACGGTTTGGCAGGGATATCTCTGAACTAATTTGTTCTCATTAGTTCTCTCTCTTTTTTTTTTTTTTGGTTGGGGCTGGGTTTGAACCCACCACCTCTGGCATATGGGACTGGTGCCCTACCCTTTTGAGCCACAGGCGCTGCCTCATTAGTTCTCATCCACAGGACAACTATTTGGGGATGTTTGCTGATTGCTTTGGGCTACTTTCCAGAGGTACCTCCTGAGGTTTTCTTAGACCTGTGGTTCCAGGACACCCTAGCAGTCCCAGGACCCAGGCCTTTTCTGGTGAGTGCCACCTCCTGGCCCATGTCACCTGTTGGCCATCATCATCTTGTCCCCAAAGCACCAGGCAGATGCCAGGAAGAGGGACCTTGTGGGGATTGCCTAGGTGGGCCACAAGTGCAGGGCTGGCAAGGCCCTGCAGGGTAGGCTGGGGGCTCCTTTTTAAGTACATTTACGTCTGTGTTTATTTCTCTTATCAGTAGGAAACCATGAATCTATATCCTTACCTTCAATTCTAAGTCAACACCACAAAATTCATTCTGGTTCCCTCCCAGTCCCATCATTCTCATTATGTTTACTTGGTATGATCAGTCCTTCCTTTGTAACTAAATCTCCTGTCTTCACTGCCAGCCCCTACCTGCCTATCCCCACCTGGGTTCCAACATGGTGTTTGGCAAGGTTCCTTCTTCCTGTTTTATGCCATCCCCTTCACTGAATCAGATTCTGCTTCCCATGTCAGGCTGCCCTCTCTTAAGTCTCCTATACCACCATACTTGGTCCTGACTCCTCTCGCTAGGGTGCTCCTGTAGGAATGGCCTCCATGCGGTCTTTGTGCTCTGACACCCAGCCCTTGGCTACCACCTCATCATTGGTACCTTGTACCCTGCCTTGCTCTGCCCCATCTACTCTAGGACTGAATTCTTCAGAAAGAGAAGAGGATGATGCATGTTGGTGATAGAATTGGTTTTCATTTTATAATCTCGGTTTTAGTTATAATGATAGATATGTTTGCAAAAGGAAGAATATAGTTTGAATAGTGATTCATATCTGAGGGAGTTTTCTGTGTGTATGAGGTAATTGTAGGCAGCAGGAAAAGGTGATGGGTGCTGTTGTGCAGGGACAGCACAGCTTGCCCAGGGGAAGGGACAGCAATAGGATGTTGGAGGAAGGTACACCTGTTCTGCCACTTTGCTTCTGTGCTAGAATTGCTTCAGAAGCAGTGATGGGGTTGGGGTGGGGAGAACTCCCTCAGGGGAGAGCTCCAAACTGACTGGAGATGGGACCAGCAGGGATTCTAAAGGCAGAAGCACACACCAGGTTGATAGTCCAAAGTACTTCTTAGGGGAACTTATAAAGTGCTGCAGCAGTCAGTCCTCATGACAGACGAGAAAGGGATGCTTTACCTAATATGTGTACCATAAGAGGGTTGGGCTATGGAGTTAATTAGGGGTTTAGGGAATTTGGCTCAGGGCAGGGACTGGTTTGTATGTGTTAACAGCAGGATTACTCTCTGTGTTTTCAAACAACAACCTGAACTCTTTTATCAGTACCTAGGGAATGTTCAAGGCCCTAGTTTGGGTTCAAACCTTCAGGGGAAGCATGTAGCTGGCTCTAGAAAGAAAGCTGGGGAAGCACTGGGGGATCCTCTTCTACCTCACTGGGAAGGCACTGATCCCAGCTGTCTACTTTCCAGATGTCCAGGGTGTTGCAGAAGGATGCAGAGCAGGAGTCACAGATGAGAGCAGAGATCCAGGATATGAAGCAAGAGCTCTCCACAGTCAATATGATGGATGAGTTTGCCAGATATGCCAGGCTGGAAAGGAAGATTAACAAGATGACGGATAAGCTCAAAACTCATGGTACCTGGCCACACACTGTGGGTCATATTTGTGAACCCAGCACTTTGGGAGACCAAGGCAGGAGAATTGTTTGAGCCCAGCCTGGGCTATACAGCGAGACCCTATCTCTATAAAAAATTAAAAAAACTAGCTGGGCATGGCATATGCCCGTAGTCCTACCTACTCAGTCAGAGGCTGAGCCAGGAGGATTGCTTGAGCCTGGGAGTTGGAGCTTGTAGTGACCTGTGATTATACCACTACACTCCAGTCTGGGTAAGAGATCAGATCAAATCAGATCAGATCCTGGGTGGCGCCTGTGGCTCAAAGGAGTAGGGCACTGGCCTCATATACTAGAGTTGGTGGGTTCAAACTCAAGCCTATAATCCTAGCACTCTGGAAGGTCAAGGTGGGTGGATTGCTTAAGCTCACAAGTTTGAGACTAGCCTGAGCAAGAGCGAGACCCCATCTCTACTAAAAATAAAAAAACTGAGGCAGTTTTTCAGTGACTTGTGCCTGTAATCACTTGAGGATCACTTGAGCCCAGAGTTGGAGGTTGTTGTGAGCTGTGATACTATGGCTTTCTACGCAGGACAGCAGCTTGAGACTTTTTCTCAAAAAAAACCCCTCCAAAAAAAAAACAAAATCCAAAATTAAAGCTATTTAAATCTCACAGTCTGAGTGGGATTTTTGTTTTAAATAATGGCATAGTAGATGGCATCTAAGATAGTAGATGACTTTTTAAAGATTCTGTTTTACATTTTGTAAATATATTGAGTAATTGTTTCATTTATAATCAGAAAATATTTTATAAGGGAAAATAACATTTTTTTGGTACTTACATATTAACTTTTCAGGACTGACATTGTTTTATTCTTTTTTTTTTTTTTCTTTCAGTGAAAGCACGGACAGCTCAGTTAGCCAAGATAAAATGGGTTATCAATGTTGCTTTCTACATATTGCAAGTAAGTGTACTGTAGTGTCACATGGGGTTATTAGAGTTGGCAATGACTGGGCTCCAGCAGCTCGTGGCCCTTGAAAGCCAGAGATTGGAGTTCAGGCTTTTTCACTTTCAGCTGCTGCGTCATTTGGTCTTACCAGTGTGGAAATCTGCACACTGAATTTAGAAGTTAGACTAAGGTTTAAGGTTGGGACTTACTGGCATATTAACTCTGGCGTAACTTCTCAGGAGGTCTTTTATATTGCCTTTTAGTACAGTTTTAAGGGTCTGGGGAGATGAAGTAAGAAGCATATATTGATACTTTCTCTAAGATCATCATTAATATTAGTCATTGCTTATTTCCTGGTGTGCTTAAACACATGCTTCATTCTGGTAGAGACCAGCTTTTCTCAGTGAAGGTGGCTCTCATCCTGCACTGCTGCGTACATGCGTTAGTGGCTGCCTTAGCCAATTTCTGAGTCTCAGTGCTATGGTCGTCTTTCTGAAGGGAAAGGATTCACTCTCATTCCCTCCCCACCAAAAAGCCCAGGTTTGAAGAGACATATAAAGAAATCGATGCTGAGGTACAGTTTACTTGAGATGGGTTTCTTAGAGACAGGATTCAAACCAGCTGCTCCCTTTTTAGGGGCTGGTCATTAGAGTAGCATATTCAGGTCAGAAAGGGGACAGAAGCCAACCAAAAGAATACTGCTGGGGATAGCACAGAAAATTAAGCATCAGTTCTCCATCCACCACTGAGCCTCACAGAGGGCTCACCTCTGTATTTGTATGTTGGCACTAACACTCACGTGTGAATGCGGGGATTAATTATGTTTTCAAGGATCTTAGAAGTGGAAGATGGGTTTTGTCTCCAGGCGGGTGTACTTAGCATGTAGTCTGACTATTCAAAGGGGGTATTCAATGTGAAAAGAATACCTATGTTATGGGAGACATTGGTTAATTTATCAGCTAATTTAAATTGTGGTTAGACCTAGTCTTACTAAAACAGTAAAATGCCAGTTCATATAATAAGGCTCACCCACTCGTTAGCAGGATATTCCAGATGTCCTCATGAGCTCATCTTCAATCAGATATTCTCTTTCAATGTCTCAGCAATTAGTAACCATGGCTGTGTGTCTGCTGCCTGTGAGGACTGGTTGCTAGGCTTGCGTCTTCAGTCTGGAGAGTGCTCATTTTTCATTGCATAGTGTCCATTTTTCTTTCTGTGGTTATTGGGCATGTGGCTGGTGGTTATTTTCACTCATCAGATGTATTTTTCCAGGCTGCTTTGATGATCTCACTCATTTGGAAGTACTATTCTGTCCCTGTAGCTGTTGTGCCAAGTAAATGGATAACCCCACTAGACCGCCTGGTGGCCTTTCCTACTAGAGTAGCAGGTAAGAATTAAATTCCTGGGAGATTATGGATAGGCTTATGTAGAGGGTGTGTGGTGGAAGATTCAGCTAGCCTGGCATCAGCCTCTCCATACACTTAGTGAGCAGGGAGTGTGTCTCAACCTCACACCATGCTGCAGTGAAGAAACTGAGGTCTAGAGAAGTTACTTGCCCAGTGGAACCAGAATGTTACTGAGCAGAACTAGAATTCAGTTCCAGGTTTTTTTTTGTTTGTTTGTTTTTGTTTTTTTAAGAGATAGAGGCTTATTTTGTCGCCCTTGGTAGAGTGCTGTAGTGTCACAGCTCACAGCAACCTCTAGCTCTTGGGCTTAGGTGATTCTCTTGCCTCAGACCCCCCAAGTAGCTGGAATTATAGGTGCTTCCCATAATACCCGGCTATTTTTTTTGTTGCAATTTGGCCGGCCAGGTTGGAACCCACCACTCTTGGGATATGGGGCCAGTGCCCTACCCACTGAGCCGCAAGTGCTGCCCCCTCAGGTCTATTTCTGAAATCATGACCACTGCTTAGAGTCTCACACCTCATTTATTGAAATACCTCCTGCAGTTTCTAATTCTGTGT
>NW_003852575.1:328049-335251 GCF_000181295.1 Otolemur garnettii | reverse complement strand
TCCATATTTTTTCCATTCCATTTCATTTATTTTGATATAATTAAGGTCATTTGGCACATGGGATTTTATGTCCCTTTTATAGTTAACAGTGTAAGTCCATTCCCACGTGTCAGTCTGTTCAGACTTCTATTACAAAATATTATGAACAGGTAGCTTATAAACAATAGATGTGTCTCCATTTATTTCTGACAGTTCTAGAGCCTGGGAAGTCAGGGATCAAGGCACCAGCAGATTCGGTGTCTGATCAAGGCCCATCTTCTGGTTTATAGATAGCACCTTTTCACTATGTCCTCACGTAGTGGAAAGAAGTCAAGAATGAGCTCCCTTGAGTCCTATGTATAAGGTCACTTATCCCATTCATGAGGGCTCTGCCCCTTATGACCGAGTTACCTCCCAACAGGCCCCACCTCCTAATGCTATTGTTGTGGGGATGAGGATTTCAACATGAATTTCAGACCATAGCACTATATCAATAAACTTTATTCAGGAATTATCAATAGCTCTTCTTCATTTGGGTATGTCATAATTTGCTAATTTCCCTGATGAAGAATGTTTACTGAGGTCCTAATGTTTAGTTATTAAAGATTATGGGGCAGTGCCCATTGCTCAGTGGGTAGGGTGCTGGTCACAGACATCCATGCTGGCGGGTTCAAACCCAGCCCAGGCCAGCCAAAACAACGATGACAAGTGCAACAACAACAAAAATAGCCGGTAGTTGTGGCAGGCGCCTGTAGCAGGAGGCTGAGGCAAGAGAATTGCTTAAGCCCAAGAGTTTGAGGTTGCTGGGAGCTATAACGTCACAGCACTCTACTGAGGGCGACATAGTGAGTCTTTGTCTCAAAAAAAAAAAAAAAAAGATTATGGTGCATCATACATCTGTGTCAGTCAGTCTTTAGCTGTGATTTGTGATTATGCTGGAGGTTAATTAATAGTACAAAGGAATGACTGTTTGAAAGACGTATAATTTAGCCATGACCCCCATCTCCTTCCTTCAGCTTCCCCTTCCCTTGGCACAGCAGGGCCCAGGTCAGAGCCTTTGCACTGCTGACCAGAGGAGCAACAGGCTGCCCTTCCAAGCCTCCAGCAGAGCCTACCGGCCACTCTCACAGCCTGTCCCGTGAGATGTTCATGTGTCACCATTATCAGTGGGCAAGCAAGGCACGGGCAAACCTTGCCTTGTTTATGATGTTTCTTTGAGAAAGAAAAGTAAATAGTCTTACAGTCTGTTGATAGCACAAATAGTAACACACATCTCTCTGTCAGGGAGTGTAATTCATGCTTAGCAAAGAATGCAACTCCGTGAATCCATAGAAAGTCTGACAATTTTGAACTGACAATACAAACTTAGTCTTTCTTGACCCTGCACTGCTTGAGAGGAATTGGAATACTCTTGTTTCCTATAAGTTAAAGGCAGCAGAGGCAGGCAGTGTGGGGAGAACTGCCGGTGTGCTCTCTTACGTTGGATTTCTTTATTTTCAGGTGGTGTTGGAATTACCTGTTGGATTTTAGTCTGTAACAAAGTTGTGGCCATTGTGCTTCATCCTTTCAGCTGAAAAGGAAGATAAATGTGGCAGTGAGACATTTGAAAAATGGATTTTCTTTTATATTAGGTTAAAAATCTTATTTATCCTTTTTGCTGTTGAATATGTTTGTTCTTAGACTTCATGTGAGATCCTTGTAAGAATTAAGATTTTTCTGCACTTGTCTTTGGGCCAGAAAAGTCCGTTTATGACACATGTAACTTTTATTTTCCCCACAAAAATGTACATGTTTCCTGCTTTCTTGTGGACCTGAGCCGGAATGCCGAGGATGTTGGGGGTTTCCTCCATGACTCTGACTAGCAGGTTGTCAATATAGTCTCCCAGCTCATGGACCTGAAATTCCTTCTGACTTATGTTTCCTTCTGTTTGAGGACCATCTGGATCAGCTCATCAGAGGTCAGCTGTGCTTAAGCAAAGGCAGGGTCCTCGGAGGGGTCCTATTTCTTTTTTTTAGAGACAGAGTCTCACTTTATCACCCTCAGTAGACTGCTGAGTCGTCACAGCTCACAGCAACCTCCAGCTTTGGGGCTTAGGTGATTCTCTTGTCTCAGCCTCCTGAGTAGCTGGGACTACAGGCACCCACCACAACACCCGGCTATTTTTTGTTGCAGTTTTGCTGGGATCGGGTTTGAACCCACCACCCTCAGTAGTATATGGGGCTGGTGCCCTATCCACTGAGCCACAGTTGCTGCCTGAGGGGTTGTATTTCTTCATCACTGATGATGGTGGCAGTTCCCAAGCTGGAGTTAGCAATCTTGGTGGCTGTTATGTTCATTGGCTTCACAGGATGAAGTCTGTGCTTGGCTGACCCAGGGGCAGTGCCTGGCTGAGCTGAGACTGGATGTGTCTCTGAGGGTGAGACCCATTCCAGATCTGTGGGAAATGTGTAACATGGGAGTTGCACACTTTTGTCATATTTTGATCATATCATCAACTGGAAAGTCAAAATTTTCTAACAAGTAAAGGCATAGTGCTATTTTTAATCTAGTTTAGAAAGTAACTTGATTTTAATATCACTACTCAAATTTGAAAATTTGCTTTTTAATCTCATGGAGTACACCTAAAAGTGTAACACTAATTGGCACTGCTTGTGCTTCTTCCTCAGTCTGAAATATCGTTTGTTGGACAGGTCTTTGTATAGTAGTATTTACTTATTTGAAGCTGTTAATTTCTTGTGACAGTGTTTATAAATGTATTCTTGAGACTATAATTCTTTTGTGCTCAAATTGTGTTATGTATTTAAAGCATTTTAAAATGCAGTGTATTTTATAAGCATTTAATATTTATGCTTTATAGAATTGAACAGAGTTTAAAAAAAAAACCCTAGTAATCCTGATTAAATTAATCTGAACTGAAATCTGTTTGGCCTATAAAGTATAATTCTACTTAATCTTTTTAAAAACACTTTTCTTGGGCAGTGCCTGTGGCTCGGTGAGCAGGACGCTGGCCCCATATACTGAGGGTGGTGGGTTCAAACCCAGCCCTGGCCAAACTGCAACAAAAAAAATGGCTTGGCATTGTGGCAGGTGCCTATAGTCCCAGCTACTGGGGGGAGCTGAGGCAAGAGAATTGCCTGAGTTCAAAAGCTGGAGGTTGCTGTGAGCTATGATGCCACAGCACTCTACTGAGGGTGACAGAGTGAGACTCTGTCTCTAAAATGAATAAATAAATAAATAAAACACTTTTCTCCTATTAAAATCTTTGCAAATGCTTGTGTGACTTCCTTATTAGCCACTTACTTGCTGTGAGCAACCCCTAACTGACTCAGAGCCATTAACTAAGAGGGTAACCAGAGCAACTGTAAAGCTAAATGCTGTCCTTAGTTTTTGAAAGATCACATTTCTTTTTCTCGGGTACCCTAATTATCAATAGGTAGTTCGTAATTATTTTGGCTAATTGTACTAGAAAAGACAAGGTGCTGTGGTCCTTTAGTTTACTGTCATATAACTGAAGGCCCCCAGAGTGGGCTGTAGCTTCTGCTCTCTGAGCTCCGTGCTGCAGGCCTGCCTAGCTCCAGGCTTTCTTAGCTTTAAGGAAGGGCACAGCAGGGGGCGCAGTACCGTGGAGGACCTGAACTCTGGCTCCCAGTATCTTCTTGCCACACAGAATGCATTTTGGCCATAAAAGATGAGAACGCAACCTGAAGACGAAGCTTAGTGCTGGGAAGGCACACACCTACCTCTCACCTCGGTGGGCTGCATAAGTAAACAGCTGGGCAGCCAGGTACAGAATGCCAGAGACAGCTTTGGATCAGTAGCTGGTGTAAAGTCCCTCTGAGGAGACCCCTATCTCCTAAGCATGTGTTATTTCAGTTGGTAACTGCAGAATTTTGACAATCTTGTGGCTAGAGGGAAAGGAAAGATTTATAGTTCGTAGCTGTTAACTCCATATATATGAATAGAATGTGAAGATTAGGGGAAATTTAAATGTCCCTCATATGTCATATCATTGTTTTTTCAAAAATTGTATTTGTTTTAAAATAGGTAGCAAACATGCTACTGAATTCAAAAGATCCAGAAAGTGACACAGTAAAAAGCGTTTCTGATCTGCTACTGTCTTGTCACCTAGTTTCCCATTGTTGCCAGTTCCTATGATTCTTCTCATGATATTCTATGCATTTATGGATATTGATATATGTGCTTTTAAAATAAATATTTTTAAATTATAAAAGTAATACTTAGTCCCAGCTACTTGGGAGGCTGATGTGGAGGATTACTTGAGCCCAGGAGTTGAAGACCAGCCAGGGCAAAAGAGTGAGACTTTGTTTCAAAAAAAAAATGAAATAAAAGTAATACCTAAAAACAACAACAACAACAACAAAAAGTAATACTTATTTGCTGCTTTTTAAAAAAAAAATCTAACTTGAGGCTTGGTGCCAATAGTTCAGTGGGTAGGGCGCCAGTCACATACACTGAGCCTGGCAGGTTCAAACCCAGCCTGGGCCAGCTAAAATCAACAATGACAACTATAACAATAATAACAACAACAAAAATAGCCGGGTATTGTGGCAGGCGCCTGTAGTCCCAGCTACTTGGGAGGCTGAGGCAAGAGAATCTCTTAAGCCCAAGAGTTTGAGGTTGTTTTGAGCTGTGACACCAAGGCACTCTACCCAGGGTGACATAGACTCTGTCTCAAAAAAAAAGAAAAAAAATCTAACTTGGGAAGCACAGAACTGAAACAAGCAAGCAAAATGTCCCATGATTCCATAGAACTGGGGTTACTGAGTTAATGGTTGTGCTTTTTGCTTTTTTCTTTATATGTGTGTGTAATATTTACAGATAGCTGGTACGTTTGGGGGGTTAAAAATTTTTTTTTTATGTATTTTTTGAGACAGAGTCTCAATTCATTGCCCAGGCTAGAGTGCTGTGGTGTCAGCTTAGCTCACAGCAACCTCCAACTCTCCTGAGCTCAAGTGATCCTCCTGCCTCAGACTCCTGAGTAGCTGGGACTACTGGTGTGCAACATGACCCCTGGCTAAGTTTTCTATTTTTAGTTGAGGTGCGGTCTCTTGCTCAGGCTTGTCCTGCCTTGGCCTCTCAGAGTGCTGGGATTATAGGCATGAAGTACTGTGAACACTTTTTTTTTTTTCGAGACAGAGTCTCACTATGTTGCCCTTGATAGAGTGCTATGGCATTACAGCTCACAGCAACCTCAAACTCTTGGGCTTAAGTGATTTTTTTTTTTGGCCAGGGCCAGGTTTGAACCCACCACCTCCAGTATACAGGGCTGACGCCCTACCCCTTGAGCCATAGGCACCACCCAAGTGATTCTCTTGCCTCAGCCACCCAAGTAGCTGGAACTACAGGTGCCTACCACAATGCCCAGCTATTTTTTTTGTTACAGTTGTATTGTTGTTTAGTTGGCCCAGCCGTGTTTGAACCCGCCAGCCTCAGTGCACGTGGCTGGTGCCGTAACCACTGTGCTACAGGCACCGAACCTCATCTTTATTATAGTTTTGGAAGATACGCAGTTCTAGGACGATAGCTATTCTGTCAGCATTTTGAAAATCCTATTCAACTAATTTTCTTTTTTCTTTTTTTGACTCAGAGTCTTACTTTGTTGCCCTCAATAGAGTGCAGTGGCATCACATCTCACAGCAACCTCAAACTCTTGGGCTCAAGTGATTCTCTTGCCTCCCGAGTAGGTGGGACTACAGGTGCCCACAGCAATGCCTGGCTATTTTTAGAGATGGGGTCTTGTTCTTGCTCAGGCTAGACTTGAACCCATGAGCTCAGGCAATCCACCTGCCTTGGCCTCCCAGAGTACTAGGATTACAGGTGTGAACCACCACGTCTGGCCCTAATTTTCTAACTTCTGTCATTGAGAAGTTCAGTTCTTCCTTTAAAGATAAGTTCTTTTCCTTTATGGTAACTTCAGTTTCATCATGCTCTAACTAGGTGTGAATTTCTTTTTATTTTAGTTGCTATTTATTTTGCTTGGGATTCATTGGGTTTTCATAACCAATGCATTGATATCTTTTGTCATTTCTGGAAAATGTTGAGCCTTTACTTTTTAAGGCATTTAGCCCTGCTCCATCTCTCTTCCCTCTTAGAGCTTTGTTGATTTCTTTCACTGTGATCTCCAGGATGTTTTACCTTCCTCTCAGATTTTCTCTCTGTCTCTCTGTGCTTCTATATTGGCAATTTCTTCTCCTATTTATTGAGTTAATTTAAATTGTTCTATGTCCTCTGAGTTCTTTTTTATGTATTTTCACATGAGCTTGGTCATTTATTATAGTTCTTGTTCCTTTTATTCATGTTTTCAGACTCATTTCCTTAAACATTTATGTCAATATTAATAAAACATCTATTTATTTTGAATATCTGATGTTGGTTTGCCTATCACCTTGTTTTCTTATATTTTGTGATGGGAGGGGGCTGCAAGTTTGTTTTTGTTTTGTTTGCTTTTTTTTTTGGAGACAGAGTCTCTACTTGCCCTTGGTGTCATAGCTCACAGCAACCTCCAACTCTTGGGCTCAAGTAGTCCTCTTGCTTCAATTTTTTTCTATTTTTAGTAGAGAAATGGGGTCTCCGTTTTGCTCAGGCTGGTCTCTGGAACTCATGAGGTCAAACAATCCACCTGCCTCAGCCTCCCAGAGTGCTAGGATTATAATGGTGAGCCACCCTGCCCAGTTTTATTCTGTTTTTTAAATTACCTGTGGTCTGGCTTGGTGCCCATAGTGCAGGGGTTATGGTGCTAGCCACATATACTGGGTTTGAGCCTGGCTTGGGCCTGCTAACCAACAATGACAACTGCAACAAAAAATAGCTGGGAGTTGTAGCCGGGGCCTGTAGTCCCAGCTACTTGGGAGGCTGAGGGAAGAAACTCACTTAAGCCTAAGAGTTTGAGGTTGCTGTGAGCTGTAGCGCCACGGCATTCTACCGAGGGTGACATAGTGTGACTTTCTCAAAAAAAAAAAAAAAAAAATTACCTGGGGTGCTAGGCATGGTGGCTCATGTCTGTAATCCCAGCACTGTGAGAGGCTGAGGTGGGAGAATTGCTTGAACTCAGGAGTTGGAGACTTGCCTGAGTGAGAGTGAGATCCCTCACCCCCTGACTCATTAAAAATGTTGAAAACCCAGCTGGGTGCTGCAGCCAGCGCCAGTGCCTGTGATCCCAGCGGCTTCCCGGCTTCCCGGCTTCCCGAGGCTGAGGCAGCAG
>NW_003852575.1:322278-327268 GCF_000181295.1 Otolemur garnettii | reverse complement strand
AAAAAGTTTAAAAACTCACCTGTGGAGATTTCTTGAAGGTTAAAGAAATCTGGTTAAAGATTTCTTCTAGTTAAAGATAGACTCCCTCAGAGAGGATTACATTTCTGCTGGCTTGGGTACTACCAGCTTGGACCTTTACTGTAGGTTATATAGGCCATTTAAGTAATGTAGTTTCAGGCTGTCCTACAGGATGAAGGCTGACTATGGCAACAGAGTCTCACAGTTTTAGCTCAAGCTGGAGGCTCTACAGGTGTCCGACCTCCCTACTTGGGCTTGGGCTGACTGGGTTTTGCCCTTGGAGTTTTTTTTTTTTTTTTGTGAGACAGAGTCTTACTTGGTACTCTTTGGCATCACAGCTCACAGCAACCTCAAACTCTTGGGCTTAAGTGATTCTCTTGCCTCAGCCTCTTGAGTAGTTGGGACTACAAGTGCCTGCCATGATGCCTGGCTATTTTTAGAAACAAGGTCTCATTCCAGCTCGGGCTGGTCTCAAACCCGTTAGTTCAGGCAATCTACCCACCTCTGCCTCCCTGAATGCCAGGATTATAGGCATGAGCCACCGCGCTGGCCCCCTTTGGAGTTTTTTTCTGGCGCTCAGTTCTTCACTGTTGGCAAATGCCCTTTAGGCAAAAGCTGACTTCAGAGCTTTGATACCCTATCTCCCTGGGTTCCTACTTCACTTAGTGCACACTGGCTGACCAGCTGATTTACAAGCATGATATGGATAGTTGGAATAATACTTGTAGTTATGGGCTGGGCACGGTGGCTGACGTCTGTAATCCAGTCCTAGCACTCTGGGAAGCTGAGGCAGTTGCATTGCCAGAGCTCACAGGTTTGAGACTAGCCTGAGCCAGAGTAAGACCCTCTCTTTAAAAAATAGCTGGTGTGGTGGGTGCCTGTAGTCCCAGCTTCTTAGGACCCTGAGGCAAGAGAATCCCTTAAGCCCAAGAGTTTGAGGTTGCTGTGAGCTATGATACCACAGTACTCTACTAAGGGTGACAAAGTAAAACTCTTTCTCAAAAAAACAATTATTTTCTCACCATGACTTTTACTCCTTTTAAAATTTTAATTTTACTCTTCTTAATTTTTTTGAAACAGAATCTCAAGCTGTTGCCCTGGGTAGAGTACCATGGTGTCAAAGCTCACAGCAACCTCCAACTCTTGGGCTCAAGTGATCTCTTGCCCCAGTTTTTCTATTTTTAGTACAGATGGGGTCTAGCTTTTGCTCAGGTTGGTCTTGAACTCATGAGCTCAAGAAATCCACCCACCTTGGCCTCCCTAGAGTGAGTGGATTACAGGTGTGAGCCACTGCACCCAGCCTCTTCTTAATTTTTAAAAGTGTGTTAATATTTACACCAACCTGTAAACATCTTTGGAAATAGTGTAGTAGATTATAAATAAGTTGCTCCTATAACTAAATGAAAGTAAGTTAAATAAAGATAGGTGAGAGTACAACTCTCTTTTTATAGTCCTAATTAAAAATATTTCAAGTTTAAAGGCCAAGCTTGGTGGCTCACACCTGTAATCCTAGCACTCTGGAAGGCTGAGGTGGGCAGATTGCTTGAGCTTAGGAGTTTGAGACCAGCCTGAGTAAGAGTGAGACCCCATCTCTAAAAATAGCCTGGTGTTGTAGCAGGCACCTGTAGTGTTCGCTACTTGGGAGGATCCAAGAAGGATCACTTGAGCTCAAGAGTTTGAGGTTGCCGTGAGCCATAATGTCACAGCACTCAACCCCGGGGCAACTCAGTGAGACTGTCTCCAAGAAAAGATATATATTCTAAGTTTAGTAATATATTAATTAGGACTGAGAAGCTAGCTTGAGGAAACACTTAATTACACTGACATGCTTTATTATTTTAGAACAAGATTAACAGAAAAATGGTCAAAGTATAGGTATGCAACACATCTCAATAAATAATACTGAATGTTAGGTGTGTGTGAGGAAAGCGGCACCAGCAAGGGAGGGAAATTAGATGAGGGGTTTAGCTGAACAAGAGAATCCCCAAAATGGTTTTCATAGAATCAAGCTCAGTAGTCATGGTACTTTTTTTTAAAAATTAAGAGAGTCTTTTGACCATATGGTTCCTTTTCAAAGTTGTTTCCATGTTTTTAAGTTACAACACAACTCTAATGCTGATATAAGGTTTATATGTGTGAGATGTCTTGGTTGACTAATTTAGAGTTACTAGCTATGAAGCCCCATAGAATACTAAAGTCATAAAATAAATCAGCCTTCTAAAAGATAATGGACATCTGTCACTTACAGAAAAAAACGTAAATTTGTATTTAAAGTGTTATCATTGGCCAATATAAAATGGATTTTAAAAATCAGATTGGTAATAAAATCCTTAATTATCCAAAGTAGTTTAAGTATGAAAACACACTCACACACACACATATATATCCTTCTCACACATTTCAAAGAAATATTAAAGGCACATAAGAAGCAGTATCAAACCAGAATGTATTAGGATTTTTTTTTTTTTGCTGTTTTTGGCCGGGCTGGGTTTGAACCCATCGCCTCTGGCATATGGGGCCGGCGCCCCACTTTGAGCCAAAGGTGCCACCCAGTATTAGGATATTTTTAAATAATTATTTTTCTTTTTCCTTCTGTAGGTGAAGATGACTTAATAGAATTTACCACGGTTACTTTAGAATCTCCAAAAGCATTGCTGGCGGAGGCTCGACTAGGAGGTAGATGGTGCGTTTCCTTACTTTTCAAAGTCTGATCAGATCTTTTCATAACAACAGGACTTGATTGGTTGTTTTTTAAGACATAGCCTGATCCAAAGAGTTCTTCCATTAGACTGCTTTTCTTATCTCTGAAAGTTGTATCTTTTGCTTTGATTCTGGAAGACTTACTAAAAGATGGTTCATACCCGCTAACAGAATGTTCTTGCTTCATATCTTCTGTTTGACTGCGATGTTTGCTTGTATTGTTACTGACCCTTGTGTTGCCTGTGTTGGCTGGCACACCTGAAGTAGGGAGCCCATGGTGCAAGTTTTCAATTGTTGTTGTGAATGAATAATGCTTTCTTTGTCTGAAGGGTGTTTTGACACATGGAACAGCATATTTATCGGGTGTCTCATTCACATCATTTATTTGTACACTTCTTTTAATTTTTTCTTTTGCTGTATCTTCCTGATTGCTTTCTGTTTCAGGATCAATTACTTGAATTCTTTTTGGTGGTAGTTCTTGTTCATTCATTAAAATGGCCTTTTCTTGATCTACCTTTTTCTCTTTCTGTCTTTCAGTATTCTCCAGAGTTAATTGTACTTTCAAATGTTCTTCCTCCTTTGATAAATCTATATTAGAAAAATAGACAATTTAATGCTTTTTTAAAAATTAAAGGATTTCTATATCAAGATGGTATGTTTAGCAGACTTATTTTCACCTCCTGACAGGAAGACTGAAATGACAGAAAAAATAAGAAAACAGATGCATATAACACTAGGTTACAGAGAAGATTGCTATTAACAGCCTGAGCAAGAGTGAGACCCCATCTCTACAAAAAAAAAAAAATAGAAACATTACTCTTGTGTGGTAGTACATGCCTCAGGAGTCTGAGGCAGGAGGATCACTTCAACCCAGGAGTTTGAGGGTGCAGTGAGCTATGATGATGCCACTGCATTGTAATGTGAAAGCAATGGAGCAATGTTCCCATAATTCTGAAGGAAAATTATCTTCAACTTAGAACTTGCTAAGCAATTATTAATCAAGTGTACAGGTCCAATAATGACATTTCCAGATGAAAGGTACACAAATCTTTCTTACATGTACCCATTTATAAGGAGGTAGTGGAAACTGTGCTCTTTAAAACATGATTAAATTTGCCAAGAAAGAAGAGGACTTGTTTTAGGAAACAGAAGATCCAGTAGAGAAGTGTGGTGATGGAACCTGTGAGAAGTGGGGCAGGGAGATCCCAGGATGGTAGCTGCACACCAGAGGTGGAGAGATAGATACACTAAGACCCCCCTCTCCATTAGACCTCCAAGTACTGAATACCTGGAGAACAAGGGCCTGGGCCTGTCTGACTGTGGCCAATGAACTGTTGCACTCTCTATCATGCTCCCAGTCTGGGCCTGCTGAGGCCTTTCCTTGCACCCTACAGAAACATTTTGCTTTACCTCCTGAGAGCTGAAGGGGAGCTTTGGTGATCATACAACAGGAAATTATGGGTGGCCTATTCCCTCCCACTCTACCTCT
This sequence comes from Otolemur garnettii, assembly GCF_000181295.1. Classification (NCBI taxonomy): domain Eukaryota; kingdom Metazoa; phylum Chordata; class Mammalia; order Primates; family Galagidae; genus Otolemur; species Otolemur garnettii. The sequence continues at coordinate 323,061 of NW_003852575.1, read as the reverse complement.
TGTGGACCTTCCCACAGAAACCCTGCCAGATGTTGTGAATCTGATGGCTTTTGATCTCACCTACTGATTGGGCCTTGTGCATTCAAGGGAGCTGAAGCTGGACTCTGTGCTCAGCTTATCTTTTCTTGGAAGTCTTCATTCACTACTGACAATATTGTCCGTATCAGTTGCATCCAAATTTGCTACTTAGTTTTTAAAATTTGAATATATGCTTAAGGATACTGTTATAGACTAAATGTTTTCCTAAGGCCCCCTAATCTCATATGTTGAAGCCCTAACCCCTACTATGGCTGTATTTGGAGATGTAGCCTTTTGAGAAATTAATTAAGGTTAAATGAGGCATAAAGGTGGGGCCCTGACAATGGAATTAGTATCTTTATAGGATGAGACACCTGGACAATGGTGCTTTTCCCCCCACCTTCCTTGAATACAGCACCAAATAAAGGCCAGGTAAAGACATAATGAGAAGGTGGCCATTTGCAAGCCAGGAAGAGATCCCTCTCCCAAAATCAAATGGATGGAAGCTTGATCTTGGACTTCCCAGCCTCTAGAACTGGCTTTGTTTCTTAAGCAGGGAAATGGGCACATGGTTATTCCTTTTATTATAATTCATAAACTGTATATATGTTTTCTGTGTGCTTTCATATATATACACATCCAGTAATTCACAATATTAAATAAGAATGAAGGAGACTTAATCTTAGCATTCTTGGAGGCTGAGTAGGAAGATCACTTGAGGTCAAGAGTTGGAGACCAGCCTGAGCAAGAGTGAGACCCCATCTC
>NW_003852575.1:321127-322210 GCF_000181295.1 Otolemur garnettii | reverse complement strand
AGCTGAGGAGTTTGAGACCAGCCTGAGCAAAAGCAAGACCCTGTCTCTAAAAAATAGCCAGGTATTGTGGAGGGCACTTGTAGTCCCAGCTACTTGGGAGGCTGAGGCAAGAGGATCGCTTACACCCAGGAATTTGAGGTTGCTGTGAGCTATGAAGCCATGGCACTCTACTGAGGGCAACAAAGTGAGACTCTGTCTCAAAAGAAAAAAAAAGAAAGAAATGTTACTCTTGTGTGGTAGTGTGCATGCCTCAGGAGGCTGAGGCAGGAGGATCCCTTTAGCCCAGGAGCATGAGGTTGCAGTAAGCTCTGATGATACCATTGCACTGTAGCTGGGTGACAAAGTGAGACCCTGTCTCAAAAAAAAAAAAATTTTTTTTAAAGTTGTTAAAATTACCTTCATATTTTCTCTTAGAATCCTCTTGCTTTAGTAGTTTACTGATATGGAGAGATTTTTCATGATTTATTTCAGTTGATTTTTCTTTATAACCAATGTTTCCAGTTGCCTTTTTACCCTATAATTTAGAAAAGCAACAAAAACATTTTTTTTGAATCTAGATAATTTTAAATTCTATTTTATTCTAATGAATTCACATACTTTTTGTATAGAACAAGTGACTGTAGCCTAATTTATTTTTGTTAAAATATATTTAATTAGACAGGCTGGACTTGGTGGCTCATGCCTGTAATCCTAGCACTCTGAGAGGCTGAGGTGGGTGGATTGTCTGAGCTCACGAGTTCGAGACCAGCCTGAGCAAGAGCGAGATCCTGTCTCTACTAAAAATAGAAAATCTGAGGCAAGAGCCCAGATTTGGAGGTTGCTGTGAGCTATGACACCATGGCACTCTACTCAGGGCGACAGCTTGAGACCCTGTCTCAAAAAAAGAGAAAAGAAAAAAATATATATGTAATTAGACAGTGTGATTTCAAAATTGCTGTACCTTAGTTGTCAAACATGGGACATCATCTGATTTTTGGGTTTCCTGGTGTCTCATATTTGTAAATGACAAAATTTTTCTGTCTGCTTGTACTGATTTTGTTGAAGAAACTACAGAACAGATAGATTATATGTAAGAAACATTTT
>NW_003852575.1:319334-320579 GCF_000181295.1 Otolemur garnettii | reverse complement strand
AAGTGCACGGCCACTAACTCTAGACTTCACTGTCCTTGATGTATCATTTTAACAACTCCATGTTGATCAATCATCTTCTCTGGTAGCTGTTATTCTGGATTATCAAGCCAGAAGCAAACAAAGGAAGGCATGGAAGTTTGAGGTTGCAACCTTTGAAAGTAAACATCTAGTAACTTCTCCCAACAAAACAGAGGTGAGCTTTCTGTTTGTTCCTCTTCTGAGCAGAATCTGCTGCTAGATGATCTTGGGAAAATGGGTACACACTGTCTTAAAGGAAAAGTACTATTCACCAACAAAAAGTTGCAAACCAGTGATAGTGGCATCAACATGGATGAATTCCCAAAACCTTGTGCTGAACAAAAGAAGCCGGACACAAAAGAGTATGTGTGCTCTGATTCTACTTCTGTGAAATTCTAGAACAAGCAGACTAAGCTACTGTAACCAAAGAAGAATTAATGGTGGTTGCATTGGATAGGGTGGGGGACCACTGATGAAAGAAGTTGGAGTGATGGAAATGTTCATTTTGGTTGTGACAAGTGGTGAGGTATAGGCAGTTGTCAGAACCCAGTGAACTGAACACTTAAAATGGTGCATTTTATTGAGGTAAAGTACATTTCAGTAAAGTTCATTTATAAAAGCCATATATTGCCAACAGATACGCTTTTATTTTTATTTTTAACAGATACACTTTAAAAGTCACATTTTTGGCAGACATTTTGCTTCAAGCTGCAAAGTTAACTTCTCATTCCACCCAGAGTAATGACAGGAAGAACTGACCTGCAAATGGGGACTAGGAACGCATTTCTATTCTCATCCAGCTATTTCAACCATATCCCAGTTTCATTATTCTATATTTATACAATGTGTGAAACACATTCTATAAACAGACACAAAATGTGTTTCAGTACCTAACAAAATGATTTTTTAAAATATCCACTATTTTGGCTATAGAAATTAGGAAAATCTGACTAGATACTTAAAAATAGATTTTGAACAAAAGTAAGTAAAACTTACCTTTTGGATAATCTTCTTTATCATATAAATTTTTGAGTATTCGATTAGTATAGATGTTTTTAATCTCAAGCTCACGATCCTTCTCCTGAAAAGAACCACAATACCAATTTTTCCAGAAATGTTTGTTTTTATCAACTCTGATTTCTTTTAAAAAACAATTTAACTGAGCTCAGTATCCTTTAAATAAAATCGATAGATTTTAGAAGAAACAGAAATAGGCCATATTATTGT
>NW_003852575.1:300861-319110 GCF_000181295.1 Otolemur garnettii | reverse complement strand
GGGAAAATATTTTTGAAGAGCCTTGTAAATGAGCTTTCTTCACTGCATTCCTTCTGTGCCCGGGAAGCTTATTCCTCTGTACCATTCATTCTGGTAGCCACTAGTGGCATGTTGTGATTTAAGTTCATTAAAATGAAATAAAACTAAAATTCAGCCCTCAGTCACATGACCTGTATTTTAAGTGCTCAGCAGCTTTATGTGATTAGTGACCAGCACTGGACAGCAAAGACAAACTACTTCTGCCATCACAGAAAGTTCTATTGACAGGGCTGCATTTGGACAAGTGCGGAGTGGGAGAAGCCTAGGACAATAGCATCGTTTGTTATGTTTTAAATCTCAGTATTGACTCTTTTTGAGTCTTGGCAAAACAAAAGTTTTAAAAACTTAACTTCTGAGGAACAAAAAAGGGTTTTATTAAATACCAAATGTGCCTTTTTACACACCAATAGCCATGTCTGTGTTAGTAACCATAGTCAAGGAAGGTGGGTGTCTACAAGTCAGGTGGGAAGTCCAGGAGGAAGGTACCCAGGGATGTGAGATGTGACAGACAGGTGGTTGGGAAGTAAGAGAGTGAGGGAGAGATGTGGTTCTGATGTCCTTCTACCTCATAGGGTAAAATCTATGGCCAAGGGAGATTCAAGGGGTGAGAAACATCTCTGAGGTTTGGGAAGTCTCAGCACAGGAGGCCTTGACATGGCCCAGGAAAATCACCAGCCCCATTAAATAGCCCCACATTCATCTTGGGGCTGGAGTAAGCTCATGGGCTTGGAATACCATGGTATTGCTCCTTTTACTCTCCCTGAGAGTGGGATGGTGGAGGGATGCTGCGTGGAAAGCTGGGGACCTGCTCTGGAGTCCTCAAGCTTATGGATGCAGGTATCCTACAACCAGGCTTTGAGAGAGAACTCAGGGGGGAATTAGATGGAGGATGCATGTCGGAGCCTTTGCATCAACAATCAGCAAGGGAAGAGCAGCCAGATTTGTCTCCACTGAGACGAGACCCTCAGTTCAGGTTTCCCAGAATAGAGTTTCACCAGCCACTTTGCACACTAAACAGGGTCCTAGAAACTTGATTGGTTGAGACCAGTCACTCCTTAGTAGAACCAGGTCTAGAGAAGGGCCAGAGGACAGCAGAGGTGAGCGGCCTCTTTGTCCCCTCACTTAGAAGATAAGTATGTTTTCTCTTATGCCTAAAGGGCATCTCCAGGGCGGCGCCTGTGGCTCAGTGGGTAGAGCACTGGCCCCATATACCAAGGGTGGCAGGTTTAAACCCTGCCGTGGCCAAACTGCAACAAAAAAATAGCCAGGTATTGTGGGGGCGCCTGTGGTCCCAGCTACTTGGGAGGCTGAGGCAAGAGAATCACCTAAGCCCAGGAGTTGGAGGTTGCTGTGAGCTGTGTGACGCCACGGCACTCTACCAAGAGTGACAAAATGAGACTCTGTCTCTACAAAATAAATAAATAAATAAATAAATAAAATAAAGGGCATCTCCACTTTATTAGATTAGAGACAGGGATGGGAAAATCTCTGCAAGTCTACGAGACAAACTGGCATGAGACTTTATTTTTTAATTTTTTTTTTGCAGTTTTTGGCTGAGGCTGGGTTTGAACCTGCCACCTCCAGCATGTGGGGCTGGTGCCCTACTCCTTTGAACCACAGGCGCCACCCTATGGCTTTTTACTTTTACTTTTTTGAGAAGGTCTGTTGCCTAGCCTGGAGTGCAGTAGTGCAATCACAGCTGACTGAAGTCAATAACTCCTGAGCTCAAGCAATCCTCCTGCCTCAGTCTCCCAAGTTAGCTGGGACAACAGGCACGTGCTACCACACCCAGCTAATTCTTTTTTTTTTTTTCACATTTTTCAGGTCAATTTTTATTAGTGCCTGCAAGAAACTTAGGAGAATTCCATCTGATTACCATTTCCAGTGATCTCAATGAAACTTCTCAGAGTTATCATTAAAGTTCAAATAGAAAACACTATAATATAGTGACATCTTCAGGATAAAGGCGAAGGCGGAGGAAGACTGCTCCACTGTGGTTATGTCCACACCACTAGCATCCCCACTTGCAGCGGTCCCTGGTACACCCAACCTAGGTCAAGAGAGGTCTGACCTGAGGTTTGTGCCACTGGGCAACAGCTCCTGCAATTGTACTGGGTACTCAGGACTTCCTTGGGAGGCAGGTGTCTCTAGGGGAAGCCTGAGGTCATTTCCACAGCTCCCCCAGTGGCCTGTGTGTGGCAGTGCGGGTGATATCCTCACGCAGCGCAAGGATCTCCACATGGATGTCTTCAATGCTTCTGCAAGCATCAACTGTCTTCCACTTCAGCTTGCGTCCTCCGTGAGCTGGTGGAAACGCTGCAGGGCCGGCTCCTGGAAGGGCCTGTCCTCGTAGCGCTTCTGGCCAAACTCACCCCGCATAGCGGCATCTGCCAGCAGCAGCTGCAGGAACAGGACCAGGTCGGGTTTGGGAAGGCCCACATCCGACTGCTTGCACCAATCCAAGGAAAAGTTCTCCTTGGCGCTTGTGAAGGCAACAACAGAAAATGCGTATCTGATCACGATGAGGGTCACACTCTGGCTCAACTTTTCCTTAATTAATGGCACTTGTTCCCAGCGGTTTGAGGAAAAAAAGCAGAGGCACAGAGTGGTCCTCCACCTCACTTTTCTTTCCCAAGTGGGAACTCCCAAGTTTTCCGATTTCAGGTACCGATGGCATTTTTCGGGACCGAAGCTTCTCCTGACATTAAACGTAGCCCCGGCCGCTGCCATGCCCCATCTGCTAGAAATAGAATTTAAAATGCGTTTGCAGCCCATGAGAAGGCGGCGAGCTACCACAACAATAAACAAGTGCCCCAGTGCGCGAGGACCGCGGAGCTGGAAGCAGCGGGGCGGGAGCAAGCGCGGCGGTGCCCGCACGTGTGTGCTGCGGCCCGGGCTCTGCTGACACCACGCACCCGGGAAGGGAACCGCAGCAGCTTGGCGCGGCGCCCCGCGGAGCACCCACACCCAGCTAATTCTTAAACTTTTTTGTGTTGATGAGCATCTTGCTATGTTGCCCATGCTGGTCTCGAACTCCTGGCTTCAAGGGATCCTCAGCTCCTAACGTGCTAGGATTATAGGTCGAGCCACCACGCCCAGCCAAGAAACCAAGACACGCTTTCGTCCGTTCCCCTTCATCACTGTCCACTCCTACCTCTAATCTATGGCAATGGGACTCATAAGGATGTATGGCTCAGTTGTAGAAACTAAAGAACCCTACCTATTTTTCTATATCTGAACTGAAGATTGTAGTTTAATTTTCTTTCTTTTTTTTTTTTTTTTTGGAGACAGAGCTTCAAGCTGTCACCCTGGGTAGAGTGCTGTGACATCACAGCTCACAGAACCTCCAACTCCTGGGCTCAAGCGAGTCTCCTGCCTCAGCCTCCCAAGTGGCAGGGACCACAGGCGCCTGCCACAACCCCTGGCTATTTTTTGGTTGTAGTCGTCATTGTTTTGGCGGGCCCCAGCTGGATTTGAACCCTCCACCTTAGGTGTATATGGCTGGCACCTTAGCCACTTGAGCCACAGGTGCCGAGCCAATTTTTTGTTTTTTTGATACAAGGTCTTGCTCTGTTGCCTGGTATGGAGTGCAGTGGTATCATCATTAGCCCAAAGCAACCTCAAATTCCTTGGTTCAAGCCATTCTTCTGCCTCAGCCTCCCCAGTAGCTGGGACTACCGGTGTGTGCCACTATGTATGGCTAATTTTTCTACTTTTAGTAAAGATGGTGTCTCATTCTTGCTCAGTCTGGTCTTGAATGTCTGGCCTCAACTGATCGTCCCACATTGGCCTCCAAAAGTGCCAGGATTATAGGTGTGAGCCAGCACAACCAGCCTGTATGTAGATTGTAGGTTTATATCATTTGAATCATAGTTTATTATCAGAGGTACATAAATGGATAAAACATGCAAAAATTAATCTTTTCTTGAATATAGTCTTCCCAGAAGCAAAAATGGTAGAGTTTCTTTTTCTTTCTCATTGTAGTTAACACTTTGCCAAAAATCAGTAATGCTGACAGTTTATTACTATGAACAGTTGATCACGTATATTCTGAATGGTTATTTTTTTTGAGGCAGAGTCTCCCTCTGTCGGCTGGGCTAGAGCATGGCATCAGCCTAGCTCAGAGTAACCTCAAACTCCTGGGCTCAAGCCATCCTCCTGTCTCAGCCTTCCAAATAGCTGGGACTACAGGTGCCCACCACCACACCAGGCTAATTTTTCTATTTTTCATAGAGATAAGGTCTTGCTTTTGCTCAGCTGGTCTCAAACTCCTGAACTCAAGGGATCCTGTTGCCTCGGTCTCCCGGAGGGCTAGGATTACAGGCATAAGTCACTATTCAGAACCAGAGCTACCAGTTCTGAAAATCATGTTTAAGAAGAATATTGTGTCAAACATTTTAGAATGATTTTTCATTCACATTGTTTAAGACAAGAAAGATATTGATGTTTAGAGGAGCAAATTTTGATTATCTGGAAAATTCAGTTCTCTTTTTATTTGGTCTGGATACTCAGGGTCAGTGTATAGTTCAGCAGCAGAGAGCAGGAAGAAGGCAGATTTAGAATTGACAGGAGGTGAGTGTGGCAATGCTGGCAACTCAAGGAAGCAGCATGAAGGACGTCCTCCTTCAGGCTGAGTACAGGACAGAGCTGGCCAAAAGTCCTACACAGCAGGTTTGGTACACAGTTCCATCAGTTAGTCAAGAGAAACAATTAGAAGACAAATCCATGGCTGGCAAGTGCTTCTGGAATGCTTGTAGAATACTCAGAGGAGAGTGACAAGCTCCAAAGTTATCAAGTCAGAGTTAAGTGGGAGGTTGGGTCATGGTGTAGAACCACAGTAAGGTCAGCATCGATGGCTTCCAAAACTTAGACAGGAATCAATGTCTTAACAGACACATGCCCCTTGGCAGCAATGAGTTTGTAGCCTGGCTGTGAGCTGGGCTGTGGGACCTCACTTGAGAGCTGTGGAAGGCTGACATCTGTCCTCTTAGCCCATACATACTCCAGAAATGGGCCTAGACCTTAGCACTGGAGGACTTTGCAAATGAGTTTCAAGGTACAGAAATAGAAAGTTTGATCTTTGGGACCAGATCCTCCTAAGCTCAAGCAATAATGACTTACACTAATGTGGCAGGTCATATTTTCCTAAGATTGCCGCTACAGTATTTATGTCCCACATGCTGTTCCAAAACCTTGTGCCTCCCCGCCAAGAGTGGAGTTTACAGCTTGACCTGCCTTGGCCAGTGGAGTGAGCAGAAGTGGCACTGTGTCATAAAAGGCAGCGTGGCTTCTGCCTCACTTGCTGCTTCTCTCTCCCTTTCCTCTTGGAGCCCAGCCACCAAGTTAGGAGGAAACCCACTCCCCACGTAGAGGCTGTGTCCAGGGTTCCAGTCAGCAGCCCAGCTAAGTTCTCAGCTGTCAGCTGGTACCGAGTGCAGGTATAAGAGTGGGACTCAGGTGATTCCAGCCTTCAAACCACTCTAGCTGATGCCAAGAGGGACAGAGAGAAGCTATCCCTGTCACGGCCTTTCCAAATTACAGATTCATGAACAAAATTAGTGTCACTTCTGAAGTCATCTCTTAAAGTTGGGAGTGGAGTGATTTGTTATGCAGTGCAGAACCTGGAACAGTCAGGATTCTAAAACATCCTTAGAAGTTTCTGTTCCTTTCACTCTGGAATACCATGGAGGGGAAGCATAAAGGGCATTTTCCATTCAGTAGCAGGACCACTGAATGCAGAAAGAAGCAGCAGAAGCCAGGCCAGGAGCCACTTGGGGCCAGCTCTCCTGCTTGTTATTCCCCGGATTCCTTTCATGGTGCTGCTTTGCTTTATAGAGCTGGTTGCCTGGGCCTATGTGAGAATGAAGGGTGGCAGTGGCTATTTCCTGTACCTGCTGTTTGGTGTGGACATGTGCGTCTTTGCTAGGCTTCCTGCCTGAATGAAAAGGCTGGCTGGCTCCCGGGCAATCAGGGACTTGCGACTGGCAGGTTTCCCTCTGTGGTGAGTCATTTGGCAGAGTACTCCCCATATTCCAGAATTTACTCTTTAAAGGACTTTCCCCTGTGATACCAGCATTTACACTGGGAGTCCCCTTTTTCCTCAGCAGTGCATTCTGGTGGTGCATGCTGTGAAGAGGGCGGGGCAGGAGAGATGGATGAATTTGTCCTGTTCTGTCTTCTCCCTTCTGTCCTCCACACCTGCCTCCACCACACAGTCACCTCCCTAAGCACCTCCTGCTGTGGAGGTTGCTCCATGTCATCGTGTGAGTGCTGCCATTTTTGCTATAATGGTTCTGTTTTCTTTTGTGGCCCTTTACTGATATTTCTGTGGGGTTTTTTGGAGATAAGGAAGGTGAACACAGTCTATAATCACCAATAATTGAGTGCCAGAGCGAACAGTGTCTCAGCCCACGTCAGAAGCTGTATTTACCCTCCGGTGGATGTGGTTAGGTACCTGCCCTCATGGCTACAGTAGATCTGCTGGTGCCTGGGTGCCACTCAGAGATCCTGACTTCACAGGGATGGGTGGCCTTGGCACTGGGAGTTTTTTTTTTTTTTTTTTGAGACCGAGCCTCTATCCCGCTGGGTAGAGTGCTGTGGCATCACAGCTCACAGCAACCTCCAACTCCTGGGCTCAAACGAGTCTCCTGCCTCTGCCTCCCAAGTAGCTGGGACCACAGGTGCCCACCACAATGCCCGGCTATTTTTTGGTTGCAGCTGTCATTGTTGTTTTTTGGCGGGCTCAGGCTGGATTCGAACCCGCCACCTTAGGTGTATGTGGCTGGCGCCTTAGCCACTTGAGCCACAGGCGCCAAGCCAGCACTGGGAGTTTTAAGAGCTCCCTCCCCAGCTTGTGAGTGAGCTGTCCAGCTGGAGGCCCCTCGCTTTCATCAGACACAGCTGCTGCCCGATGCTCTGCTTGAGTCTGAGCTTGGGGTTCTCTCTGTTCCTGTGGCCTTTCCAGAATTTGGTCTGTGCTTATTTTAGGTTGTGATGGTCTCTGTCTAGTTTCTCCATCAATTTATACAATATCTGCTTTTTATCTTCCAGAAATTCTTTGCTAGGTCTGGTATAATTGTGGCATCCTTTCTGGAGTTATGGATTGGTATTTTAAAATATATTTTCTGCATTTCCATGAAGTTTTTACAGGAAGGGACAAAAAGCATGTATTTAGCCCTCCCTACCTTTTTTCCTGGCTCTGTTGCCCAGGCTGGAGTGTAGTGGCATAATTATAGCTCATTGTAACCTCGAACTCCTGGGCGCCAGTGACTGTCCTGCCATGGCCTCCTGAGTAGCTAGGACTACAGATGTGTGCTACCACACCTGGCTGGTTTTATTTTTTTGTAGAAATGTGTTTTTTTTTGTGTTGTTAAGGCTAGTCTCCAACTCCTGGCTTCAAACTATTCTCCTGCCTCATTCTTCAAAAGTGCTGGGATTATAGGCACAAACCACTCTGAGCCTGGCCTATCTCACCTTAATTTAACCATTTCTATTCATTTTCAATGCATAAAATATGTAATTAAAAATACTTTTTCCCTTTGAAACAGTTTTATTATAAAAATATAATATACAAAATATGTACAGAGAGACTAGTACAGTGAACCTCCAGCACCCCATGAACCGGCTTCATGAACGAACAACTCATGACCCATCTGAGTTATTTCCTCTATACACCCACCCTTTTTCACCCTACTCCTCAGCCCTGGGTGACTGGGACCAAATCCTAGAGATTTTATAATTTAATCTGTCAATGTTTTAGTATCTGTAATGGACAAGAGCATCCCTTTTAAAACCTAACCACAATATCATCATTCTACTCCCCAAATCAATACTAAATCCTTAATATCAACAAATATTGAGTTTTTTCCACATTTTTCCAGTTGCCCTACAATTATTTTTTGAGACGCAGTCTCACTATGTCACCCTGGGTAGAGTACTGTGACATCACAGCTCACAGCAAGCTCAAACTCTTGGGCTTCAGTGATTCTCTTGACTCAGCCTCCCAAGTAGCTGGGAATAGGCACCTGTCACAATACCCTACTGCTTTTGTTGTTGTTGTTGTCATTGTTGTTTAGCAGGCTCGGGCCAGGTTTGAGCCCACCAGGCCCGGTGCATGTAGCTGGCAGCCTAACCACTGGGCTATGGGCGCCAAGCCTTTTTGTTTGTTTTTAAGGTCAGATCACATCAGAGATGGCTACAGTTTTTTAAGTCTGTTAGAATTAGGATTTAAGCAAGGCCTGAAAAACCAGGATTAGCACATCTCTTGGTGTCTTTTCATCAGTAGGTTCCTATGTCCATCTCTTTTTTTTTTTTTTTTTGAGATAGAGCCTCAAACTGTTGCCCTGGGTAGAGTGCTATGGGATCACAGCTCACAACAACCTCCAACTCCTGGGCTCAAGCGATTGTTCTGCTTCCGCCTCCCAAGTAGCTGGGATTACAGGTGCCCACCACACCACCTGGCTATTTTTTGGTTGCAGCTGTCATTGTTGTTTGGCGGGCTGGGCTGGATTCGAATCTACCAGCTCAGGTGTATGTGGCTGGCACCTTAGCTGCTTGAGCCGTGGGCGCTGAGCCCCATCTCTTGTTATTATTTCCACTTTGCTGTTTATTTGATGCAGGAACTGGAGTGTTTGTAGTGTTCCACAGTCTGATGTGCTGATTGCAGCCCCATGGTGTCCTTTATCATATCCTCTACCTCCAGAGGTTTAACCAGTGGTTAGAGCCCTGTGGTAGTTAGGTTTAGGCTCAGTTCTTTGGCATGCATTCTGCTGGGGGGTGTGTGCCTCTGCCAGGAAGTGCATGTATCATGGTCTCTCTCATGTGATGCTAGTGGCTAGTGGCCACTGATGGCCATTGATTAGGGGGTTTCAAGCAGTGACATTCGAATCCTACGCAGTATCATCCCTTTTCCATTACTCACTGGAATACTTCTCAGGAGGCGCTCACTCAGTCACACACTCCTCGGGTACTCTGAGGAGTCCGTATGGGAAAGGGAATCACATTTGCTGCTTCTCCTCTGTTTACCAGTTTTCAAAATAACATGCCGGTCCCTGTACTCCAGAAGTGACTCATCATGGAAGTTGTTTGTTTTAAGAATCATTATGAATTCCTGTTTAAGTTTTAACCCATTCACTTATCTTTATTGATCATCAAATTGCCCATCTCTAGCCAGTAAGAACCTATTCTACATGGCTCCTGAGCCCTTCACTGTTACACTAACAGTCCTTGATAGTTTCCTTGCTTTTGTATGATAATATGTCCCAGGTTCATCCAGTATATTTTACTCACCAGAGCTAGAATTTTTTTAGGAGTCTTAGTTTTAGTGGGTTTAGAGTTTGAAGACCATCATCTGGGCACCAGGCGTAGTCATTGCTACAGAGCTGGTTACTTTGGAAATATGTATTTATTTTTAAAGATAAAATACATCATAAATTCATACTTCTACCTCAGCGCAAAATCAGGACTATAGGCTTTTTATTTGACCTTATTTTACCTCTGTATTTTCTTTCTTCCATCCTCCAAATACCATTTCCCAGAGACACCAATATATGTATAATCCATCATGTGCTTTATCCTATGGGATACACAACAGTCTCAAAATAACAGTATCAACACTATCACCACCAACGTCATTACTGAAAGAAGTTTTAAGACCTTTTATGATTTTGGTCCTTACAGTATATCTCACTAGCCATATGCAATGATATTAATGTGTTTTAAGTTATTGGTAATGGTTTCTCTCTGTGACATTATGCCACCAATAGAATACAGCTGGCCCTCTGTATGTGAGGGTTACACATCTGTGAATTCAACTGAGATATTACAGGGACAGGACTTGGGCCTTACTTCTGACCAAGGAAGGCAACATGGGGCTATGTGACCCAGTCGTACTTACTGCAGAAGAGAAAACAAAACAAAACAAATGACCTCCCAACCAGTGGAATCCAGCCCATACTCACGTAGGAGGGGCATATCTGTCTCCTGAGGAATGCTTTCCCAGACCACTAAAATCACATGCTGACACCAGCTGATAGACAGCCGGGCCACACAAACCCAGACCCACCCATGTCTAATTGCCTGGAGCCAAAGGGAGCCCAAGATGACCTTGCACTGACCTTTCCCTCATTGTAATCTCATTTGAATGCTAAACATCACACCCTGGGGTGGAAGTTTAATGAGCTAAACTGAGATGTGCAATTCCCAAAGAAGCTTGTGATAGAAAAACCTGCCTCTACCTGCTTACGGCTCTCCTCTGGGGAGTCCCCTGCACCACTTCCCTACGTTCCAGGATGAGCCGAAGTGAAGCTGTGACTCCCCTTTGGCCTCTTTCTTTCACTGGGAGAGCAGGGTGACATGCTGTGACATGCAGGATGCAGAACCCCTCAGGTCACGGAGGGCTCACTGTTCATTGGGCTCTTTGCTTTCATTTTGGTTTGGATATTTATGGATAGCTTTTATTTTTTTACATTTAATTCTGCTTCATAATTATGCAAAATATTCACATGGTTTCAAAATTGAAGTCAGTGAAAAGGTACTGAAGAAATCTAGGTTTTATAACTATCCCCTCCAGCCTATTCTCTTCCCCTGTTTCCACTGTTATCCTATTAACGCTTTTCTTTTCTAAACATAGGCAAATCGAATTGCTTCTTTTTCTTAAATGGCAGGATACTATGCGTTTTCCTCTGCCTTCCTCTTTTCATTGATCAGTATATCCTGGAGATTAATCCATAGTAGTGTATCAAGATTCCTCATTCTTTTTTACAGAGACATAGAAATCCACTGTGTGGAGGTATATTTACTTTTCTTTATAAAAATCAATTTGGACCTTACTGTGCATACAATTTTGTATCTTTCTTTTCATTAAATATTAAACATTTCTCCTGTTAAAATGGGTTTTTAATGGCTCTGTACTATTCACATTAAAATGTCTGCTGCATAAGGAAGCACAACATTTATTTTAAAATTCTCTGTGTGTGTGTGTGTGTGTGTGTGTGTTTGTCTTGGCCAGAGGATCTTGACATCTGTTCGTTAGATTTCTATGCTGGTTGCTACCATCATACTCTTCTTTCTGAAGAAACTGTCTTAAATTTCCTGAAAATCCAGAGAAAAGGGGGGCACTGGAACCCTCCAGTGTTCTTCCCCTGCCTCTGACTTATCTCAAGTCTCCTGGAAATCAAAATTTGCTACTTAACGTTAAAAAGTTAAAGATTCTTGTTTTAAATAATCAAGGTTGGCTGGGTGGCTCACACCTGTAATCCTACCACTTTGGGAGTTGGGGAAGGATTGCTTGAAGCCAGGAGTTTGAGACCAGCCTGAGCAAGAGCAAGACACTGTCTCTACTAAAAATAGAAAAAAAAGCTGGGTGTGGTAGCAGGCGTCTGTAGTCCCAGCTCAGGAGGCTGAGGCAGAAGGATTGCTTGAACCCAGTAGTTTAAAGTTGTAGTGAGTTACCATAATGTTGTACACTAGTCATGGTGACAGAAAAAGAAAGAAAGAAAATTCAAGCTTAAGATTTATTAGTTGAGTCTCGAAACAGTTTCTTTTTTTTTTGAGACAGAGTCTTACTGTGTCGCCTTGGGTAGAGTGCCATGGTGTCACAGCTCACAGCAACCTCAAACTCTTGGACTTAAGCAATTCTCTTTCCTCAGCCTCCTGAGTAGCTGGGACTACAGGTGCCTGCCACAATGCTGGCTATTTTTGTTTTTGTTGTTGTTGCAGTTGTCATTGTTTAGCTGACCCAGGCCAGGTTCAAACCTGCCATCCTCAGTGCATGTGGCTCGTGCCCTAACCACCGTGCGGAGCCAAAACAGTTTATTTCTTATGTGTCTTATCTAAATTGTTGCATATCTTAGCAATCTTCAAAGGCAGCAAGATAGCAAAAAGTCTGAAATATATATTATTTTTGGTTGTAGTTGTCATTTTGTTTGGCAGGCCCAGGCTGGATTTGAACCCACCAGCTCTGGTGTATGTGGCTGGGACCTTAGCTGCTTGAGCTATAGGCACCAAGCCAGAAAAATAAATATTTAAAAAAAATTTTTTTTTTGAGACAGAATGTCATTCTATCACCTTTGGTTGAGTGCCGTGGCATCCTAGCTCACAGCAGCCTCAAACTCTTGGGCTCAAATGATCCTCTTGCCTCAGTTTTTTCAATTTTAGTAGAGACAGGGTCTCACTCTTGCTCAGGCTGGTGTAAAACTCCTGAGCTCCAGCTACTGGCCTTGGCCTCCCAGAGTGCTAGGATTACATACAGGTGAGCCACTGCACCTGGCCCCCAAATTCTTACTTTTAAAGCAGTACACATACTGTTAAAAGACAGTTTTCAAACATATTTGCAGTTGTGACTTTAAAATAAACATGTGGGTCATTCACATTTGCCATAAACATAATAAAGTTATTTTTTGAATTTAAACACTAATTTTGAGTTATATTAAAATGCTAACAAAATGGCTCGGCGCCTATAGCTCAAGCAGTAAGCTCACATACACAGGGGCTGGTGGGTTCTTATCCAGCCTGGGCCTGCCAAACAATGACAACTGTAACCAAAAAATAGCCAGGCGTTGTGGCAGGCACCTGTAGTTCCAGCTACTTGGGAGGCTGAGGCAAGAGAATCGCTTAAGCCCAAAAGTTTGAGGTTGCTGTGAGCAGTGATGCCACGGCACTCTGAGACCCAGGGCAACAGCTTGAGATTCTGTCTCCAAAAAAAATGCTTACAAAATGAAATATTACTTAATGTGAGGAAATAAAAATAAGAAGAAGTCTTGTTAATGAATAGAACAGAACTTTAATTTTTCTAATTATAGTACCTACTCACCAAACTGTTAATTCACTCTAATTATTGTAGATCCACTATCTGTTAATGTTACTGTAGGGAAGAAACTTAATTTGAGGAAACATTCATGAAGGTAAGTAATTTAAAGATGTAATAGGCATAAGTATAAGCAACTCTTACATTTTGGGAAACTTCAATCTTACATTTTCTTTAAAATAAATACCTTAAGTTTTTGTTGGAGGCGTTTCACTTCCACTTGCAGAGTCTTGGTAGCTGTCTGAGCTCCTATGATCTTCCGATTCTCGATAGCCAACTGCCTGCTAAAGGCTCTACTGTTCAACCTCAGTTGTTTTTCCAAGCTCTGAAAATAGTATATATTTCAACTATTCTATAACTGATTTGGTATTATTAAAAACTGCAATTACAATGGAACTAAATACATTTATGAGAAGTGCAAATTTTGAGTACAATCTCAGTGAAGGGCTTTTATAGGAGACATATAGATATTAGAACTAAGTATTACCCAAATTCCAGATCCCAGCTCTAGAGAATAAATCTCATGTGCTTGAGCCTAATGTTTTTTATGTACTCTGGAATTTGATTTAAAAATTCTGAACAGATCCTAAAAATCAATAAATATAATCAATGTCATATCTTAAAAGAAGACCTAAGCAGTTTTGTTTAAATGAACTATTCTGCTATCTCTGTCTAAGGTACTCTTTAAAAACATTTCAAGCTTCCCTCTAAAAAGGGTTGCTCAGCATCAGTGCAGGTTATCAGGGATGGTGATTCCCAGACGACAGAAAGCA
This sequence comes from Otolemur garnettii, assembly GCF_000181295.1. Lineage (NCBI taxonomy): Eukaryota > Metazoa > Chordata > Mammalia > Primates > Galagidae > Otolemur > Otolemur garnettii. The sequence goes on along the minus strand of NW_003852575.1, from coordinate 305,493 downwards.
GAGTTATGACGGGGCTCACACCACCACGTCCCTCCCCGCTGATGGACTACAAGACCATCTCCACACATGCTCACCTGCTCTCCAGAGTGACAACTATTTTACTGGAGAAGTGTTTGATCTGGACTTTGACAGAAGACTTACCAAAAGGGCTATATATTTTTTTTTAACATAAAGTAGGTTCTCCCAAATTATAACATTATGCTTTCTCATTAAGTAAAAGTAGAAAATATAAAAAGCCAAAAGTATGAAATAATCGCTAAAAGTCCTACTCCCTAAAATATTAATGTTAAAAAATACCTACACATTTTGGCCCACAAAATATTTTTCCTTTACCAAATGCTCTACAACCAAATAGAAATTTCCCAATCTTGGTTAGTGCTTCTGATAGCTGGAAAATAGTTAATTAGTTCTTTAATTTGTTTTGTTATCTATAGATACAAAGACATGAACTACTTAAATACTTATATATAAAATATGTAAATGAGGTAAACATACATTTACTTTTTTTTTTTTAGAGACAGAGTCTCGCTTCATCACCCTCAGAAGAGTGCTGTGACATCACAGCTCACAGCAACCTCCAGCTCTAGGGCTTAGGCAATTCTTTTGCCTCAGCCTTCTGAGTAATTGGGACTACGGGCGCGGGGCACAATGCCCAGCTTTTTTTTTTTTTGTTATAGCAGTTTGGCCAGGGCTGGGTTTGAACACACCACCCTCAGTATATGGGTCAGTGCCCTACTCACTGAGCCACAGGCACCCCCCAGCATACATTTACTTTTACATGACAGACACATGCTAAGATGAACTCAATATTACCTAAAGGCTAATATAATTTTGGTATACAAGAGTAAAAAATGAGGTTGCTTATTATTTTCTGTAGCTCACATATCAACTTGTTGTGAGAAAAGTCTTTGAAAATAGAGAATTTTACAGGCTTGGTGCCTGTAGCTCAGTGGTTAGGGTGCTGGCCACATACCCCAGTGCTGGCGAGTTTGAACCCGGCCCGGGCCTGCTAAGCAATGACAACTACAACAACAATAGCTGGGCATTGTGGTGGGCCTATAGTCCCAGCTACTTGGGAGGCTGAGGCAAGAGAATTGCTTAAGTCCAAGAGTTTGAGATTGCTGTGAGCTGTGATGCCACAGCACTCTGCCAAGGGTGACAAAGTGAGACTCTATCTCAAAAAAAAAAGAAAATGAAAATAGAGAATTTTGCCAACAAATGAATGAGATAAAACATAGATGAAACGAACCTGATATTTACTTAATTCAAGCTCATGGAAAATACATGTATTATCTCACCAAGTATTAAACAGTCAGTGACTTCCATTTATGTGTGTGTCCATAGAGGCTCAAACTCTCAAGTGTAAAGCAGGTGGGAGACCAGTGTCCCCTCTGAAATCATCTCTCATGCTGTAATCCCCAGGCTTCTGACAGTCATGAACTGTTGAGGAAGATCAATCCATTCATCTATTATTTAAATTCCCTTTTCTTTCTTACTCCCTGGAGGATTATCTGGGAAAAATTCCTATTTCTAAAATAACAAAAAATGTCTATGTAGTAATGACTGGCCACATTGACAAAGAAGAATATAAGAAAAGGGACTGCCTTTTGGGAAGTGGCCTTTTAGTAAGCAGTTTAAAGGAGAGGGTTGGTTTCAAAGAGAGGTTCCGCACAACACATGAAAAAACTCCCCTGAAATTGGTATCTGCGCTCAGAGAACGGTCATGTCCAGGTCATTAGCCAGCCACAGAATGGACTCTCAGCAGAAAGAGCGTTTCCAGTCCTGTTCTACCTTGAACCTCTCCCTCCTGCTGCCTTCCATTAGACACCCTAATTCATTGGTTCTCAACCTTCCTAATGCTGAGGCCCTTTAATACAGGTTGAGAACTGCTGCCCTAATTATTCAGGGCAGCACGCCAAACACAGCACAGCAGGTGCAATGCTTTGGGGCGGGGTGGGCAAAGGAGACTATTGTGTGCTCTCTTTATTCATTCTGGAACCATACAACATCGAGGGCTCTGAAATACAGACCTGTATTTTTTTGTCATTTGCCTCCATTTTTGTGGTAAGAACAGATAATCTTTGAGTGAGTTCATCCCTTTCTGCCAGGTTTTTGTCTTCAGAAAGCTTCTGTAGTGCCTGCAAGGCATCTTTAGTCCTCAGTAAGTCGCTGTCAGTCTCTCTAAGTTTTCTAGATACAGTTCTTTCCTTTTCCTGGGATTTCCTAAGTAGTTGCCTTAGATTTTTTACTTCATTCTGATGGTTAATGATAATTTGAGGCAGATTAGTTTTTGAGTTCTCATACTTTCCTATAGCTTTCACATGCCTAAGCTGAAGTTGTTTCAAAAATTGGTTTTCTATGATGATGGCTTCTGATTTACGATGTATCTCAGCTAATTCATTTTTTAGCTCTTTAATCTTATGAAGCCTTGCTGAGAGTATTCGATGAGTCATAGCATCTCTTCTTTGGTTAATTGCACTGATTTGAGAATTTACAAATGAGGCATTCCTGATGTGCTTTTTTTCAACTGAGATTTCCTTCTGGCCTGTGTAAGTAGATAATCCAGTTTGTTAGCAGTGATGTATGTTTACAGATAGACAGATGTGCAAATATGCACGTATGCATAACTTCCCCCAACAGTGCACACATATAAATACATGCATAGGTGAAACCAGAAAGGGAGAGAACTAGCCTGTAATGAATTCTCATGTCTTAGGCGAGGTACTTTATAGATCGCTCATTCTATACAGTTCTTTAAGGTCAGCTGTAGTCTATCTTATAGCTAGAGATTTTACGTTATTTGTTCAAGGTAACATAGCTAAGAAGTGGCTCTAAAATCGTACTTGGATTTCTATTATAAAAGCTATACTAACACCCACGGTAATAGCTAACATTTGCTAAGTGCTTGTCCTATGTTGGGCCTTGGACTAAAAGTGCTTTATGTAAATCATCTGATGTAATCCATCAACAACATGAGAAAATCAGAGTGCAACATGAGAACCCAATGTGAAGATCTCGCAAAAGGACTCTTAAAAAGCCATTAAACTGTTTAGAGAGAGTGTGTGTATATATGCATGTATATGCCATCCCTCAATTCGTCCAACACAGCCATTTTTCCCTCTGCTATTTTGGGCACCGAATGAAATAATTAGTATATTTTCAGGGGTCTGTTTTAAACAAAAAGTAGCTAAAAATATTACACTTAGCACCAAGCTTATGTAAGTGAATTTGAGTCTATTAAATGTATGTGTAACACTACTGTACTGTTAACCTGTTTTAAAGATAAAGTGATGCTTGGGATGCCCCTTGTCAGTGGGCACACAGCTAATAAGCGGTGAGACAGAACCCACTGTCCCTGTGTCAGACCCACAGGTGTGCATCTGGTCCACCTGGATGTCTGTGTGGCTACACTCACAACTTCACATGCAAACTCATTCGCTCCAGCTGGCTTCCTTCCTAGGTTCCCCCCACCCCCCTTATTTTAAAAGCTCTCTCATCCTCCTATCAGACTTTTTGCTTACCCTGTCTCTGCCTCCTCAACTCTTCCCTGGACACACTCTAGTTCCCCCTCCTGGTCACTGTCCGCTCTTTGGTCTTAGTCACCCCAGTGCTGCTCTTCCTGCCACCCTCTCCATTTGCTGGCGCTGGCTCTACCCTCCCCTCTCTCTCTCTCCTGGGTTTACACCGTATTGTTCCTTAAAACAGATGGACCCACTTCCTCCAAGGACCAAGATAAAGAAGAGGTTTAAAGGAATCTTTCTGTTCTTGGTAGTTTCTGTTGTTAATCTGTTGGAGATCAAGTCTCCCACCTATACCTGACCAAGGATAATAGGGCCAAAGGTGTCCCAAACATTTGAATGCAGTAAAATCACTTCTTGGCATTGAGTTGACAAAGTAAATACGTCAGGGAAACAAATTTCTAACTAACAGAACATATAATTGAAAGAATTCTGAAAGTTTGTTTTCTACAAAAGAAGGACATAATGAAATATTGAAAAGTAAATTGTATAAATATATTACTTGCTATTTACAATGATTTAAGTAAATCTCCAATGTTTAACCAAAGCAAAAATTCTATCAAACCGAAGTCCTCATTTCATCCTTATAATTTCTCTATGAAACGTTTTTCTGCCATAAAATTTGCTTTCATCAATTTCTAAGATGAAATTGAAAATAGACTCTGATGTTACTATCCTTTAGTGAATTCTGAGTCTATACTGGTGGTTCCTAACCCAGTGTCGCCAGCCCTGAGGGTCAGAGTCTACTTTTAATATACTAGAGAAATTGAACATTTGCTTGAAAAGGGGTTTGCACTGGCTTAAACATTAATCTTCTTTGCTTTGGGTTAGAATTATATTACCCTAGGGTGGAACAACTTAAATTACTTTGGCAAACACTTGCAAAACATGAACTATCTGGGAACAAAAGAATAAAAGTAAAAAAAAAAACCAACAAGGAAATACTTTATCATTCTATGACAAAGCTTGACGTTGCAATTAGTATTTTAAATTCATTTTACACTGGGAAGGGGTCCTCAGGGACATACAGAATTTGACTTAAAGATGTGAGATTAGGCTCGGCGCCTGTGGCTCAAGCAGCTAAGGCGCCAGCCACATACACCTAAGGTGGTGG
>NW_003852575.1:286565-300232 GCF_000181295.1 Otolemur garnettii | reverse complement strand
CACAGCAACCTTAATTCTTGGAGTTAAGTGATCCTCTTGCCTCAGTCTGCCGAGTAGCCGAGTAGGTGGGACTACAGGTGCCCACCACAACGCCCAGCCACTTTTTTTTTTTTTTTTTTTTTGGTTACTGTCATTGTTGTTTAGCAGGCCCTGGCCAGGTTCAAACCCACCAGCCCTGGTGTATGTGGCTGGCACCTTAACCACTGAGTTACAGGTGCCAAGCTGGAGGAATCGATTTAAAAAAACTAAATTATGAGGCACTTAGAACTCAAAAATGCAATTTGTTAGCTTATAAAAGCTAACCACCTCTCACAGGCCCATAAAAGCTTAGAATCAACAGAAATCAACATAAAATTTAATGTCCCTTACATAAACTCTTCAGAGCCAGACTGTTTCAGAATTTGGGGGGTTTTATTTTTTAGGTGGGTGTGTATGTGGTATTTTCTATAGTTTTCCCATGCTTTAGCAAAACAGTATTTTTGTAGTAAAATATATGACTTTATACTAAGTAAAATAAATAAAGATCAGTTTCATGTCTGTTCAAATCAGGTTTTTGTTATCAAATCAATTTTGATGCCAAAGATATGAAAAATATTGGGTATTCACAGATTTATAAAGTTCAAATGTGATTTAGGGATTGTGTATTTGTGGGGCCTAATCACAATGTTTTGTTGTGATAATGTCTTCCAATGCTACCAACAGTATTCTTTTGTAGAAGTCCCATCATGAGGGAAGGAACTGGTCTTTTCATCTTCTGCCCTGGGCCTTGCCAGTGGGTGTAGGATTCCATAACCTTTTACTCACCTCTTTAGAAAAAGGACTTTTCACCTTTTAAGAATCTAGTAAAAGGTATGGGTCCTTCCTCCTAGAAAAGCTTATAAACACACATAGACACAAAAAACGCATAGAATTCCATGGAGTTCATTCCATGTCTTAAAAGAAGAATCTCTGCTCTGAGGCTGGGCACATTGGTTCACACCTATAATTCTAGGACTCTGGGAGGCCAAGGTGAATAGGATTACTTGAGCTCAGGAGTTCAAGACCAGCCTGAGGAAGAATGAGACCCCATCTCTATTAAAAACAGAAAAACCAGCCAGGTGTTGTCATGGGCACCTATAGTCCCAGCTACTTAGGACCTGAGACTAGAGGATCACTGGAACCCAAGAGTTTAAGGTTGCTGTGAGCTATAACGTAACAGGTTGTTATGTTGACAAAGACGGTTTCAAACCAAAAAAAAGAAAAAAAAAAGAATCTCTGCTCTGTAGCCAGGAAGAACAAATACTGTAGATGTTCCCAAGATGGCACAGAGGGTCCTGGACACGCCAGCCAATAGCAGACTGGGGGTGAAAGATGGTGAGTAAGCATGAGAGTGGTAAATGTGTCCCATATATAGGAGGCCCTTAATTATATTCCACCTGTTGATTTGAGGGTGCTCTGCTAGTCAAAGTAGAAAAGGGTTCTAGTTATTTCTATATAACAAATACTAAAAGCTCAAGACTGCCTACAATGAGAGGAAATAATTGCAGTTTGGGTAGAGGGCAGGGAGAAAGAGGATCAAAAATATCACTAACTCATTCCAATTTGGATGGTTAGGAGTTTATGGAGTTGGTACTTGTAAAATCCACAAGGAAATGACATTATCAACAGCCTTTTGAACCCTCTCTGTTTCAAAAGACTGTTTTTGCTAATATGCCTCACCAGACTCGGAGACCATCCTCTTGGGGTGTTGAAACAGGTATGTACATTTCATTGGTGATTCAAACTGTGATTCTTCAGCTGAGATGAAAGGCAAGAAGCCAGTGAAATCGAAGTATTGTGGTACTCTGTAACAAGGCCACCTGTTAACTAAAAATGGAACTCACCTCACTGGTAGGCTCCAGTAGGGTAAGCTGTGCAAGGACTAGGCTCTACATGTAAACCTTTCTGTTATTTTGTGACCATCTGAACTTCTCTATCTTAATTCCTTCTATAAAAGTTCATCTATAATATATATTTACAATGTGGAAAACAGTAAGATGAATAAGCACCCCTTCCAATACTAGTATATTAAAAAATAATGTCATTATAACCAGAAATTCAGTCTTGGTTGGAAAATTTTGCTTCTTACCTTTAGGCTGGGAGACTTTAGAAACATGCTTTTTCTTCTCCTTTTCTTTTGCCACAGGCTGCTTTAAATAATTTCTACTAATGGCTATTTCTGAACAATCTGAGATAAAGTCTTCTGAATAATCACGGTGAGAACTTAAGCTCCTGCAGGAACACTGAGATCTGCTATAATCGACACTCTTATCGGAATCATTACCGTTCGTTGAGAAATCAGCTGCGCCTGGGCTTCTCTCGAATTCTGCAGACTTCCTGCTGTTTTCTAAAGCCACGCTGGGGAAATGTTCATTGACGTTTGTGTTGGTTGGATCAGCCATAGTAAACAACCTAATAAAAAAAAGCACTTTTAAATTTATAGCTATTAATATTATAATGGATCTGTGCTTTATTGTATTTCTTTGACTATAAATAGAACATTTGGGATGTTAACAGCACGTTATTTTGAAATATTTTCTGGAATAATTTCAGTTTGGTTTTTATATAATTTCTATATAAAATATAAGATTGGCTGAGGCCAAACTTTGGTGAAGTTATTAATAATTATTGTTATATCAGATAACAATGAAAATAATTTATGGATTAGCAAATTACATTCTCCTTTTATTTATTTATGTTTGGCTGAATTCAGGGAACTTTATTGATGTTACATGACAAGGTGGGGCTCCCTAGGCCCCTCCTGTTCTTTAGGGGGTCTGGGGTAGAAACTGTGTTGAGGGGAGATTTTCAGTGAGGTGGGGGACTGAGTAGGCAGGGGCACCTCAGCAGCTAAGGGCCTTTCTCTTCCTCTTGTGCTCTGGCTGGGTCTTGTGGTCTGGGGGTTCTTACTCCTTGGAGGCCATGTGGGCCTTAAGATCCACCACCCTGTTGCTGTAGCCAAATTCATTATCATACCAGGCAATGAGTTTGACAATGTGGTCACTGAGGGCAATGCCAGCCCCAGCATCGAAGGTGGAAGAATGGGTGTCACTGTTGAAGTCAGAGGAGACGACATGGTGCTCGGTGTAACCTAGGATGCCCTTGAGGGGGCCCTCCCTGCTTCACCACCTTCTTGATATCATCGTATTTGGCAGCCTTCTCCAGATGGCAGGTGAGATCCACGACTGACACATTGACAATGGGGACATGGAAGGCCATACCAGTGAGCTTCCCATGCAGCTCAGGGATGACCTTGCCCACAGCCTTGGCTGCACCAGTTGAGGCAGGGATAATGTTCAGGAGAGCCCTGCGACCATCACTCCACAACTTCCCACCCACTCTTCTGGGTGGCAGTGATGGCATGGACTATGGTCATGAGTCTGTCCACAATGCCGAAGTTGTCATGGATGACCTTACCAGGGGGCTAAGCAGTTGGTGGTGCAGGAGCCATTGCTGACAATGCTGAGGCTTTTTTCGTACTTCTCGTGGTTCACACCCATCGCAAACATGGGGCATCAGCAGAAGGGGCAGAGATGATGACCCTTTTGGCATCCCCCTGTAGGTGAGCCCCAGCCTTCCATGGTGGTGAAGATGCCAGTGGACTCCACAACATACTCAGCACCTGCCTCACCCCATTTGATTTTGGTGGGATCTCGCTCCTGGAAGATGGTTATGGGATTTCCATTGATGACAAGCTTCCCCTTCTCAGCCTTGACTGTGCCATGGAATTTGCCATGGGTGGAATCATACTGGAACATGTAGACCATGTAATTGAGGTCAATGAAGGGGTCATTGATGGTGACAAAATCCACTTTGCCAGAGTTAAAAGCAGCCCTGGTGACCAGGCACCCAATACGACCAAAGCTGTTTATTCCGACCTTCACTTTCACTGCCTTGAGGATGCGGCTGGTGCTGCACTAGAAGTGGCTATGTGACGAATGGGAGGACCAGAGAGCCTATTTATTTATTTTTAATTTTAATTTTATTTTTAGAGACAGAGTTTTACTTTGTTGCCCTCAGTACAGTGCCATGGCATCACAGGTCGCAGCAACATCCAGCTCTTGGGCTTAGGCAATTCTCTTGCCTCAGCTTACCGAGTAGCTGGGACTACAGGCACCCTCCACAACAGCCGGCTATTTTTTTGTTGCAGTTTGGCCGGGGCCAGGTTTGAACCCACCACCCTCGGTAAATGGGGCCGGTGCCCTACTCACTGAGCCACAGGCATCACCCTACATTCTCGTTTTAGAGGCTGGTTATTTGTTGGGATTTTTTGCCTTGATTAGAAAATGATAGTATTGTATTTGGTAACTTTGGATGGCTGGTATTAAATGAACATTTGTTGCTGGGTGTGGTGGCTCAACCTGTAATCCTAGCATTCTAGGAGGCCAAGGCGGGTGGATTGCCCTGAGCTCACAGGTTCAAGACCAGCCTGAACAAGAGTGAGACACCGTCTCTAAAAATAGGTGGATGTGGTGCGGGGCGCCTGTAGTCCAAGCTACTTGGGAGGTTGAGATGAGAGGATGGCTTGAGCCCAAGAATTTGAGGTTGCTGTGAGCTATGCCACGGTACTCTACCAAGGGTGACAAAGTGAGACTCTGTCTCAAAAAAAAAAAGAAATGCAGTATTTGTGAAATTCAGACTTTATGGAGATACACGCTTTGATTTACTATTTATGACATCACATATTTTTTAGAATAAACATATAGAGTAGAATGTAATTACTAATCTCCTAGCTTTCTAGAGGTATCATTTCTTTTCTTTCTTTTTTTTGAAGTTAGAGTCTTAAGCTGTCACCCTGGATAGAGTGCCATGGTGTCATAGCTTACAACAACTTTAAACTGTTGGGCTTGAGTGATCCTCTTGCCTCAGCCTCCTGAGCAGCTTGGACTACAGGCGCCTGCCACAACACTCAGCTAATTTTTCTATTTTTAGTAGATACGGGGTCTCACTCTTGCTCAGCTGGTCTCCAACTCCTGAGCTCAAACAATCCACCCACCTTGGCCTCCCAGAGTGCTAGGATTACAAGTGTGAGCCACTAGGCCTGGCCAAACTAAGTACCATTTAAAGCAATGTAAACTCAGTAATTCTTCATTTGTAGATCAGGGATGTTTTAATTGGATGAATCACTCCCCAGAGCAACTCTCACAAATCCCTTCAGGATTCTATGTAGCTAAAATGCCTCTCCAGCTTTTTGTTCCTAAGCTCTTAACATTCAGTGAAAAAAAAAATCACATTTTACTTCTACTTTATTTTAAAATTATTTCATGCTCCACTAGGTTCAGTCCTTTGTCTAAGGACTGTCTTGTGGCAGAGATTGACAGCTCATAGTTAACATTCCCTAAGAATCTGTTAAATCTCACATGAAAGTTACATCCCTGAAGAATGATGAGTCCAGCTCTGAGACGGCTCAAGACTGCTGCTAACAACAGCTCTGTGCTACCCCTTATTCTTGATAATTTAGAAGGAGTGGATTTCAATGGATACAATCTTTTGATACTTTTGATAAGCCCTCTTATTTGTCTACAGTGATAATTTAAATGGAAGGAACGAGAAATCAAATACAAGAAGGATCCCAAATATATGCCCTCAATAAAATGAACTTGAGTCAGAAAGCAGAGGGTTCTTCATCCTCTATAATGCTGCTGCATTAAGATACAATCCAGAAGCTCTAAATTTTAGCAGCAGATTGAAACAAACAAATCCATTTCCTGGGGTCTTTAAAAGGATTGTTTTTTCATCAAATTCTCAATCCTTCAGTTTTATCAAGAAAGTAAAAGAGAAATTAGCTGGCATCAGATCCTTCCCAACAAGAACCTAACATCATCACTTTCTTTACTGAGAGGTTTTCTCCCCCCAAATCTGTTTCTGCACCTACTTAGTTCTTGAGCCTTCTCCTCTTATGATGAAATACATTAGGCAGTCTATAATCTCTCCACTCCAAATTACCATATTAATAACTAATAATAGCATTTTACTTAATATTTATGCATGTATTTGAGACAGAGTCTCACTCTGCTGCCCCGGGTATACTGCTGTGGCCTCACAGCAACCTCATACTCCTGGGCTCAAGTGATCCTCTTGCCTCAGCCTCCTGAGTAGCTGCTACTAAAGGTGCCACCACCATGCGTGGCTCTTTTTAGAGATGGGTACTCACTCTTGCTCAGGCTGGTCTTAAACTCTTAAGCTCAAGCAATCCAACCACCTCGGCCTCTCAGAGTGCTAGGATTACAAGCACGAGCCACTCAAGGAGCTAAGGAAATTTCACCACAAAATATGACTCCTTGGTATAAAGAATATTTTGAATGAAAGGCCATGTATGATCAGAAAGCATGGGAAGAGGCCTTTCCTCTATCTATATAAAATCTGAGTAACCTGATTGGGGATCAAAAGGGGCTGCTGACTTTCTTACTACATGCTAATAGACCTGGCCTCCAGGTCATTTGAGGCAGAATACCTGTCTTTCAGATTAATCTGCAAATCAATCTGTTTTCACCTATCTATACATTCCCCCGCCCCCCCAGCAGCAACCACTTACTGTACCTATACTTTCCACATCTCCCCCTCCTTCCAAAAGGCATCTATAGATGTCTCTGACCAGCATTGGGACTTTGGGTAATCATTCTTGTGGTTCCCCCCCATGCACATGGTATTTGGAAATAAACCTTTCTCTTATTAATCTACCATAATTGTGAGTTGATCTTTCAGTGAACCTTGATTAAGGCAAAAAGGCAGGTTTTGCCGTGATCCCTACACCACCGTGCCCGGTCTATACTTAATATTAATTTAGTGCTGTTACTTTGCTCAAACTGCTTTCCCATCACCTAATCCTCACCCCCTAGAGGGGAGGGGTTCAGACAGGTTAAAGGCTAGTAGTTGTCTATGGTTTCCAGCGCCACAGGCTGGAAAGTATTACAACTGCAGACAACACACTGGTGGGAACATTAAACAATCCTAAGGCAAAGGACTTCTCTTTCCAGACACATTCTGCTGTCTCAGTGGCAGAGGCAGAGTCAAAGATCCTGATTGCAAATCCCTGCATCTGGGTTAAGAATCCCAGAGCTGGTATCAAAGCCCGAAGGACTAAACGGGCTAACGTGCTGACTGGAGTCTCCAGGAGCTGTTCCTCTCTGATCCTGATAAATCCAAACTGCCCAAACAATGGTTGCTAATTCAAAAGAAGAATTTGGGATTTGGCCCGTTGTTCCCGACATGAGCTAAACTTCACTGACTTCTGCTAAAGCTCCTTCCCCTATCTTGGAGCACTCCTTTCAAGATGGCTCCTCCAGTTGGTGTTTTTTGGATAAAGGCTTGAGACTTTTTTTGTAACAGTGGAGGGAGTGTGATGGAGTAGAAGGTGACAGCTTGAAGACAGTCGGACTTGGGTTTGAACCTTGTCTGTCATCACTTAAGTGCTCTTGTCCTTGGGGGAGAAAGGAAAGAAACTTCTAATCTGAGGAATGCAAACCCCCTTTAAATTATCAGGGCCAGGGAGGCACTGGAATGTGTCACCTCCCCCTCCCCGGGAGCAAAGTAATCACCCGGAAGCTGCTTGTTAAGTTACGCAATCTCTCCGTGCCTCCTCCCCCAAGGCTAGGTAGCCCCACCCCTGAAGTTCATTCCAAAGCACCCTAACTCACCACAGCCCTCACCCTGCACTAGGGTAAGGGGTCTCTAGATGCCCAAGGCAGATCGCTGTTCCTTTCACTAAACCTGGCCTAACTTTCTCCTTTGCCCATCATCTCTGGGCACCACCCTTTACATCTTGCAAATGTCATCTTTTTGACGCCATAACTCACACCCTATAGTTCCACAAGTGGACAATTACTAATCAATGTTATTTCTGTAAACCAGTGAGCATTCCTGAAAAACAACTTTTGCAATGTCTGCCTCTCCTGATTTGGCCTTTTTTCTTTAAAAATTATGCCTCTCTTGTTCTCCAAAGCACTTCTCCAGAGCACCTCTCAAAACACCCTGGAATGTTTCCATGACTGCAGTCCTCAACCTTGGCCCAACTAAACTCCCTGGCTACATTAATTTGCCTCAGTTTCTTTCTTTAGATTATAGGGAGATTACAGGGAGAAATGAGATAGTGTTTAGTTTCCCCTCTCGCGAGAGTAATTCTGGCACAAAAGTAGGGATTGTCAAGACAGCCACACTGGTATCTTCCCATGAGAGATACAATCAAGTGCATCTTTCTGCTCGGCTACTTTACCAGGAACAACTGCTTGAATAATCCCATTATACTGAAAACCATGTCTTGTTTCTATGTAACTTCAGGTCTGGAGTACTGCTACCAAACAAGCAATACTTTCTTTTTTCTAGACAGAGTTTCACTCAGTTGCCCTGGGGTTGAGGCTGTGGAGTCATAGCTCACAGCAACCTCAAACTCTTGGATTCAAGTGATTCTCTTGCTTCAGCCTCCCAAGTAGCTGGGAGTACAGGCATCTGCCACAACACCCGGCTATTTTTTAGAGATGGGGTCTTGCTCTTTTTTTTTTTTTTTTTTGAGACAGAGTCTCACTGTATCGCCCTAGGTAGAGTGCTGTGGCATCACAGCTCACAGCAACTCTTGGGCTCTTGGGCTTCAAGTGATTCTCTTGCTTCAGCCTCCCAAGTAGCTGGGACCACAGGCGCCCACCACAATGCCCAGCTATTTTTTGGTTGCAGCTGTCATTGTTGCTTGGTGGGCCCGGGCTGGATTCAAACCCGCCACCTTTGGTGTACGTGGCTGGTGCCTTAGCCACTTGAGCCACAGGTGCCGAGCTGGGGGTCTTGCTCTTGCTCAGGCTGGTCTCGAACTCCTGAACTCAAGCAATGAACCAGCCTTGGTCTCCCAGAGTGCTGAGATTACAGGCAATCAATACTTTCAAATGCTTAACCACCACACGCCACCTGCTGTGGCAAGCACAGACACATTAGCTACTTTATCATGATGACCATGATATTGCTCCTGTGAAATAGCTATTAACTCTGTTTCGCAGATGAGGAACATAGGCTCAGAAAAGTTAAGGTAACTTGTTCAAGTCACAAAGCTAGTGAGTGGGAGAACTGAATTTTGAACCTTGAAATTTCTTTCCACTGTACCACATTTCTTGGCCCCAAACAGACACAGTTTGACCCCACCTCATTTGTCACTGAAAGCTTAAAATGTTAAATTATGGGGGCACCAGTAGCTCAGTGGTTAGGGTACCGGCCACATGCTCCAGGGCTGGTGGGTTCAAATCCAGCCTGGGCCTGCTAAACAAAAAATAATAGCTGGGTGCTGTGGTGGGCGCCTGTAGTCCCAGCTACTTGGAAGGCTAAGGCAAGAGGATCACTTGAGCGCCAGAGTCTGAAGTTGCTATGAGCTAAGAGGCCATGGCACTCTACTGAGGGTGACCAAGTGAGACTGTCTCATAAAAAAAAAAAAAGTTATATCAAAACCTGTGATAAGCCTATTGCTATTCAACTTTTTTTTTTTTCCATTTTTTGGCCAGGGCTGGTTTGTTCTTAAGTTGAATTTGTATGTAAAGTGGAAGAGGTACAGGTATGTATTACCTGTAAGAGTCTATATCTGTAAGTACGAGTCCTATGTCTGTCAGATATTTATAATTTGAGGATTTACTGTAGAAGCCTCCATTCCTAAGTGTGAGTTGTACAAAAGTCGGATGTTTGTAACTTGGGCACTGCCTGTACTCTAAAGTTCAAAATCCTAGACTATACTGAGAATCATCATTTAGCCCTTATCTTTCAGGTTGATCAATATAGCTCACTCTGCATTCGACATAATGGGAACAGTGGGATGAAGATAAGGAGGTGGGTGTGGCGTTCTCTTCCATTCCTCTGTCAGAACATTGAGCTCTGAGGCTGTGATTGTATCCACCTATGATTTGTTCCCCAAAGATTCTCTCTGAATCACACGCTTACAGAGGGCTAAAATAAGCTTGATTGCCCTATGTTTGATAAAGAACTAACCATCCTCGTCTCTTAGTTTAATAAAAATTGATGTAACAGGGAAAAGAGGAAAATATTCAATTAGAAATCCTATAGAGCCTCATAAGAATAAACAAGACTCTATAAATAACCTCACTCCTAAAACAATTCTACCAGATTAAAATGTACCCTAATGGAAGGCTTTATAGATTTAAGCAAGGGGGTGATTTAAAGGCATCATTGCCCTCCTTACATGGATTTGCCAGTCATAAGCTTCTCTGCTGATGGCTGAATTGTCTCATTAAGTACTGACTCCTATGAACCTCTGTATTTTTCAGGATCTTTAAAGCTAGGAGTCAGTAACTGTAGTTCTTCAAAATGTATGAAAAATCATATACGATTAAAAATGTTCTAACAGAAAGATACTTTATTAGCAAAATTATCTGCAATCTTTCCAACTCAATAATTTACTTAACCTAATGTTAGGGGTGCAGTTTCTTCAGGATGGACCCAAGTAGTTTCACTTTAAGGACAGCTGGGCGTTTATGTGGGATGCAGGGTAGAAAGTTCCTTACTACTACCCATTTTCTAGCGGATGTACTGTCAGCTTGCTTTCATCAAATTTCTACACATGGTACAGGGCAGTTATTCTACTATTATTATTATAAGCTAATCTGTCTCATGGAAAAATTAATCTGAAAAAAATCAGGTTAAGTGCTGTGTTTACTGATCTTCCACTGTCTTAGACTAAATAGGCACAAAATCAAAAACTGTAATTTCAATGTATATTCGAAGACATTGAATTTTCGGGTACTTAGTAAATGTAAAAGTTGTCATAAATGCTTTAGATAGCATATTTACATGCTATGTCCTTTTTTTTTTAAAACTGGAGAAGTGTCTTTATTGGCTGGGCAGCCTACTTGAGGGGGATGAAGTGGGAGGCGTGTGTGGCCCCAATGCCAGGCCGGCCATGCTTCGCAGGCTTGTAGGTGATGGAGAACTCCCCTAGGTAGTGACTGATCATCTCAGCCTTGATCTCTACCTGGCTGAAGGTCTGGCCATTGAAGGCGCCCACCATGCTGCCCACCATTTCAGGTAGGATGACTGTGTCCAGCAGGTGTGTCTTCATTACCTCTGGCTTCTCCTTGGGTGGTGCTTCCTTCTTGGCCTTATAGAAACACTTCAGCAGTGCGTGCTGCTTGCAGCTCAGGCCTTGGTTCAGCTGCTGCTGCTGGCGGGCACTGTATAGCCGCATCAGCTGCTCAGAGGACATATCAGCCACTATATAGCTGCATCAGCTGCTCAGAGGACATATCCAGCGACTGGTGGAGGTCCACACCACAGTAGGTGAACTTGTGGAAGGTCCATTTCTTCTTTTGCTCCACTTCTGCCATCTTGTTGCCTTCCCAGAAAAGACCGGTGCTATCTTCTTTTGAAATACTATATTTACAACTTGGTAAGGTCAATATAGCACCTGGGTGGCCCAGGGATTTATCAGAACTTTAATTGTGCTCAATATTAATGGCATAATCTTTGACAGGAGGAGGTCACAGGAAAACTATCAAACTATTTTAAAAAGCCCCTCTTTTACTGAGGCATAACATTTAATAAACCACATATTTTTAAAGTGTATAATTTCATAAGATTATAAATGTGCATAGCCATGAAACTATCACATTTTAAGAAAGGAAAAAACTGCATTAAAATTGTAATACTTAAGTTATGTTTGGCTTCTGCAATTACAAGTGATATAAGATATAATATAAGCTGGGCATGGTAGCTCACACATGTAATCCTAGCAGTCTGGGAGGCTGAGGCAGGTAGATTGCCAGAGTTCAGGAGTATGAGACCAGTCTCTAAAAATAGCTGGATGTTGTGCTGGGCACCTGTAATCCCAGCTACTTGGGAGGCTGAGGTGAAAGGTCTGCTCCAGCCCAAGAGTTTGAGGTTGAACTATGATGCCATCGCACTCTACCCAGGGCCACAAAGTGAGACTGTGTCTCAAAAAACAAACAAACAAACAAACAAAAAACAATATACAAGATAACACAACAAATGTTATTGGTATATGTTAGGTATTACAATTTTTATACAGTTTTTTTCTTGCTTAGACTATGTATACTATTTTTTGTATCTTCTATAGATGATTATGTCATCTCTGAATAGAGTTTAATTCTCTTTTTCTAATTTGGACCCTTTTATTTCTTTTTCTTCCCTGATTACATGGGCCAGAGTCTCCAGTGCAAATTTGAATAGACGTGGTGGTGAAAGTAGATGTCCTTGTCTTGTACTGAATCTTAGGGGAATATTCAGTCTTTCATCATTACATAGGATGTTAGCTACAGGTTTTTCACAGATGCCCCTCATCAAGCTGAGGAAGTTTCCTTGTATTCATTATTTATCTAGAGAAGTAAGGTAAATCATGGGGAAAATGGGAAGAGAGGGGATATCAAGAGAGAGGGGATAGATAAAAGGAGAAGAAGAAGAGAAAGGAAATGAAGTAAGTCACTGGGGTACCTGCTGAAGACCTGGGGAGTATCCCTTGGAAAACCCTTTTTCTAACCAGGCTGAGGCAGGCAACATCCCCATTGTACAGTAGGAGCAGGAGCGACACGCCAGAACAGACAAATGCTTTACTTTCCCAAACCAATTCTGTTTTTGAATCTTTCCATAAGAACCAGTTAGAGCTCCCTTAGACTCAGTCTGTACTGTGTTTGAGTTTAGGAAAAGGGTGATCAGGCAGTATCTGGAAAACTAAAAAGTCTCCTAGCTGAAATTGAGAGTGTTATAAATTAAACTGGCACATCTTAAATTCTAGAGTTTATCTGAGCAAACATGAATTCATGAATCAGGTAGCACCCAACTGTGGTTTGTGGTTTGTGGTTTGTGGCTATGCCAGAAAAGGCTTTTATAAAGTAAATGAGGGAGCAGACTAAAGAAAATAATTGATCGGCCAATTATGTAGTGTAAAGTTCCTAGTTATATAATTAGAAGTTAATGTTTTTTAATTATTTAAATTTAGTTTCATTTGAGTTAGGTTTCAGTTTGCTTACTGGTCTGAGGACTCATTCCTCCCTAGCTGCTGGCTGGACACCTTTCTTGCAGCAGGTGCCTCTCAATGAATCAGTTGATATTGTAGCTGCTGACCTCCATCAGTGCCAACAAGTGAGAAAAATAGAGGGTGATTAAAGCAGGAGTCAGAGTCTTCCAGTTACCCAATCTGGGAAGTGACATCTGAATCCCACCCAAAGGCAGGGAATTAGCCACTTCAGTCTAATGGCCTCCTATCTAATTATTTTAACAAGAGGCAGCCATAGCACCCTCACTGTCAATGACTGGATGGTGAGGATCACCTAACTGCAAACTAACTCAGGTTCCTCTAACTCAGTTGGGGAAACAATTAAGAGAGTCCTCCTACATATAGTCACTTTTCTTTCCCTAAAGAGTACTGGAGCACCCCAGTGCCTCCAGTGATAAGAAGAGAATCACTCCCTAAGCCATTTCTGAGGCTGCCTCTGGAATGCATGGGGTGTGGTAGGAAGCTTCCAAGATGGTTCCCAGTGACCTTCACTTCCTGGGTCTCATGCCCTTGTTTAATTCCCTGCCTTTGTGAGAGAGGGAATCCTGCCAACAATCATTTGTGTGAGCTTGGAAGTTTGGATCTTTCCTCTGGATGAGTTCTGAGATGACTACAGCCCCCAATAATACCTTGATTACAATCTTTTTTTTTTTTTTTT
>NW_003852575.1:282685-286410 GCF_000181295.1 Otolemur garnettii | reverse complement strand
TCGAACCCGCCACCTTAGGTGTATGTGGCTGGCGCCTTAGCCGGTTGAGCTATAGGCGCCGAGCCAGATTACAATCTTAAGACAACCTGAACCACAGGACCCAGGTGGGCCTGTGACCACAGGGTAAGAAATGTTTGTTGTTGTTTTTCCAGCCAGTAAGTGTTCATTTGAAAACTGTAGACTTACAGAACAGAAAACTTCTGTGTGAATCTGCCATAAGAGGTTGTAAAATATGGAAATTATCTTGCAAAAATATGGAAGAACCTAGACTTTATGCCAAACAAATAACATAGTTCACTTGGGTTAATAGATGCTTTCTAGAATATTTGCTTAATTTTGAAAAAAATCTCTATAATGACATATATATATTTTTTGAGACAGAGTTTTATTATGTCACCCTCGGTAGAGTGCTGTGACTTCACAGCTCACTGCAACCTCCAACTCTTGAGCTTAAGTGATTCTCTTGCCTCAGCCTCCCAAGTAGCTGGGACTACAGGCACCTGCCACAATGCCCAACTATTTTTGTTGAGGTTGTCATCATTGTTGTTTAGCTGGCCTGGGCTGGGTTTGAACCCACCAGTGTCAATGTATGTGGCTGGTGCCAATACCACTGTGCTATGGGTGCTAAGCCATATAATGACATATTTTATCTCTAATTCATTAATTTTAATCAAATCATGATCTTAAAAAAGTTTTCTGGAGTGCTGGCCAGCCACACTATTGTTTTAAGCTATTGTTTTGGAGCAATTTGTTGTCTAGGCATGGATGATAAAATAAGATGTATGTTATGAGGGCAGGTAAGTTCGCCCAAGAATTATTAGAATTTATATTACACCTGCCAAAGACATAGGACATTTTTAGAATTCTGGAATTCACAGAACTCCAGAACTGTCCAAAAAATTTCTGTATGAAATTCACGTCTATCTGCATGACATGAATATGGGTCTGTTTGGCTTCACCTGGCACTGAGAGTCCACTCTTTTTCATGAAACTGAGTCTGAGAGACATTACCAGCAATGTAAATCAAAATAAAACCACATTTGATTCCTGGCTGTTACTACTGTCAGCAATAAATGTGCTGTGAATGCACATATTCTCTGGAATAGTCAGTCTATTAAATAACAGTTTTCTCACTGATGTGTCAAAAATTCATTGATGACTAGTGTCAGACCTACACCTTCAAAGTTCATTAAACTGTTTTGGAGTATCTCTCTATCAGTAGGTTACACTTCACTATTGTTATCAATTTAAGAAACTATGCATGTTCCACATATATGGACTTCTGATTATGTAATGCATTTTTGAAAAATCTAGGCCAGCTATTTCTTCTTAATAATTAATTAATTAATACGTTCAGTCAAAGAACATTTATTTAGTGTCCTCCAGGCACTGGAGTTATGAAGAAGGCAAACTTCTAGATCTTAAAGTAAGCAAAGTTGTGATTATGTAATTAATGTCTGTAACAGTTAGCATACTGGTTTTTGTTATATTAAATTTATGGTAGTGTATAGTTCACATTCATTTTGGCACCATTTATATTTCAAAACATGAGTGTTTTCAGTATAACAGTGCCTACTTCATTGCACTTGAAGCGTTATTCTATTATGTCTCTGTCATTATGGGGTCTACAGTTGTTCCTCTGCTGTTACGAGGCAGGAATGCAACCTGCAATTGTAAACACTGTTCTGATGGAAAAATCTCACTTGGTTGAGGACGCACCATAGTGAAAGGAATGGCTGCTTATAAAAGCAGTGAACCTTTATATTGTGGTCATCTTTTTATTTTTGTAGAGACAGAGTCTCACTGTACTGCCCTTAGTAGAGTGCTGTGGCGTCACAGCTCACAGCAACCTCCAGCTCCTGGGCTTAGGTGATTCTCTTGCCTCAGCCTCACGAGTAGCTGAGACTATAGGTGCCCACCACAACGCCTGGCTATTTTTTTGTTGCAGTTCGGCCAGGGTCAGGTTTGAACCCGTCACCTTTGGTATATGGGGCCAGCGCCCTACTCACTGAGCCACAGGTGTCACCTATTGTGGTCATCTTAATACAGAATTAGAAATAAGAATGTTCGGGCAGTGCCTATGGCTCAGTGAGTAGGGTGCCAGCCCCATATACTGAGGTGGGTGGCAGGTTCAAACCCAGGCCTGGCCAAACTGCAACAAAAAAATAGCCAGGCATTGTGGTGGGCACCTGTAATCCCAGCTACTTGGGAGGCTGAGGCAAGAAAATCACCTAAGCCCAAGAGCTGGAGGTTGCTGTGAGCTATGATGCCATGGCACTCTACCAAGGCCAACTCTGTCTCTTAAAAAAAAAAAAAAAAGGAAGACTTTGTCTCTTAAAAAATAAAAGTGAGACTCTGTCTCTTAAAAAAAAAAAAAAAAGGAAGACTTTGTCTCTTAAAAAATAAAAGTGAGACTCTGTCTCTTAAAAAAAAAGTGAGACTCTATCTCTTAAAAAAAAGGAAGAAATAAGAATGTTCTAGATCAAGGTATACATCTGAATCATTTTGAATACTATTCAGGTATCTTTATTCGTGCTTCTGCAAATAGGCAGACGAAAAATAAACATATGCTGAAATGTTTCAAAGTGAATTACCGCATACCTGCTGTTTTTTATCAACTTCACTAAGATGTCTGAAGATAAACCATATGGTGGAGCGGAGCGTTCTTCACACTGTAGTATTTATGAGGTTTCCAAGGTAGTATTTTTTGATATGTTTTGGTCTCTTTTTAAAGAAAGAGTATATTTCAAAAAACCTAAAATGATATTACAAAAGGAAAATGTTACAATCTCACAAAGAAACATATATGAAAGAATAAATGTTTTAAAGCCGTATTAATTCATGTTTTCATTTGTGTATGGATTTCTGGGTACTTCACACACGAAGACTTTTTCTCTATCAAAATGAATCAACTATTGGCAGTTAATCAGGAAATTCTTGGTTGTAATTATCGAACGGTCATGCTGAAATAACATGTGAAGGAGCCAGACGGAGCAGTGTTTTTCAAAAATTTTTGGCAGAACAAAAGATCTTGTGGCTCCCCTGCCTATTCTTTCTTTCCAGTGGGAAGCTGAACATAAAGTGTTTGGCTATGTGTTACTTGCATATTAACAACAAAAAATAACAAAAAGAAGATGTTCTTGGTACTGCTGGTAGGCACTGGATCTTATTTTAGAGGCACAGATATTGACTGACCTTGAATTATATATCGGAAGTTAATCTTCTGGCTCGACAGTCTCATGAATTATCCTATGCTAGTCTTACAACTAGAAAATTTTGACTTTTCTTTTTTTCTTTAAACACAGCATCTGCTGCTCAGGCTGGAGTGTAGTAGTGCAATCATAGCTCACTGCAGCCTTGGACTCATGGGCTATTTAAAACATTATTTGGTGGAAATGAGGGTTTTGCTTTATTGCCCAGGCTGGTCTCAAACTCCTGGCCTCAAGTGATCCTTTTGCCTTGGCCTCCCAAAGTGTTGGGATTACAGGAGAGAGCCAATGTGCCTGGCTGAGAATCCTGATGTTTTTTTTTTTTTTAAATTTCAGATTAATTTGAGTAAATATTCCGTAGTAGAGTTATAATTAATTCATATGGACAATTTAATTCAAATGGTTACAATTGTTTCCAACCCAAATTATTCTGTGGGTAGGTAGTTGTATTCTTTTTTTTTTCTTTTGAGACAGAGCCTCAAGCTGTCCCCCTGGGTAGAGTGCTGTGGCATCACA
>NW_003852575.1:268424-281743 GCF_000181295.1 Otolemur garnettii | reverse complement strand
GATTCGAACCCGCCACCTTAGGTGTACGTGGCTGGCGCCTTAGCCGGTTGAGCTGTAGGCGCCGAGCCAGTGAAACACTTCTTTATACTGCTGTAAGGATTAAGATAAGGACACCTACTATCTCTGTTGTTAATTAATACTGTTCTAGAGGTACTAGCCAATGAAATTAGATAGCAGAAAGAAATGAGAGATATAATGTTAGAAGACACAAATTTCATGTGTAGATGACATGAATGCATACTTATAAAACCTTATAAAACACTATAAAATACTATAAAATAAAGAGAATTCAATAAGCCATAGGTTACTACTAAAAGCATATGAAGATATTTTCTGTATGTGAAATAAAATGACTTAGAAAGTAGATGAAAATATCCCACTTGCTCTACCAGTCCCCAAATTTAAAACATTCGGTATAGGTCTGATACAAATAATATGAAGAAAACCTTAAAGTTACTGACAATTGACAATTAATGTGAGTGGAAAAACGTTCTTTGTTCTTGAATATCATAAGAACATAGACTATAAGGTTGTGAATTTTCCCTAATTTAATGAATGTAATCAAATCATTCTTAATAAAGTGCCAAGAGTAAACTTTTTAAAAAATTTGACAAAATGATACCAAATTCATCTAGAGAAAGAAATATGAAAGAATAAGAGGAGTCTGAAACACAGGGTGGGAGATGCACACATGGTCGCAGAGAGAGCCGATAGGAGGCCTTAATAGAGCAAAAGTCTGACCCCGGAACAACACACGTGGAAACCCAGCGGGAGACAGTGAAGATGGCAGACTGTTCAGAACGTGTGTAGGACGAAAGGATAGAACAAGGCTGGAAATCAAAACAAACGTGGATTCTTACTGCATTTCTCGCACTAAAATAATTATTAGATGGATTCAAAAATCTTAAATATGGAGTGTAGCAAGACATAATGAAAACAATTTATAAAAATTATTGCATAAAAACGTAAAGCTCTGTATAACAAAAAACCCTACAAAGTTAAAATATTACAAACTGGGAAAACTTTTTAGTATATACAACAAAGACCTAATTTCCATAATTTACAAAGAACGCTTAACCCATTTATTTGTAAAATGGGCAAAGGATATGGACGCACTATAGAATAAGAGCATTACAGGAACCCAGATGACCAAGAAATACATACGATTTTTAAGCTTGTACATAAAGAAATGTAAACCAAAACAATTATATTTTATTTTTTATCCACCAGAATAGCAAAATTTAAAGAATCAGATGAAACATATTATTGTTACTATAACCATGACTAATATGATGCTGATAAGGTATAGCTTAAAAATACAAGAATGAGGCATCTTTCAGTTTGTGTAGCTACTAAGGTCTGACAATTAAGTTTGTGAACTCATGCTATGTACCTATTGCTGCGTATCACTGTGGTCACCTGTGAAGTCCTCCACTTGGGAAGCTAGGCACCGCTGCCAGTGCATAGTCCACTCTTCATAGCAATTTTGGATTGTTTTTTTTGCAACAGTCTCACTTTGTTGCCCTTGGTAGAGTGCCGTGGTGTCATAACTCACAGCAACCTCAAACTCTTGGGCTCAAGCCGTTCTCTTGCCTCAGCCTCATGAGTAGTTGGGACTATAGGTGCCTGCCACAGCGCCCGGCTATTTTATTTTTAGAGACGGGGTCTTGCTCTGGCTTGGGCTGGTCTCAAACCCCTGAGCTCAGGCAATCCATCTGCCTCGGCCTCCCAGAGGGCTAGGATTATAGGCGAAAGCCACTGTGCTCAGCCTCTTCAAAGCAATTTTGGAACATTTTCTGGAATGGCCATTGTATAGCACAGAAAAACATGCAATAGCAATAATGAACCCCACTCAGCAAGACACTGCCACATGTTGACATGAACACAGCTGTGAGACAGCTGTTATAGTTATGTAAGGTTATGGTGGTTTTTATCCACTGGTGGATAGCTGGAAGGTTATGAAACCTTATCAAGCTCTTTGTACAGTGCTGCCAATGTAAGCACACAGTGGCAAGTTTGCAAACTTAATTGTGAGACCTCATATGTATATGTAAAGGTATCTAAGACATGTTCATTTTCCAGTCAATGTCTGGGCAACAGAATAAAGCCTGATGGGATGTGGGGAGTCCAGACAGCAGAGGACTACAGAAAGCTGAAGGCAGTAGTTTGGACAAAAGTATCAGTGAGAATGAGAAAACATGAAAGATGCCAAGAGACAACATCACGTGGGCTTGATGATTCAGCGGATGCCAGGGTGAGGGAGAGGTCAAGGAGGAATCCTACTTACAGTGGAAGAGGTCCCAGTGGGGGTCAGGTGGTGGGACTGTTTGATCTCATGCATGTTGAGTTGGAGATGTCTGAGTGATATTAAGAAGTGATGTCGTTCGGGTAGTTGAACATTTAGGTCTAGCTCAGATATGAAGGTTCGTCTGCAAAGATAAAGCTGGGGGTAAAATGCAGACAGCTGGCTCTTGAAGCTGTGGGCATGAATCTGTGCCTCGTATTAGACTAAGGCAGCCTGGGGAGAAAAGAGTAACAGACTCCAGCTGTGAGGCTCTCCAATATTAAGGATCCTGGGAGAAGAGGATGAGCCAGATGGCAGCAGGAAAAGCAGAAGCAATGAGATGGGAGGCAGGGTTGCAGAAGCCCAGGGAAGACAGCCTTTTAAGAGGAAGATGGGTGCATCAGTGTTAAATGGTGCTCAGAGACGAGCAAGATGAGGCCTGGAGATGTGATAGTGGTTTTGTTTTAGCAGAGATGAAGTGGAGAGCGAGACTGGCTGAAGAAGAGAGACAAGGAATAGATGGCACTGAATACAGCAATTCCTTCGAGTATGCCTGTCAAAGGGGATAACGGGTTGGACAATACTTGGAAACTGAAGGGAAATGTGGAGTCAAGGGGGACTTTTTTCTTTTCTTTCTTTTGTGATGAGAGACTCAAATCTATTTAAAAGCATGGCAAGGAACTGAGAGGGAACAGGGGATTATACAGGAGAGAGAATGGATAACTGCTAGCATAGGGTTTTTAAAAAAATATAAACATATATTTTTATTGTTTGGGATTCATTGAGGGTACAAAGAATTAGGTTACACTTTTTGCATTTTTAGATTAAGTCCCTTATAATTACGTCCTGACCCGAAGAGGTGTGCCATACACCGTGACCCCTATCCCCTACCCTTCTTCCCTCTCCCCACTTGCTCATTCCCCTGCCCCCCACCTTGCTTCAGCTCATCTGCTGCCTTCGTATTAGAATAGAGTACATTGGATCCTTGCTTCTCCATTTACTTGTGATGCTTTACTAAGAAGAACGTGTTCCACCTCCATCCAGGTTAACACAAAAGATCTAAAGTCTCAATCTTTTTTAGTGGCTGAATAGTATTCCATGGCACACATATACCACAGCTTGTTAATCCATTCAGCACAGGGTTTCTGATGAATGGAAAGGGATGGAATCCAAAGCCTGGGACAGAGTGGCCTTGGAGAGGAGGAGGAGGAAGGAAGATAAGATGGGAAGGGAAGGCTGGCAGTGTTGGTAGCTGGAGATTGAGGAATTCCCATCTGATGGCTTCAAGTTTCTCTATGAAGTGACAGCACAAGGGGGAAGTGGGAGATCAAATTTGAGAAAAGTGGAGGTTTATGACCTACAATCTCCTATAGATCCTCAGCAAACTGCAGCAATCCTATTCTGTCACTTTGGTCAAATGGGGTTTTACCTGACAGAAAAAGAAAAAATGGAGGACGGGGAATTAAGAGATTGACAAGGCTGCAGATGCACAGGGGCCAGTGCTCACTGGGGTCAGTGCTCACTGGGGTCAGTACACACTGGGGCCAGTGCACACAGACCACTGCACTGCTTGGTCACTGACTAGGTATCAGCACACAGGTACTTACTATCAAAATGATCAGCACAGGGAGAATCATTTACCTACACCTCAATTGGCCTCTTTTGGTGCTTCTCTAAAAAATAAACAATAGGGGGCGGCACCTGTGGTTCAGTAAGTAGGGCACTGGCCCCCTATACTATGAGTGGTGGGTTTGAACCTACCCCTGGCCAAAACTACAACAACAACAAAAAATATAGCCAGGCATTGTGGCGGACACCTGTAGTCCCAGCTACTCCGGAGGCTGAGGTGAAAGAATTGCCTAAGCCCAAGAGCTGGAGGTTGCTGTGAGCTGTGATGCCACAGCACTCTATAAAGGGTGACAAAGTGAGACTCTGTCTCTAAAAATAAAATAAACAATAGGGAACAGAGCTTAAATTCCTGCATGACTTCTTTTTCTCATGGAGAAGAAGCTTCTGGATTCTTTTCTTCTCAGTACATGCAGCTTTCAAGCTCTTCCTATAGTTCTGTTCTAGGGGTACTGTCATACCCTTACCTCAGAAAGCTAAGGGGCATCTTTCAATTTTTAGCTTGTTAACAGCAAGATACTTATAAGCCTTGTTTACCTTGTTTAAAAGATGCAATTTTAAAAATAAATACCAAAAATATTGTATTTTAATCTATGAAGATTATAAAATTCGTGTAATCCCTTTTTAGTTTTTATTTTTGTATATATTTTTTATTTTTTTGAGACAGAGTCTTAGTTTGTCACCCTTGATAGAGTGCCATGGCTTCATAGCTCATAGCAACCTCAGACTCTCAGGCTCAAGTGATTCTCTTGCCTCAGCCTCCCAAGTAGCTGGGACTACAGGCACCTGCCATAACATAGCTATTTCTAGAGGCGAGGTCTCACTCTTGCTCAGGTTGGCCTGGAATCTGTAAACTCAGGCAATCCACCCACCTCGGCCTCCCAGAGTGTTAGGATTACAGGCGTGAACCACCATGCCTGGCCTTTATTTTTTAAAAAGCACGGAATGTTCCAAGAATTTGTGTGTCATCCCTTGGGCAGGGACCATGCTAATCTTTTCTATCATACCAAAGTGAGCCCCAATTAATATAATCTCTTTAAAAAACTTACTCCTGTGAAGTAACAGAGAAAAGGAAAATAGCCTAAGACTGTCCCTGCCCACGTGGGGGAAGGGTATAAGCAGGGAAACCAATTAGGAAGCAAATGAAATAACCCAACCACCAGAAGATAGTGGCCTAGACGAGGGTGTTGACGGTGGGGGTTGGAAGGAACCGTAGAACTGTGAATCTGTTCTAGGTAGGATTCGAAGGAAGTGCTGACAGATTGAATGTGAGGAATGAGAAAAACCAGAGTCAAGTAGCATCAAGGACTGGGCAACTGGAGAAATGGGGTTTCCACTAACCAAGCTGGCTTAAGAGTGTGAAGAACAGGGTTAGGGGATTATCCGGAGCTCAGTCTTGGCCAGATGGGCTTGAGATGCCTCAGACATCTAAGCAGAGCCACGGCACCCAGCCGAGAACATACATGTGGCTGGCGTTCCAGGGAGGGACCAGGGCTGGAGATACACATTTGGGGCTCCCTGGCATTTAGACAGGCTAAGTTCGTGAGACTGGATGAATTCATTTAGGGAATGTAGATCGAAAAAAGGCTCAAGGTCATGTTCAGCCGTGAAGAACTGCTCTGAAAAAAGTAAACTGTGGACGTAAGTTTGGCAACGAAATGTTAAAGCATTAAGGGAAAACAAACTGTGGACAAAGAGCCCCAAGAATGGGCAGAGTGAGCATACGGAGGGACATGTCCAGAGAAGACACTGCAGAAGACTCAGATTCCCACAGGCTGGGGATAGGGAAATGTCAGCGCTAAGGATAGAAGGGAAAACCAAACCAAAACCGCAAATAAGCAGGTGGAAAATAGAAGGCATAAGGGTCGATGTAAAAGGAAAATACTGGCGAAAGCATCCCGGTGGGGATGGAGGCGGCGGCCGTCTAACCATGGGCTCCCCTAGGGCCTGCCCTGCCCCTCGCCGTACCCGGACACCACACGGTCCTCACTCGGTCACCTCGGGGCCGCCCAGACCCGGGTTTCGAGGCCTGGCGGAGCTGGATGGATTCGCGAATGTGTGAGTCGTCGGGGCGCAGGGTCACACTCTGCAGCAGGGAAGGCTGCTCCTCGCCTGGTCGCGCTTTGCCGGAGAAACGCGGGGGACCTGGCTACGTTACCCGCCGAGTGAGCAGCGAGGCAGGCAGTGAGGTGGACAGGGGAGAGGAATGAGTGACCAAGCAACACCGGAAGCCCAGGAAGAGTGTGGCAGGCGGCTCTACCGGGGCTAGTCCGACTGGTGGGCTGCGAGGGACCGCAGAGACCGCTGACGGGCTGTTACCTGCTCCGCGCGGCTCCTGCGGCTGCGCCAACCCAGACAGCTGGCGCGGGCGTGTCGCCGTGGAAACCCACGCGCAGGGCTGTCTGGGACGGAACGGCCGGGGCCGGCGTTCGCATGCGCAGTCGGGCCTGCTCGTCCCGTGCGTGGGAGCGCGTCTTGGGCCGGGAAGTGGGTCTGGCCCTGGGTCTCCTCTTGGGGTCTGGGCAATGGGTCGGTGGTGTAGAAGTCTGCACGCGGGCCTCCCGCCGTCCTTCCTCGGCGCCTGGGCCCCTGCCTTCGTCCCTGGCCGCACCACGAGCGAGCTGCCAGACGTTCGTTCACGCGCTCGGGCGCTCTTCCCGAATGAACCCGGCCGGCCTGCTGCGGGCAGGCAGGTGT
Organism: Otolemur garnettii; assembly: GCF_000181295.1. Taxonomy (NCBI): domain Eukaryota; kingdom Metazoa; phylum Chordata; class Mammalia; order Primates; family Galagidae; genus Otolemur; species Otolemur garnettii. The sequence continues at coordinate 275,136 of NW_003852575.1, read as the reverse complement.
AGACTCCTGGGAAGAGGGTGGACCGAGAGCAGAGTGTCCCTATGATCCCCTTTTCATAAAGACTTTGTGTGTATGTGTGTGTGAAACCAAATCTGATCACAAAACAATGAATGTTTAGTGTAGAGAATTTAGAAATGTACGGGCAAAGACAAAGACAAAGTAAAAAGTCACCCAGGCGATGGAGTTATAAGTGCTTTTTAATGACTGCATAGAATGTAGCTTAGTTACAAACCCTTGAAATTTGTGTGTGTGTGTCATTGTTACAATGCCATGGTGAATAATCTTGCAGATGAATCTTTGAGTCCACCCTTAACTCCTTGGGATAAATGGCTACACGTGAAGTTGCAAGGTCAAACCATATGCCCACTTCAAGGGTTTTTGAAGGTAGACAGAATTTGCCTTCTTGGCAAATGTTTCAATATTGACCTGCAATGGAAAGTCTTTTTCTCTCTTTAAATTTTTTGGTGCCCGTTTTATTGTTAAAAATTGGCATCTTTAATTGTATTCCCTTTTTGTTAGTAAGAGGGATATCTTTTCTTCTTTTTAGTGGCATTTGTCTTTATTTTGTGGTTTGCCTTTTCTTGCCCTTTTCTCTTTTTTAAACTTGGCTTTTATCTTTGTAAAAATTGACTTGTAAGAACTTAAATGATGAAAATGTGGTTTGTGATATGTATGTTGCAAATACTTCCTGTATTTGTCAATTACCTTTGATTCTATTTACAATGTGTTTTGGTATCATGTATACTCATATTTAGCACATTTTCCTTAATAGGTTCTGAATTTGGTTTTATAGTATAGAGCGGTGGACATTCCTCTTCAAACAGTTTAATTTTACTTTGAGAAGGCTGGGTTGGAACAAGCTTTCTCTCCATCATTCTTTCCTCCATCAGCTAATAGAGTGCCATACATTTCTATAACCTTAGGTGAGGAGTTACCCATGTAAGACACATGCTAGTTGTTTTTAATAGTGATGGTGGACTGGGCACCATCTCCAGAGGCCAGACATTAGACAAGTGTCATCCTAGACCTGACATTCCTGGCAAGATGAGCCGATTTTGGTTTGTGGTGCTCCTATGGCAGTAACAACAGGAACAGTTGTTGAGGGAAATTCCAACCCTGGTGCTTAGGACTGGAGGAACTGGGAGGTGGGGGTCCTTAGCACTTCCTTTTTGTGTCTGAATAGCCACCTTCTCTTTTGTCTGCCAGCTTTTTCCAGTCTCTGCAAGTATAATAAATAAGAATCTTTATGTTTGGCCTGGCATTCATGCCTGTAATCTTAGCACTCTGGGAGGCCGAGGTGGGTGGATAGCTCGAGCTCATGAGACCAGCCTGAGCAAAAGAGAGACCCCAACTCTACTAAAAATAGAAAAACTGAGGCAAGACGATCCCTTGAGTCCAAGAGTTGGACATTGCTGTGAGCTATGATGCCACTGCATTCTACCAAGGGCAACATCTTGAGACTCTGTCTCAAAAAAAAAAAAAAAAAAACACAAAAACTTTCTGTTTCAAAATGAATAGTCCTTGCTTTTATTTTGAAGGAGGTGTCCTTTCCTGTCTGGTGCATATGGAAGAAGAGTCCCTTTATGTACACAGTTAAAGCAATGGCCTTTTTGTTATGGTGGTCATCTTCATCATGCCGAATAGTAAACGTATGCCTTTATTTCTCTGTATTAGTTTCCTAGGGATGCGGTAACAAATTAGTACAAACTTAGTGGCTTAGAACAGTACAACTTTATACTTTCACATTTCTGGAGGTCAGAAGTATGAAATCAGGATGTCTGCAAGTCCTTATTCCCTCTAACGGTCCTTAGGGAGAATTCTTTGACTCCTCCAGAATCACTTCCATTTCTGCGTCCATCTTTACATGGTACATTTCTCTGTGTGTCTGTGTGTCTTCTCTTTATATAAGGACACCAGTCATTGGATATGTGGTTCACCCTAAATCCAGGGTGATTTCATCACAAGATTGCCAACTACTCACATCTGCAAAAACCCTATTTCCAAATAAAGTCACATACTGAGGTTTTGGTGAACTCAAATTTGGGGGCACATTATTCAACCCACTATGGTAATTATGGTATTCACTCCCATCATTCTATATAATAAATGTATCCCTTTATTTGTCAGTTTACCCATAAAGTTATGTAAATCAAAATATAATGTCTGGTATCATTTATTATACGATCACTTGGGGAATCTCTGTGAAGTTTGTAGCCAATACCACATGCTTTTCTAAGAAAAATTAGCCAAGTCAAAAAGTGTTCTTTGACTCACATGGCACATACGTGTATTAGAGATGTTAAATAGTTGGTGGCCTGCATCTTTTCTAGATTACATGGCTGCTTTCTGCAGTGGATTTTATAAGTCAGAGAACCATTGAGTTTCATTTTGAGACTCAATGGGAATGTTTGGTATTCCTAATTATCTTGAAGCTCATTGTGTCACTGTAATATATTAAAAGTGATCTTTCAGCTAGAGTTTTCAAATTTCTAATTTGTATATTTTAATGGTCATTTTGATTTTTAAATTAAATTAAATTTTTTTTTTTTGCAGTTTTTTGGCTGGGGCCGGGTTTGAACCTGGCACCTCCAGAATATGGGGCTGGCGCCCTACTCCTTTGAGCCACAGATGCCGCCCTATTTTTAAAAAATTTTTTAATGGTCATTTTTGAAATGATAAGCTTAAAAAACAATAGTGAAAAGAGGGAGCACTAGGAATTTGAGAGTAGCCTCTGAGGAGCTTCTCTTATGTGGGATGGAGAGAAATGGGTCGGGTTCGGTTTCTGGATGTGCCATTTCCTGTTCCATCATTCTAGTTCTGTGTCTTCATTGTAAGTAGGGATATTGGTGTAATCCAGTTTTAGGGCAGTTGTACCGAAGCACAGGAAAAACATGTCAAAATTGTTAGCTGTTAGTTCATGAGGAAATTTACTTCTCCCCAGGGCTTACAGATGGAGGAGGTGTCCTTACTAATGAAGTTTTTACCTTATCTGATCAGTGGATATGTATTTTCTAGAATACATGAGAATCCAGCTGTAGTTTATGTTACTAATTTACAAAGCCCTAGTTTATTACTTTCTTTAGTAATATTTGGGGAAAAAATAGCATGCTTATGTGTCAGACTTTAATAATTTTTTTCTTTTTTTTTTGGCCCGGGCCAGGTTTGAACCCACCACCTTCAGTATATGGGGTCAGCGCCCTACTCCTTTGAAACACAGAAGCTGCCCTACTTTTTTTTTTTTTAGAGACAGAGTCTCACTTTATCACCCTTGATAGAGTGCTGTGTCGTCACAGCTTACAGCAACCTCCAGCTCATGGGCTTAGGCGATGCTCTTGCCTCAGCCTTCTGAGTAGCTGGGACTACAGGTGCCTGCCACAATGCCGAGCTATTTTGTGTTGCAGTTTGGCCGAGGCTGGGTTTGAAGATCACCGCCACCCTCAGTATATGGAGCGAGTGCCCTACCCACTGAGCCACAGGTGCCGCCCTAATAATTTTTTGTATGAAAAAAATAGTAGCTATCATAGGAATTTTGATAATACAGAAAATAATAAAGGTAAAAATGATCTCTGATCTTTGGTGGGCTTTAAATAAAATTTACAATTCTAGTGAGTTAAATTTTGAGAACCATTAATCATCTTCAACAAGGACCTAATTTTTCGTGTAGTTAACTCTGCATGTTGAAGCCAAAAGTTAAATTTTGGTAGTCCTTGTAATTATTCATCATGATGTTGTATTCTGGGCACTGGGGAGTCCTTTGTCATCATAGGGACTTACTTGAGGAGGAGGGGCTGGGAATAGGTTAACACGGTGGGTGCAGAAGCCAGGGAGATCCCTCCCTGGTTGTGGGAGAGAGAGAGAGGGAGAGAGAGACCAAGACTCAGGTATCTTAGAGTACTGAACATCCCCCAGATGCTTCTTGAAAAACCAGGCCTTTAATGCCCTTGATCTTGACTTTGAAACCCATCAGAAGAGTTTGGGCAGCTAGCATTTGAGCTTCTTTTTTAGATTTGTATTTCTTCTAACACAATTCAAATTATCTGAATAAATAAGACAGGATTGAGTCAATTATAAACAGGTCATTCTCCCCCTAATCAAAATCTTTAAAATAGGACAGTTTGCTTGTTCCAGTCCTCAGTGCCCCAAAGCCAGCTGCTGGTTCCTTGCCTGGCCTAGGGGAAGTCAGTGAAACTTTACATGGCCCATGGCTGGTCAAGAGAGAAGCAGGTAGTAAAAGTGGAAACTGGCCACTCACAGAGGAATTTCTTTTGAGAGGATAGTCTCCATATGTCGCCCTCCCCTCCGTGGAATACTGTGGCATCACAGCTAACAGCAACCTCAAACTCTTGGGCTTATGCGATTCTCTTGCCTCAGTCTCCCAAGTAGCTGCGACTACAGGCACCGGCCACAATGCCCGGTAATTTTTGTTGTTTTTGTTGTAGTTGTAGTTGTGTTGTTTGGCAGGCCCAGGCGGGGTTTGAATACCCAGCCCTAGTGGATGTGGCCATAGCCATAGACGCTGAGCCTCATAAAGGAATTTCTATTGTATGACAGTTCGGCAAACTGTTTTTTTAATCTGCCAGAAGATTTTAAAACAAGGAAGCTGCTCTTTAAGGGCCTCTGCAGCTCTTCTGACCCCTCCTCTTTGTTTACCAAACCCGCTGCAAACCCATCCTCCCCTGGACCGCGGTGGTGGAGTCTTCTCGGCTTCTCCAGCCTCAAAGAGCTCCTCCCTCCCTTTTTTTTCTGCCTGGGCTCCTCGGTTACCCGGCCCCACCTCCCTGTGCCCCAAGGCATCTCTGCACGGGTCTCTGATTGGTGAGCAGCTCAGCCTGGCCTTTTAGGGACTGGTATCGAGCATTTAAAGTGATACGGGAAGGGTCCAGTGGCTGCTTTTATCAACCAATCAAGTATTTTTCTGACAGATCCCAAAATATTCCCGGGCCAATGGAGGGGGAAGCCCAAGATAACTCTGCTGCTCCTCTGGGACGCAGAGCCTCTTAAGCTGGAGCAGGAGGGCAGGAGCTCAGTGGAGCCCTGGGTCGCCGCCAGCTCCGCCCTGGCACTTGCTCGCCCGCGTCACTGTCAGGATTTGTCTAGCAACGTGTTCCCTAACAGGGGTGTGTTGGGGGGAGTCCTGTTTCCGACTTTCGAAATGGTTATCAAAGTGTTTGTTGCTACATCTTCTGGGTCCATAGCGGTAGGTGTCTGGTGGCCTCTGTGGGGCTTTCTTCCTAGACTGGTTTCTGAATAACTAACCCAGGATTGCAAGGAAGAGCTGGTAATGGCCAAGTGTTGGCCTTAAATTTCTTTTTTGTGCCGTAAGTGATCTGTGGCTCTGCAGTAGTGTGTGTGCCCTTTGTCTTCCGCATTTGTTTTCATGGTGTTGAAAAAGCATGTGAGTGGTGTAATCCGGAGAGCTGGCGTGAGAGGGACTTCAGGACAGAGAGGCGTGCGTGATGCTAGAGTTCCTAACGTGTCATTTGGTTGCATTTCATTGCTATAGAATCTCGGACTTTGTAAATTTTTTGGAGTGTTTCTGCAACTTAAACTAATTTAAAGTTGCAAATAATCGACACTTTGTATAACAGTGCTCAGAGCTGATGATGAACCAGATGGCTAAAATGACTCCTGGATATAACCAGACTGAAAGTACAAAGTCAGCAAGTGTAATACTATTAAATGAGGAAAATGATGTCACATCGACCAAGGCAGACTTCTCTAAGGCCACAATTATAGAAGCTCCAGGAGTTCAAACAGCCCACAAATAGGAGCTAAGAGTATTGCTTTGTCTGATTTCCTTGAGACCATCCACCCCTCCAATCCTGCCTCCTTTCTGTGCAGGTTAGAACTGCCTTAAAAAATTGGAATAGCAGAGTGACTCACTCCTTGGTGGTGGTTCAGGCTTTGTCTTTAAGGCCTGAACCTGTAGTGTCTGTCTGGGATTGATACTTTCACTAGCATTTTAGTAGACGTTAGGAAGGCTGTGGAGAGAATACTGTTCTATTAATCCCAAGGGTTTGGAGACCAGCGAGGGGGCTGTTTCCTTTTATATCTAGTTCCTGGAGCATCTCAGCTTGCAGCTCCAATTTCAGTGATCACGAGCCAGGGACCATACCCTAAGTAAGCTGCTGGCTGCAGTAACAGTTCCCAAAAGGCCACTGCCAGCCCTGAAAGTTCATGCAGTTTCTAGAGAGGGTAAGAATAAAACAAGACAAAATAGCTTGCTAGTCCCTTCTGAACATAGCTGATCAGCAATCATTTTAGCGAACAGGGTAGCAGAAAAAGATGAGCACCAATTGCAAATATACAACTCTGCAGAGTACTTGGTGATGGTTGACGACAGCAGAAACTTTTAGTTGATGTATAAGGAGTACATTTTTGGATTATTTAGATAAAAAACAATTTTTGGAGGAAAATAGCTTCGATTTGGCTTATGTTATTGATGCTTATTGCTGAAAACTTTTGTCACTTACCTCTGTATATTCTGTAGACCTGGTCTGCGTGGCCCTACGTATTCTTCAGCAGACAATTAATAAATTTATGAATTTCTTAGGTTTATTTGTTGTCCTACATTCTTGAAATTTAGGAACATAATTTATTTTTTTGTAGAGGCAGAGTCTCACTTTATCGCCTTCGGTAGAGTGCTGTGGCATCACAGCTCACAGCAACCTCCAACTCCTGGGCTTAGGCATCACACAGCTCACAGCAACCT
>NW_003852575.1:263912-266904 GCF_000181295.1 Otolemur garnettii | reverse complement strand
GCCACAATGCCCAGCTATTTTTTTTTGTTGCATTTTGGCCGGGGCTGGGTTTGAACCTACCACCCTTGGTATACGGGGGCCGGCACCCTACCCACTGAGCCACAGGTGCCACCCTGCAGCTCACACATTTTAAAGACAGACTCCTGCCTGATACCTAGTCAATGAGGGCATTCTGATGTCTGTTGGATGAATGGAATGAATGAAAAGGGACAAATTTTAGTCTGTTTCTGAGGAATGAAATACGTGTAACTGTATATTATAGCTCTCTTTTAATAGTTGACTCTGAAGAGCTGGGACACATTTGATTGCATCCAGAGGAGTTTGGGTTGAGACCCTGGAGAGACCCTACCCTCCTCTCTTTCAGAAGGTCATGGTCATAGTGGGGGCAGGGGGGAGGGCGATGTGAGAGAGACAGTCCCTGTTGCCTCCAAGATGTATAGCCTATGAGTTCTAAGAATGGCTCTTCACTGGGGCTCCTGTCTCTCAGTCCTTTCTCAGTTTAGTTGACAATGTAAACAGGACTGTTGAATTAGATTGATCTGGGTGTAAATCTTGGAAAGTCCATTAATTCACTAGAGTCTCAGTGTTATTTTAAAATAGTGACCAGAATACCCACCTGGATGGCCAGGTGATGCGTGCCAGGATAGTGCCGTGCTGGGTATCTGACAGTGCAGGTTCAAAACCTGTGTTACAAAATACTTTTTTGTGTATCATCTTCAGTTCTCACCAAAACCCACGAGGAAGGCAGCATTATATCCATTTTGTAGATGAGGAAATTGAAGAGCAGATCCCTGGCTCACATAACAACCTTCTGGGAGGGAAAAACAGAGTTGCCTCTGACTCAGTCCAGGGAGCTTTTTACTACAGTAGAGTGACATCAATTGGAAAATCTCCTAACTGTACAAGACAATAAACCGGAGGTGCCAAGTGCATGCACCAAAGGCATGGCTGTTGGATTACTGCGACTTTTTAGCGTAGCCAATGGTGGCTGGGTGGCTTCAGGACAGAGAACAACACTTTTTTTTTTTTTTTTTGGCCGGGGCTGGGTTTGAACCCACCACCTCTGGCATATGAGGCTAGCTCCCTACCCTTTTGAGCCATAGGCGCTGCCTGAGAACAACACTTTTTAAATAAATAAATGTAGGAAAACAGAGCCTTCTGAGCCTCTGCTGATGTCTTGAAGGCTCCAAAACAATGATGCAGATCCCAGATACTCCCAGCCCCTACAGCAGTGTATAGGACTGACAGTGCAGCCTGTGGGGCCAGCACTGGCTGTGGCACCCTGGAGGGCCAAGGAGGGGCAAGGGGGAAGGTGGAGAGAAGGATGTGTCTGTGATGAGACTACTGGGGTGCTCTACACATCCCTCCCCCTGGAATGTAAAGAGGTGGTTCTCTGACAGCTATTGCTGTGTTCTGTGTTCTTGGGGCACATTTTGGGCCCAGAAAGGCTCCTTAGTCAGGGACCCCCAAGGGGCTGAGAGGCCACATGCTGGAGTCAGAGTATTGAGTTGCTTGCTACAAAGGCAACAGGGAGCTGACATGCGCACTTCCCTCTTCCCTCCTGCGAGCGACCCTAAGACCCTTGTCTGTGCGCTCCCAGCCCAGGCAGAACTGAGGGGCCCCAGAGGTTCTGATGAACAATGCATTCACCCCAGTTAGATGACTGGAGGACAAGGGCCAACATTTTATTTTATTTTTTTCTTTCTACTGGGGCTGGGCTCTGAGAAGCAGCACTGGCACCTTGCACCTTCCCTGGATGCCCTCGTGTGATCTTCTCTCAATTTCTCCATCCATTTCCCCTTTCTAGAAGAAGAAGCATAAGTCAGGACCTTTGGAAATTGTTTCTCATCTATTCAGAATTGCAGAATAAAAACAGAATCTTTTCCCCTTCCCACCTCCAGTCCTACGGTATGACCGACAGAAATGGAAATCAAGCTGGGGCCTGGACCTGGGCCAGCTGCCTCCCAGGCAGATTTGGGGGCCCGAGAGGGTGTCTGAGAAGGATTTTGGAAGGAGGGCAGTCAGGGGTTTGGACAGAATTGAGGAGGTTGCCTTCTGAACATTTAAAAGGTAATGCTGCCTGAAACAAGACCGTGCTACTCCTTGAAACACAAAGTTAATTCTGAAATGATCTACGGGAATAAACACTTTGTAAAATGGCACGAATAATTATGGGCAGGTGGGGAAGGATATATAGAGAGTGTGATTAATTATACTAATGATATGTCCAGCAACCTGTCATCAGGTCTGATGGGATTTTGTAATATTACAAAGTTCAGCCGTGAAGCTGTCGAATTTGGAGCCGTTTCCATGCGTATGGGTGGAGGGAAGAGGGTACCTCTGTGGGGGCACGTGAAGGTCTTTTGGCTTTCACGAGTGTGACACTTGGGAATTATGAGTTCTTATGCCAGAAGTTTAGGGGAAATTCCATCATTCCACATGTTTCTGTACAATTTTTTTTTCTGGTGCATGCTTGCTCCAGACTTAAATACATGTGTGTTGGCCCAAGTTCTACTGACTATAAGTGTTGTGTTGTTGCTAATAGAGCCTTTAATTTATTGATCTAATGATTTTAGTCCCATTATCTTTATTATGGTATAAGTGTTAATTAAAAAATTAATTGTGGGGTTTGGCGCCTGTAGCACAGGTTATGGTGCCAGCCACACACACCAAAGGTGGTGGGTTTGAACTGGCCCGGGCCAGTATAGCAACCACAAGTGCAACAAAAAATAGCCGGGCAAAGTGGCAGGCGCCTGTAATCCCAGCTACTTGGGAGGCTGAGGCAAGAGAATCGCTTAAGCCCAAGGGTTTGTGGTTGCTGTGAGCTGTGATGCCACAGTACTCTACTGAGGGTGACATAGTGAGACTTTGTCTCAAAAAGAGAAAATTAATTGTGTGATTATCATATATGTGCATATAAAATTTATATATCATTTTATAATTTATATATTTGTGTTAATTTCTTTAGTTTATGTGCCTTTTTTTTTTTTTT
>NW_003852575.1:261842-262776 GCF_000181295.1 Otolemur garnettii | reverse complement strand
AAAATTGAAATAAAATGTTCATCTTTAAAATAATGACCATACCTTTGCCTCTTGATCATCCTTAGTGTGTTCTGTATCTACGTTGTGCAAATTAGATCTGTACTTTGTTTTCACCCAAATAGGTTGTTTAAGAATCTGTCCACATGAAGGACTTGGCATAATGCCTTGTGCAGAGTAGAGAGTTCATATATAACTGCTGATGGATTACACATTCTAGAAATTTCTCCTGGGGGGTGTCTTAAAATGGGGTCCACAGAGTCTGCTGTAACTTGTTCACCAGTGTTGTAAAACATGGCATCACACATTTTAGGGAGTTAATTCTTTGATGACAATTATTGTCGTGGTTGATGGGGAATGAGTTTTAAGCTTTAAGGATGGCCACGCTGATGAGAAATGGCGCTCTGCAGATGCACCGGGTGCCCAGGAACTGAGGGTGGAGAAAAGGACAGTCAGCGGTTTCTTAGAGTGGCTGGCACTGCACTCCCAGAGAGGAGTCAGGGGTGCCTAGAAAAGGAGGAATCTGTGCGAGAAAGGATTATTTTTCTGTGTCACTGTTTTATGTGCTGGGAGAAATATCCACTAGTTTTTTCTAGGCTTTCTTCTGCCCTTTCCTTCAGATAATCTTCATGTGGGGTTTTCAATTCCCTGAATTATTTCCAAAGTTACCATTTGTTCAGTGTGACTCATACTCCTATTTCCACACCCTTGACCGAAATGCATTTTAGTGTGGGTATACTTGGTGTTTGAATTTCATAGTAAATGATCTTTTTTCTCTACTTTCTCTTTTCCCAATCAGATCTTTCTATTCCTAATTCTCATTTACTTTTGGTCATTAAAGCTTTGCAAAAAAGTAAAAGTATTTTGAAGACCACAAATAAAAGCTATGAGAGCATCTTTATTCCGATTATGTTGTGTTAAAAGACAAAATCAGGCT
>NW_003852575.1:251320-261161 GCF_000181295.1 Otolemur garnettii | reverse complement strand
CTCAAAAAAAAAAAAAAAATATATATATATATATATAAAAGAAAAGAAAACACTATAAAATTGTAATATTCAATATATATCAATAACAAAAGAGAAACACAAGTCACACGAACACCTCTTATAAATGCAGAAGTCAAATGTGACTTGAGTTTTACAAATTTAACAGTTTTTTCCTTGCTTAAATAAAATAAGTATACTTTTTTTGGCACCCTCTGTATTTATAGTCAGAGAAAAGGAAGTGACATACAGAAAAGGGAAGTGAGGTACAAAGGCAGCTGGATTGGTTAGAACTGGGTATTTTCTTTCTTTGGACGTGGTTTGAATATGTGGCTGCTGGTGATTGGCTGAGATTCAGCTACTGTTTCAAAGGCAAATTTCTAGGGTAGGTCTTTCATTTGTTTATGTAGGAAGCTGGGTTGCAGTTCCTTATACAGCACTCCTGCAGAGGCTTCTAAGGCCCAAATTTAGTTTAACAACAATTAATTATACAATGATTTAAACATTGTTGCTATGAAATTTTCAGAGTTTAACCATTCTCTTGATCTTTTATAAAAAAAAAGTATTTCTATACATATATGTATATATATATATGAAGGATTTCTTTCTTTCTTTTATTTTTATTTTTGAGACAGAGTCTCTATGTCGCCCTCAGTAGAGTGCTGTGGTGTCATAGCTCACAGCAACCTCCAGCTCTTGGGCTTAGGTGATTCTCTTTGCCTCAGTCTCCTGAGTAGCTGGGACTACAGGCACCTGCCAGTGTCTGGATATTTGTTGTTATTGTTGCACTTGTCATTGTTGCTTAGTTGGCCTGGGTGGGCTTGAACCTGTCAGCCTCGGTGTATGTGGCTATTGCCCTAACCACTGTGCTACAGGTACCACCAAGGATTTCTTATATATATACATATGTAAGAAAATTATAGGGTGGCACCTATGGCTCAAGGAGTAGGGCACCAGCCCCATATACCGGGGGTGGTGGGTTCAAACTCAGCCCTGGCCAAAACTGCAAAAAAAAAAGAATTATATATAAACATTTCTTATAAATTTGAATAGTTGTTTGAATTGTATGGTATAGCTGAAGGAAGGATTTAATTTATGTAAATGTAAGTAAAACATTTGTCAAAAACAGCCTAATAATCATTTTTCTCTATTCTTGACCAGATTAGGAAGAAACAGCAAGAAGTTGTGGGCTTTTTGGAAGCAAATAAAATTGACTTTAAGGAACTAGATATAGCTGGAGATGAGGACAACAGGAAGTGGATGAGAGAGAACGTTCCTGGGGAGAAAAAACCTCAAAATGGGATTCCTCTGCCACCCCAGATCTTCAACGAAGAGCAGTATTGTGGGGTGAGTATTTGGTTTTATTGAAACTCTTCCCCTGTGAATACTTTATGTGATTTTTTTTTTTTTTTTTGAGACAGAATCTTGCTGTATCACTCTGGGTAGAGTGCTGCAGCATCACAGCTCACAGCAACCTCAAATTCTTGGGCTTCAATGATTCTCTTGCCTCAGATTCCCAAGCAGCTGGGACTACAGGCACCTGCCACAACACCCAGCTATTGTTTTGGTTGTAGTTGTCATTGTTGTTAGGCAGCCCAGGCTGGATTCAAGCCTGACAGCTCGGGGTATGTGGCTGGCGCCCTAACCGCTGAGCTCCAGGCACTGAACCTGTCTGAAATTCTTTAAAGCAATTAATTTTGATGTTGTTTGATGTTGTTTTAAAGCAGCATTTGATGTTGTCAGGTCATGATGCAGACCCTGGATGGTAGATCCGTTGTGAATAATCTGTACTCAAGACTTAGAAAATGATGAAAGCAATAAGATGATGATTCATAGTTTTGGGGGGATTATTTTAAATTCTTTACTTTTATTTTGAAGAATTGAGATCTTGTGTTCAAACAAAATATGCAGTTAGTTAGAAAGGAATTCTGTTGACCTGGCAGTGTTCACACATGCACCTACACAGAACATGGTAAGTTTTTACTTTTATAAAGATTGATTTGCATAAGTAAAGTCTTACTATAGACACAAGATAAATTTGTGTAAATTTATGTAATTAGTTTAAAAACTGTTCTGCATATTTTAATTATAACAGTGATTTAAAAAGGCTGTTAGAATAGTACTTTGAATAGCTCATTGCACAGTAAAGTCACTTTTCCGTAGAGTTTACAGACTGTACTTAATAAATGAAATTATTGGAAAGAAGCGTTGTTTAAAAAAAGGACTTCAGAATATGAGAACTGGAAATTAACCAGGGCTCCTCGAGCAAGCGATCTGGGTCGTGTTCCTGCTGAGGAAATGAAGGCTCTGGGACGTGGGGGAATGGCTGAGTGTTGCGTTTCTTCTGTGTTCTCTGAACAGGTAGGAGAGTCTTAACTCCCCTCTTTTCTTCTTGCTGTACAGAACTGCTGGTTCTTCAGGTTAGGTTTTGTTCATTATGTTTTTCCACCCAAAACAGCTGCCTTCAAACTACAGTCTGAGGGACAAATCCTGCCATCTTTTCAATAAAGTTTTCTTGGAACACATCATCATGCATTTATTTACCTATTGCCTGTGGCTGATTTCACATCATGGCAGGTTTGAGCAGTTGGAGCAGGACCATAAGATCCAAAGCCAGAGATACTTACTGTTTGCTCTTTCACAGAGATGTTTGTAGACCTCTGATTTGAAGCGTAAATTCTGTAGGGGGCTTGTGTTAGTTTCCTTAGGGCTACTGTAACAAAGTTCCATAAACTTGGCGGTTTAATACAATAGAGATGTTAGAAGTTTGAAATGAAGTTGTTGACACAGGGTTAATTCCTTCTGGAGGCTCTGAGGGAGAATTTGTTCCATGCCTGTCTTCTAGCTTCTAAAGTTTGCCAGCTGTCTCTGGCACTCCCTGGCTGGTAGAAGGATCTGTCCAGTCTCCGCCTCCATGTTCCCAGGGTGTTCTCCGTGGCCTTCCTGTAAGGGCAGCAGCCACTGCCACAGGGCTCCCCAGTCCAGTAGGCCCTCAGTTTAATAACATCTGCGAATATGCTGTTTTCAAGTAAGTGCACTTTCTGAGGTTCCCGTGGACATGGGCTGGTGGGGGACACTGTTCAACCCAGTACAAGGCTATAGGAACCTACGTGACTCTGTTAGCACTCTTCAGAGGCTTAGCTAAAAGTCCTGTGGGTGTGGAAGTGTTGTCACACAATCTCAATGTGGTAAGCACCCACTTAGGGGAACATAGGGTTCCATCTAACACTCTGGTAAATTTATGGGGCTTCTCAGAGCGTATCCAGGATGTCCTCTTTGAGGAAGAGTCCTCTCCATCCTACACTCCTACCCTCCTCACACACCTTTCCCCATCAGGAAGGTTGACCTCAGAACTGGGGTCTGTTTGAAGGCCAAGTAGGTTATTAGCTTCACCCAGGAAAGAATTCAAGAGTGAGCCAACAGTGAAGCAAGGCAGGTTTATTAAAGTAAGAAAGGAAAAAAAGGGGGGCTGCCTCATAGATGGAGCAGCAGCCATCTCAGAGTAACAGTAACATGTGGTGAGTTTCTGGGGTCTTATTTGTATCTTCTACTTATTTTATGTGAAGTGGAGGAAGGATTACTTATAGGATTTCTGGGAAAGAAAATCCCAGATTGGAGGGTTCCTCCTCTTTTTGGACTATATAAGGTAACTTGTAGGGTTTGCCCTGGTGTTTGTAAACTGTCCTGGCACTGGCTGGCAGGAGTTTCTTTTAGTTGCTAATGTATTTTAATTAGCTTAAAATGAACAATGAGGATAATCTGACCTTCTTTTTTTCAAGGCCATCTGGTTTCTAGTTGGTTTTGGCTGGTTTCTCTGCCTTCTCCTGTTGTTTTTTTTTTTTTTGCAGTTTTTGGCCGGGTCCAGGTTTGAGTCTGCCACCTCCAGTACATGGGGCTGGTGCCTCCTCCTTTGAGCCACAGGTGCCGCCCTGCCTTCTCCTGTTTTGTCAGAGATGTTGGTTTGGGTCTTATGACCTATCAAGTAGGGCTCGCCATTTCCCTAACTCATCTCCCCTCCACCCACATTTCTAAGAATTGTGGCTCTTTAGGGGTAAGGAAATGGATAACAGGATTTTTTTGCGGGGGTGGGGGGGATGCTCATGGTGGTAGTAAGGAATTTTGGGTTTATTTATTTTTTATTTTTTATTTTTGCAGGTTTTGGCTGGGGCTGAGTTTGAACCCGCCACCTCCGGCATATGGGGCCAGCACCCTACTCCTTTGAGCCACAGGCGCTGCCCAAGGGTTTATTTTTTTATAAAATAGTTTCTCTTAGTAATTGAATAACTAATACATGCATCCACTAACAAATTAAAGCGATTCAAAATGGTCTGCAGTGAAAATTATTCCCCATTTCTAATCCCTGTTACTCCACCTGCCTTCCCTCCAGCCAGGCCACTTCTGGGTTATCACAGGGGGGCTCCATGTGCAGAGGGCCCTGTACCTGCTTCGAGGTTCTTCCATGGCTGTCTTGAAATTCTGAACAATTTTTGAACAAAGGACCCTGTGTTTCGTTTTTCCTGGTCTTGGTAAATTATGTAGCTGGTTATACTCTGAGACAACCATGTTGGCAGACTCTTCTTTGGCGTTCCAGAAATCTTCTGTTCACTTACTAAACCTAGCTCAGAGATCACCGCATAGCTGCATGTGCTCTTATCTCAATGTCTGCACATGTTCCATCACACATATGTGACCCAATTATTTGGCTTATTCTTAGGAGAATGTTCAGGTTGTTTTCAACCTCTCACCATTAAAAACAAAGCTGCAGAAATCGCGGTTATACACAGAGATCTTTGTATCCAGTACTAGAGTGTGTGTTTGCAGGATAAATTCCTAGACGATGTGTGAAGTTAATGTGCATATGCGTCCCACATTCTGATTGATCTTGGAAATGGCCTTCAGCTGCAGTCTCCCAATTTACATTCCCATCAAACCATTTGAGAACGGCTGGTTCCCTGTGGCTTTGACAACACTGCACAGCACACTTTTGGATCTGTGCCAATCTGTCGGGTGACACATGAATTTTCGTTGCTGTAACTTGGATTTCTTTATTTATGGATGAGGTTGAACCTCACTTTAAACTATGTTTATATGCTGTCTTTGTTTTTTCTGTTACCTGCCTATACATAATACTTTGCCAATTTTCTCTTGAATAAACATAGGTGATGTTTATTAGTTTGTAAGAGTCTTTTCCTATGGAAGAAGATAGCTCTTTGTCTAGATCGTGCAAATATTTCTTATTTGTGTTAAAAGGAATTTTTGGTTGGCCATGGTGGCTCAACACTGTGGGAGGCCAAGATGGGATAGTTTGAGGCCAGAAGTTTGAGACCAGCCTAGGCAGCATACGCTGCCATATCTGCAAAAAATTAAAAAAATTAGCCAGGTGTGGTGTTAGGTGCCTGTAGGGGCTAAGGAGGGAGGATTGCTTGAGCCCAGGAGTTGGAGGTTATAGTGAGCTATGCTTGGGCCATCGCACTGCAGCCTGAGCATCAGAGGGAGACCCTGTTTGTATTAAAAAAAAAAAAAATTGACAGGGATTTTTTTTAAATACAGAACTTTTTCGTGTAGGAAAATTTTTTAATCTTTTCTGTTCATGTTTCCTGTATTCTGAATCTTGTTTAGAAAAGCTTTCTGCACTCTGAAATTAGCCAAAGAATCATTTCATGACTTTTTTTTTTGTAGAAACAGAGTCTCACTTAATCGCCCTTGGTAGAGTGCTGTGGTGTCACACAGCTCACAGCAACCTCTGACTCCTGGGCTTAGGCGATCTCTTGCCTCAGCCTCCAGAGTAGCTGGAACTACAGGTGCCCACCACAACGCCTGGACATTTTTTTATTGCAGTTTGGCAGGGGCTGGGTTTGAACCTGCCACCCACGGTATATGGGGCCGGTGCCCTACCCACTGAGCCAACAGGTGCCGCCCTTCATGGCATTTTCATTATCTTTCTTTTGTTTATTTTAACCAGCCTTTTAAGTGTAGGCTAGTTATAGTAGTAGAAGCAATATTAAAGTATGTCCCGTCTAGGTTACCTCCTAGGATGAAAGTGCTACAGTTATTTTCTGCTATAAAACTGAAACCCCAAAGGCATCTGTTATCCCATTTTGCTGTGATCTAGCAATTTTTTTCATTTTAATTGTGGAGGAGAAAGACAAAGTTTGTCAATTAATGACTTCTACTTTTAGGATCTATTTTCCTCTTATAAATATAGAGCTAATGAAATGAGTATACAGATCATTTTGTGCCTAACTTTTTAAAAAATCTTTTCTATTCTGCCTTCAGAGAGGCATTGGTAGTTTATGTTACGAGCCCTTCTCTGTAGTCTATATATGCTCTTAACAAAAGTGCATTCCTGACGCAGAGCACTTTATTTCCAGAAAGTAGGTAAAAAGGATTATTTGTGTTGTAGGCTCAGATCTTAAAAGAACACTCAAAAGTTCTGAAGGATATGTCAGGTTTAAAAATGGCATAAATCTGGGTACTCAATGTCCCTCTCCGCATGATTAGATTAAAGTGTATCGGCTCGGAGCCTATAGCTCAACCAGCTAAGGCGCCAGCCACGTACACCTAAGGTGGCGGGTTCGAATCCCCAGCCCGGACCCGCCAAACAATGACGGCTGCAACCAAAAAATGGCCGGGCGTTGTGGCGGGCGCCTGTGGTCCCAGCTACTTGGGAGGCGGAGGCAGGAGACTCACTTGAGCCCAGGAGTTGGAGGTTGCTGTGAGCTGTAATGCCACAGCACTCTACCCAGGGGAACAGCTTGAGGCTCTGTCTCAAAAAAAAAAAAAAAATTTATTTTGAAATGTGTCATATGATAAAAAAATGTAGTTTAAAGAGGAATGATACAGTGAACAGAAGTGTAATAAGTACAGTGTAATACTGTGTTTCCCCGAAAATAAGACACTGTCTTATATTTATTTTTTCTCAAGAAGACACACTAGGGCTTATTTTCAGGGGATGTCTCTGTGCTGAAATGCATGGCGTGGCTATGCAGATACGTTGCATGGCCACACCCATCAGTAGGTCTTATTATCGGGGTAGGGCTTATATTTAACAAATGCATAGAAATCCTGCTAGGGCTTATCTTTTGGGTAGGTCTTATTTTCGGGGAAACACCGTAGTACCAGAAATTCAGAAACCAGACGCCCTTGCCCTAGCTATATCCCCTCTCTCTGCACCTGGGACGGTCGTTGTAGGGAATTTTGTGTTTGCCATCCCTTCCTTTTCTCTTATCTCCCATGTATTTATACCTAAACCGTGTCTTGTTTTGCCTATTTTTGAATTTTTTTATAAATGGATTCATATTCTATGTATTCTTATTTTACCCATGTATTTTATAGATATATCCATGTTAATTGATGTTCATAGTTTTCAATGCTCTAGAAAGGCTGGTTGTGTGGTTTTTGGCTGTTGTGAACTTTGCTGCTAAGCAAATGATCTCATCAGGTCTGTGATGTGTGAGTTTCTCTTGATTGTGTAAGTAGGAATGGAATTGCTTGGCTATAGCCATGGGCATGTTGAGCTTTGGTAATGCAAAGTGTTTTCTTAAATGTTGTACCTATTTGTACTCTTACTAGTAGCGGGTGAGAGCTTTCTGTGTCTTCACCATTTGCATCATTCAACTTTGATATGTGGTGAGCCTGGTGGGTGTGAAATGGTAACTCACTGTGGCTTTAAGTTGCACTTCCCTGGTTACTAGTGAGAGTAAGTTCATGTTTTTTTAAATTTTTATTTTAATTTTATTTTTTTTAATGTTTTGAGACAGAGACTCAAGCTGTTGCTGTGGG
This sequence comes from Otolemur garnettii, assembly GCF_000181295.1. Lineage (NCBI taxonomy): Eukaryota > Metazoa > Chordata > Mammalia > Primates > Galagidae > Otolemur > Otolemur garnettii. The sequence continues at coordinate 253,382 of NW_003852575.1, read as the reverse complement.
TAGAGTGCTATGGCATCTCAGCTCACAGCAACCCCCAACACCTGGGCTCAAGTGATTCTCTTGCCTCCGCCTCCCAAGTAGCTGGGACTACAGGCACCTGCCACAACGCCCAGCTATTTTTTGGTTGCAGCCGTCATTGTTGTTTGACAGGCAGGGCTGGATTTGAACCCGCCAGCTCAGGTGTATGTGGCTAGTGCCTTAGCCACTTGAGCCACAGGTGCTGAACCTGCTGTTCATGTTTTATTTGTCTGTCTTCTTCATGTATATTTTGCACATTTTCTGTTGATTTTTTAGCCTCTTCCTTGTGATATGCAAGATTCTTCCTGTAGTGTGGAAGATTCTAATCTTTTGTTGATCATGTATATTGCAGATATCTTCTTCCAGTTCATAAATTGGTTTTTTTATGCTTCTCTAAACTGAAATTTAAAAAAATGAATTCTCCTATTTGATCTTCTAGAATTTATTTTTTATTTATTATTATTTTTTTGAGACAAGAGTTTCAGTATGTTGCCCTCTGTAGAGTACTATTGTGCCACAGCTCACAGCAACCTCCAACTCTTGGGCTTAAGCAATTCTCTTGCCTCAGCCTCCCAAGTAGCTGGGACAACAGGCACCTGCCACAACGCCCAGCTATTTTTTGTTGTTGTTGTTATTTAGGTGGCCCAGGGTGGGTTCAAACCCGCCACCCTCAGTGTACATGGCTACCATGGTAAGCACTGTGCCATGGGCACCGAGCCCTAAAATTTTTATAGTTTTGGCTTTACACCATTTACTTTTTAAATGGACTTAAAATTATTATTTTTTTGGTGAATGATATGAGGTAAAGATAATTGCAGTTTAAATGTGGATAACCAATTGTCTCATCCACATTCATTAAACAGTCCATCTTTTCTCCATCTCTCTGCTGTGATAATTGTCAAAATCAAAATGGATTCGCTTGTGTTAATAAAAGCTTCTGCCTAGTAAAGCCAGGAAGGCCACAAGAAAAGGGTTCTCCTGCTTGAATACTTATAAGATTATCACAAAATACCGTGCCAAGACCAAATAAAGGCCATCACAATCTTACCCCCCAAATACACGTGCAAGAGCATGTGCTGGCCCTGCCTGCTCAGTCTTGGACTGGCATTACTCTTGTCACTGGTCCTCGTAGCCAAGGATAATTATCTCAAAAAAATTATGTAATCTTCCTCATTTTTCCTTTAAAAACCTTTATTTTTTTGTTAATGATGGCATGCATATTCTCCATGGGGATGCCCTATTCTCAGATAAATGTTATTGTTGTTTAGAGAGCCTCTGGCTGTTACTCCGGTTGACACCATAGTACCAGCTCTGCTGTGATCGTCTGTGTGTCATGTGTGGGTTTGTTTTTGGTCATTGTGTCTATTTGTGTTGTGATGTCACACTGTCTGATCACAACTTGTAATGAGACTTGCCAGCTTCTGCTTCTTCTTGGTAATTCTTAGCTTTCTGCCTTTTCATTTTTAGATTCAATTATCTTGCTTGGTTTTTCAAAAATTTCTGTTGAAATTTTGAGAAAAAGTATGGACTCTATAGATCAGTTTGGGAAAAATTAGCATCTTTAAGATTCATTTTTATGGCGATGAGGATGTCCAATCCAGGGATGTATCTGGAGCATCATTTATTCCGGCCTGTAATATTCACATTTTCTCCGTATATGTTTTGTCATTTTTTTCTGGAAGCACCTCCATTTTTTATGCTGTCTCCTCGTACATTTTCTACTTGGTTTTTGCTGACTTAAAATAACATTTCCTATTTCTATTTGTATCCAGCAACCTTACTAAAGTCTTGTTAGTTGTAATTATTTGTAGATTATTTTGGCAGGGGTATGACGTTAACATAGGTATTAGTTGAGGACAAATTTGTTTCTTCCTTTACATCTCTCTGTCTCTCTGTCTTTTCTGGCGAGGGCTTTCAGAACAGTGCTGAACAGAAATGATAATGGGGCTGGCGCCTATAGCTCAACCGGCTAAGGCGCCAGCCACGTACACCTAAGGTGGCGGGTTTGAATCCCCAGCCCGGACCCGCCAAACAACAATGACGG
>NW_003852575.1:250253-251260 GCF_000181295.1 Otolemur garnettii | reverse complement strand
TTATCTACTGGAGGAAGGGACTTTTCTTCTTGATTCCCCCATAGATGTGTTTTTGTTTCTTCTTCCTGTGATCCGATGGCAGCAGTAGTGTTCACTTTGGTCTAAAAAAGAAATGATAATGGGTGTCCTTGTTTTGTCTTTCCCTTTAAATATGTTTTCAGTGTTTTCCCATTATGTGTGGTATTTGTCAAAGTTTTGTGTAGCTTTCTTTTATCAAGTTTGTTTCATAGTTTAAAAATTCATTAAAAAATTATTAATAGATGTTCAATTTTATTGAATGTTTTTTTCTATACATGCTAAGGTAGACAAATACTTTTGCTTCTTTAATCTGTGAAAGCAGGAAATTTTATTTAATTATCTTTGAGACAGCATCTCACCATGCCCTGGGTAAAGTGCTGCGGCATTGTAGCTCACAGCAACCCAAACTCTTAGGCATAAGTGGTCACCTTGCCTCAACCTCCCCAGCAGCTGGGATTACATGTGCTGGTCACATCTGGCTAGTTTTTTTTTTTTTCCATTTTTAGTAGAGTCAGGGCCTTGCTTTTTCTCAGGCTGGCTGGCTACTTTTTATATTTTTAGTAAAGATAGGGTCTCACTCTTGCTCAGGCTGGTCTTGAACTCCTGAGCTCAAGCCATGCACCTGCCTCAGTCTCCCAGTGTGCTAGAATTACAGGCGTGAGCCACAGTGCCTGGCTAGGAAGTTTTATTTATAGATTTTTCTGGTGTTAAATCACCATTTTGTTTCTGGGAGAAACCCAATGTGGTTTTAGTGTATTGACATTTTATCTATTGCTGTATTTGGTCTGCTAAAATTTTGTTTAGGATTCTTAATACATGTGGGTCAAAGAGACTGAATGTGATTTTTTTGCTCTCTAATTGTTTTCTTTTTTTTGAGACAGAGTCTTACCATGTCACCCTCAGTAGAGTGCTGTGGCATCACAGCTCACAGCAACCTCAAACTCTTGGGCTTAAGCGATTCTCTTGCCTCAGCCTCCCAAGTAGCTGGG
>NW_003852575.1:245446-249806 GCF_000181295.1 Otolemur garnettii | reverse complement strand
TACCTGTGTGTGTGTGGGGGGTTACCCTGGGCTGCCCCACCTCCATCACATGCCCGGAGCACACAGCCCCTCAGACAGCTTGCAGCTCTAGCCCTGCCTGAGGACTTCATCATGGTCCATCTGATGTGGACCGCACAGCCCAGGGTTCCCAACACCTGGCCAGCAAGTGAGCTCCCGAAGCTCTGCCTCCCCGGTGTGCTAGCTTGCTGGCCTTGGCCCACCTGCACCCACAAAGGTGTTTCCTGTTTGCTCCGTGCCTTAGGACCAGCTCTGGCCGAGGACAGCCCAGTAGATTCCTCCACTTGGTTTGGGGTGCAGTCACACCTTCTCCTGTGAGTTCTGAATCTAGACTTGGGAAGGGCCCCCTTCCGAGTTTATTCCTTCCCCGGCTGCTCTCCCGTGGCCTCGGGTCGTCCTTACTGTTCTCTTTACTCCTTTGTTGTTCTTCTCTTATTGACAAAAATCTTCCTCTTAAACCTTCCATGTTTAAATACTGTATGATGTTTATCTCCTGATCAGAAGTCCTTGGTAGAGTTTGTGTGAGACTGGAATGGCCTCTTCCTAGAAAGTATGGTAGAGTGTATGCGTCCCCTCCCCGACACGGTCTTGGTGGTGGCTCTTTCGGATGGCTGAGATGAGTTTGGCCCTTAGCGCTGCCCTAGTAACAGGAGGGGCATCCTGTGTTGTCTCAGTCTGGGCTGAGGGGGGTCCAAACCCACAGGGCCAGGTTATAAGTAACCAGCTAAAAGCCATTTACCGTGTACATTGGGGTCTCGTCAGCCGTCCTTGCAGCGAGCAGTCTGTGTCCCCGTGGACTCTCGCTGTGCTGTGCTGTGTAGGTGAAAGTGCAGACACACAAATGTCAGTTTCACGGTCAGACTTCTCAACTTTTGGGGCCTGTCATCTTTGACAAAACAAACAGTTATGACCTTTTGTGTTAGCTCTTAATGATTCATAAGTAAAAAGATCAATTGGGGTAAATAGCTGGCTCACAAGTGTGCAGTGGGCTTAAACTTTCTTTTTCTTTGCTTTAAGGATTTTGACTCTTTCTTCTCTGCAAAAGAAGAGAATATTATCTATTCCTTCCTCGGTTTGGCTCCCCCTCCCGGCTCAAAGGTAAGCTCAAATGCTTCACTGAGGTTTATAGTTATATTAAATGAAGGTTAAAATTAGCATCCAAGACACTTTATTTATTTATTTACTTACTTATTGAGACAGAGTCTTAACCTGTCGCCCTGGGTATCTCACAGCAACCTCCAACTCAGGCTCAAGTGATCCTCTTGCCTCAGTTTTTCTATTTTTTTTTTTTTTTAGTAGAGACAGAGTCTCACTTTTGCTCAGGCTGGTCTCGAACTCCTGAGCTCAAGCAAGCCACCCACCTTGGCCTCCCAGAGAGCTGGGATTATAGGCATGAGCCACTGTGCCTGGACTATCCCAGACACTTTAATAAATGACCTTTAAATTAACATGGTTTTAATACATTCCCTATTCTGATGAAGTCTTACACATAGTGATAACGCAGAGTTTTTTCTTTAAAAAATTCCAAAATTATGCATTTCCTATTTTTTGCTGTTTTTACTTTGTTATAGTCAATTTCATAATAACTAAGTTAAGAAATACCATAACATTCAATAATCTTAAGTCCTTTAATTAAATATGTAAAAAATATAAGCGCCCAGGTTGTGTTTATGAAATTATTTTGTTATGAACTGACTTCTCATATAGCTTTATGTTGGTTAGTTTATAAGGATATATACCCTTATAGTGATCACTGCTATTTAAAATGAACTAGACTTTATCTGACGCAGAGGAGACAAGTAAGATCTACACAGGAGAGAACAGGATAGATTTTATCCACTCTTTTTACTCCAGCTCTGTCTCACCTTTGGCTGCATATAATCAAATTGAGAATTATGCTAATGCTGTGAATTTGAACTTGTGTCCACATCTGTTTAATTCACAAGAATTAAAGACTTGTGATGGATTGAAAGGGGTAGGGATGGAATCAGGGATTACTTCTAGCCACTGTGTGTAGAAATTTTCACTGATGGAGGATCATGTGTATAAGAGGATGTGAAGTTTGAAGAGGCATCTAAGTGAAGAAGTGAGGCAGGCGACTGCATGTTATCTGCGTCTCAGCACTGTCTGGTTGGAGATGCCTGCGTGGAAGGCCCAGGCGCCTGAGTGGAGTAGAGTCATGGGACGCGGCGGACACTAAGGAGGCCGGGTCAGAGAGCTTCAAGTTTAAAGTTGGAGGGACGATGAGGAAGCAACTGAGATGGCAAAGGTAGGGGATGTGACAGGCAGGAGGAGGCCAGGAGAAGCTTGGCCCTTCACAGAAGGTCAGGTCAGCAGTGTCAACACTGCTGAAATTGAGTCAGTTGAGGGCAAAAGAAGAGTGATCCCTGGCTTCGACAATATGGAGGTCATTGGTGCCTGTGATAAAAGTAGTTTCTGAATAGCTGGACATAGAGGCCACAGGGTCTAGGCAGAGTGGTCTAAGGGGGACTGCTAGTGACCGGGAGGGTGGATGCATAGACAGTTGTTTGGGGAGGGATCTTTCTGGGAAGGGAAAGAGAAAACTGTGGCATCATTGTTTATAAAAAGTGTCCTACTCCCTCTCTCCCACTGGAGATTTTGGCAGAGTTGTTTCAGTCCCGATTTTCTGCCAGTTGCCCAGCTTCTTCTCCCCTCCCTACCTTCTGGAGAGTTCTCTAGTGTCCCTTCTTAACCCAAAGTCTCTCTCTCAGCAGGCATCTCTCACATTCCTACTCTTCAGTCCCCTCCTTCCAGACCAACGGGTGGTGGGAGGGTCGGGTCTAGTTTTTACAAAGCCCCATTTTGGAGTTTTCTACACAGAAGGGAAAAGAAAAGAAAACAGAAAAAACAAAAGGGACTGTTCTGTCCCTGGTCAATAATAGTGTGGCAAAGCTTTGAAACGAGAGCTTTTCTTTAACCTTTCCTAGGCCAAGTTCTTAGAGCTACTCTCTTCCCCAAGAGTCCTGACAGATGGAAGGGAGAGAGGGTAGTAGGAAAACATATTCGCTCCTGTTCACAGCAAATCCACGAGTCATGTTTCTCATATTTCTTTCCTTTGCCATATTTTTTAGTTTTCATTCATTTTCTTATAACATTAGGATTTTTAAAAATGTGTCTATAGTCTTCATAATGATCATTTAAATCTTTCGTCTAATACTCTATCACACTGATGTATCCTAATCAACTTAGTCATCCCTGTGTTTTTAATTTTTACTTATTACTGTATCATAAACATGTTTATGCTGTGCTAGTTTCTTAATGGACGTCCAATGTATGATATTTTGTCAAGCTGATGTGACATAATTTCTCTACACTGTGCTTTGAACCTTCGGTTACTCATCCTTTTTTATTATAAATAATTGTACTGATTGTCACCAAGAAATGATGTTCTTTGTTTTGGACTATTTCCTTAGTATATATTCCCAGTAGCTCTTTCAGTGAGACAAATGTGCACAAATGTTTTTATGGATTTGAAATGTGCCACCCAATTGCCTTCTGAAAGGGTTATTATACTTATCCTGCCACACTGCAGTGGGCCAGCTTCACTGCACTTTCCAGAGACGAGAGGGTTTAATCTCCTTAGTCTTAGGACCATTAGGTTCTGTTTTAGAAGCTATTTCTGATTTTACTGTGCTATGAAGAGGGAATTTGGCGTGATGAATTTCTGTCTTAAGTGCATGTTTATAATACGTGTATTTTTTCTTTTTATTTGATATTTTACTTGATTGTTTTTTGTTGGCAAATAAAAATAGTGTATATTTATCATGTGCAATGTGATGTTTTGAAATACACATACATTGTTGATCGACTAAATGAAGGTAATTACATTTCCTAATGTACTTTGTGGTGAGAATACTTAAAATCTACTCTTAATAATCCTCAAAATACAAGACCTTGTTACTTGCTATCGTCACCACGCTGTGCAGTAGATCTCTTGAACTTATTTTTCCTGTCTAACAATTTACGTTTTCATTTCTTTATGAAATGATTTTTTTTGGTATTATATTACATGTATGGTATTGGAAAGGTCAAATAGTCCCCCAAAGATTATTATGAAAATACCCAGCCCTGCTCAAACGTGGCGTGTCAGGAAATGCCTTGTTTCCCTTGCTTTGTTAACAGCTGGCTTAGGTGCAGGGCTCCAGGCTGGCCACGGAGCAGGGCTCCAGGCTGGCCGCGGTGCAGGGCTCCAGGCTGGCTTAGGTGCAGGGCTCCAGGCTGGCTTAGGTGCAGGGCTCCAGGCTGGCCGCGGCGCAGGGCTCCAGGCTGGCCGCGGTGCAGGGCTCCAGGCTGGCCGCGCTGCAGGGCTCCAGGCTGGCTT
>NW_003852575.1:220446-244268 GCF_000181295.1 Otolemur garnettii | reverse complement strand
GGCCGCGCTGCAGGGCTCCAGGCTGGCCGCGGTGCAGGGCTCCAGGCTGGCCGCGGTGCAGGGCTCCAGGCTGGCCGCGGTGCAGGGCTCCAGGCTGGCCGCGGCGCAGGGCTCCAGGCTGGCCACGGCTGCGGCTGCTCCACCATCTCTCCTCTTCTCCCTTCGCTTGCTCCTGAGAAACCTGATGCCGGCCTGTCTCTTTTCTATCTGCCTATTTTTGTTTTTCCTGCTTCTGGGAGGTATCAGGATCCTTTCTGGTTGTTTGAAGTTGCAGGTTGAGGTGCCTGGCACAGGTCTTTTCTCAGTGTGCCAGACATTTGCTGGGACCTTTTAATCTGGAAAGTCATGTTCCTCAGTTCTAGAAAATGAAATATTGGAGGACTATTTCTATGGGAATTCATTTCCTTTTTGTTTCCATTTTCTTTTCTCTCTTTTTGAAATTCTTCTTATTTAAATGGAGCACCTGGACGACTAATTCTCAAGATTATCTTTGTGCCCTCATTTTTCTACTTTCTGGCATCTTCCCTGAACTTTCTACTTTATCTTTCTTCTATTTTTTCCCATTTTTCCTTTTATATTTTTATTTCCAAAGCTCATTTTTTGTTATCTTTAGATTTTTTTAATTAAATAGCTTCCATTCTTTTTTTTCCCCCTGAGACAGAGTCTCATTCTGTTGCCTAGGCTAGAGTGCCGTGGCCTCAGCCTCACTTCCAACAACCTCAAATTCTTGGGTTCAAGTGATTCTCCTGCCTTGGCCTCCCGAGTAGCTGGAACTACAGGTGCCCACCACAAGGCCTGGCTAGTTTTTCTATTTGTAGTAGAGATGAGGTGTTGCTCTTGCTCAGACTGATCTCAAACTCCTGAGCTCAAGGTATCCTCCCCCTTCAGCCTCCCAGAGTACTGGGATTATAGAGTTGAGCCACTGTGCCTGGCCAATGGCTTCCATTCTTGTTACCTAGTTTCATTATTTTTCTTAACTCTGAGTTTATTGGGTATTTTAAAAAAATATTTTCTTTAACTCACTGCATTCTCTATTTTCCTTAAGGATCCTTTTCTCTGTTTGCGCTCCTTTTTATTTTTATGTAGGATGTTTTCTTGAGATGTCTGGTGACCCTTGCCTGTTGTACTGAAGACAGACTGCTAACAAGTTGATTGGAAGCACTGTGTCCATGGGTGTGGCTTTCTGTGATGGGCTTCCCTGTAGGAAAATGTAAAGATTAGGGATTCTGAACTATGGGCTTTTCCTGTTAGTTTAGCTGAGTTTCCTTAGAGATGAATCTGTCATCTCTGTGTTAGGGTGGTGGTGGGTGGTGATGATACTGATGATACTGGTAGTGGTGGTGATGGTGATACTGATGGTGATGGTTGTGATGGTACTGATGGTGATGATACTGGTGGTAATGGTGATGGTGGTGATGATACTGATGGTGGTAGTGATGGTGGTAATGGTGGTGGTGATACTGATGGTGATGGTGGTGATGATACTGATGGTGGTGGTGGTGGTGATGATACTGATGATGGTAGTGATGGTGGTGGTGATACTGATGGTGGTGGTGGTAATGGTGGTGGTGATACTGATGGTGTGATGGTAAGCAGAAAGTAAACCTGTTGTCTAATGTTCTTGGAGCAAGTGGGGAAAGGAGATGAGCCATCATCTTTTCATGATGTGAACTTCTCACAGGGATCTCTTGTTCTCAGTGTGGTGCCCCACTTTAGCTGGCCTGTGCCAAGTCTCCATTTCTGTTGAGACTAAAACTGCTTATTTAGGAGGAGACAGTTATTTGCTGTCCAGGAATGAGGAGGGAATCTGCTTCTTCTTTCCCTACTTCCTTCTTTGTAAGCAATTAGGTTTAGACTTTTTCCGGTTTAGTCAATCATTACTTAACTGTTCTCTTTCCTGCCTTTGAAATATGGTGGAAGTTATTTTTATGCAGAAGCCTTCTTGTCTGTTCTATCTTTTTTTTTTATTTTCATTTTTTAAAATTTATTAAATCATCGCTGTGTACATTAATGCAATCCTGGGGTACAATGTGCTGGTTTTTATACAATTTGAAATATTTTCATCCAACTGGTTAACATAGCCTTCATGGCATTTTCCTAGTTATTGTGTTAAGACATTTATATTCTACACTAAGTAAATTTCACATGTACCCTTGTAAGATGCACTGTTGGTGTGGTTTTACCAATTACCCTCCCTTCACGCATCCTCCCCTCCCCTGCTTATTCTGTCTTTATCGGTTTATCCTTTTAAAAAATGTCTTTAGGGTGGTATAGGTAAGAAGCCAAAGCAAATATGTGTTCAGTTTCTCATGATTAACTAGAAACTCCTGTAGTCTTCAGTAACCTCAGTCTCTTGAAAAGGAAGTATTGTCCCCCAGTTAATTCTACCTAATTTATTTTTTATAGTTTGAGATTAGATTAGATAATTTTCCTTAATTATTTAAGCCCCCCAGCTTAATTGGAATATAATACCCACACCATACAATTCATGCATTTAGAGTGTCCAATTCAATGGTTTTTATTGTATTCATAGAGTTGTATAAACATCACCACTATCTGGTTCCAAATATTTTAATCACCCTAAAAAGAAACCCAGTACCCCTTGGCTGTTATCCCTTAGTCCAGCCCTGGAGAACTACAAAGTGCTTTCTTTCTCTGGAGATTTGCCCCCTTGAGGCATTTACTATAATATATATGAAAGGAATTATGTAATACATGGCCCTTTGAGACTAGCTTCTTTCACTTCATATTGTCAAGGGTCATCCGTGCGTACTTCTTTCTTTGTTAGGACAGAATAATATCCGTTGCCAGGATGGCTCTATTGTATTTTATTTATCCGTCTATTAATGGATGCATATTTGGATTGTTTCCATTTTGAGCTATAATGAATAATCCTACTAATGACCATTTGTGTTATCTTTTAATTATATTTTCAATATTAATATTGCTGCTGTGCACCAAAATCTCTCAGATAATTAAACAAACTCTGATGCTTGAGTTTTTACTCCAGGAAGAGGCCCAGGGATCTGCATTTCTAAAAAGTTCTTCAGGGCGGCACCTGTGGCTCAGAGGATAGGGTGCCAGCCCCATATACCAGACATGGTGGGTTCAAACCTGGCCCTGGCCAAAAACTGCCAAAAAAAAAAAAAAAAAAAAAAGAAAAGAAAAGAAAAGAAAAAGTAAAAAGTTCTTCAGTTGCTTTTGATGCTCACTTCTTTCTATTTATTTATTTTTTAAATAAGTTTTTTATATTGTTTCAGGTTAATTTGAGGATACAAAGAATTAGACTACAGTGTTTCCAGTTTTTAGGTAGAATCCCTCTTAGAGTTGTGTCCCGCCCCCCAAGAGGTGTGCCATACGTTGCGCCCTTACGTGGGGACTCACTTCTATTCAGCAACTGCTGTCCTGGAGACTCATCTAAGTAATATTGATGGATATGTGCCCAGAGCAAACGTGAGATCAGATTTGCTGTCCTTAAAGAACTTAAACATTCCAGAGAAATTGTCTGGTCACTTTGTTTCCTTTCCCATTCTTGTTTCTTGCCCTCCATGGAGGCTACCGACACCATGAATTTGTTCTCTCTCTCTCTTTCTCCACAGGCAAGGCATTTTTTTTTTCTGAGACAGAGTTTCACCTTGTTGCCCAGGCTGGAATGCGTGATGTCAGCCCAGTTCACAGCAACTTCAAACTCCTGGGCTCAAGTGATCCTTCTGCATTAGCCTCCCAAGTAGCTGGAACTGCAGGCACCTGCCACAATACTTACTAATTTTTCCATTTTTAGTAGAGATAAGGTCTTGCTCTTGCTCACGCTGGTCTTGAACTCTAAGCTCAAGGGATCCGATTGCCTAAGCCTGCCAAAGTGCTGGGCTTACAGGTGTGAGCCACTACACCTGCCTGTTTGTTTGTTTTTTTCTCTTTGCGGTCTTTGGCGGGGGCTGGGTTTGAACCCACCACCTCCTATATATGGGGCTGGTGCCCTACTCCTTTGAGCCACAGGTGTCACCCTTGTGTGTGTTTTTTTTAAGAGACAGAATCTCACTTTGTTGCCCTTAGTAGAGTGCTGTGGTGTCACAGCTCACAGCAACCTCCAACTCCTGGGCTTCGGTGGTTCTCTTGCCTCAGCCTCCCAAGTAGCTGGGACTACAGGTGCCCTGCCCGCCACAATGCCTGGCTATTTTTTGTTGCAGTTTGGCCAGGGCTGGGTTTGAACCTGCCACCCTTGGTATATGGGGCTGGCACCCTACTACTCACTGAGCCACAGGTGCCACCCCTGTTTTGTGTTTTTAATGCCTACCATATTTTATGGAATGTTTTGTAATGCTCCTTTTCTTTTTGTTAAGATATCATAGAATTTTTGTTTGTTGAAACAGTCTCACTCTGTCACCCTGGGAAGAGTGTCATGGCATCGTAGCTCACAGCAACCTCAAACTCTTGGGCTTGCACAATCCCCTTGCCTCAGCCTGAGTAGCAGGGACTATAGGCACCCACCACTACACCTGGCTAGTTTTTTTATTTTAAATACAGATAGAGTCTCATTCTTGCTCAGGCTTGAACTCCTGAGCTCAGGTGATCCACCTGCCTTGGCCTCCCAGAGTGCCAGGCTTACTGGTATGAGCCACTATGCCTGGCCATGATAGAAATTTTATAAACTTTTCAAACAACAGCAGCAGCAGCACCAGCAGCAAACCCTTAGAGGGCTTGTAGCTTAATGGATTCTGGGGGGCTCTAAATGGAATTCCAGTCGTTGGAAAGATATAAAATAGATTTACGCATTAATAGATGTCAAAGAAAATGTATGGATAAAGGAATAAGGAGTCCAGACAAGGCTAAGTGGATTTTTCCAGGTCATAAGGCTGATGGGTTATAGACCTAGAATTTGAATTCACTGTTTTCTGTTAATCCAAGTATCTTCTTCACTCTTGTATTTAGGGGCAATATATTATAGAAAACCTCTCTATGCTTAGGGGTACCACAGATTTAAAAGACTCATCTGCCACCTATGAGGTAACTATCATACCAAATTTTATTCTGAAATTGGTAAGAAGATCCAAACATTATTTTCTGTCTTTTAAATAAGAATTTATAATTTATCCCTGGTTGTTGAAACTGTTTTTCACATACTAAATATCAAAGAAAGGATAGAATTTTAAAAATTACCCTTTCACAAACTCCAAGGTGCATGTAATAATAATATTATTATTTTTGAGACAGAGTCTCACTATGTTGCCCTTGGTAGAGTGCTGTAGTATCACAGCTCACAGCAACATCGAACTCTTGGGCTTAAGTGATTCTCTTGCCTCAGCCTCCCAAGTAGCTGGGACTACAGGTGCCTGCCACAATGCCCAACTATTTTTTGGTTACAGTTGTCATTGTTGTTTAGCAGGCCCAGGCCAGGCTCAACCTGCCAGCCTCGGTATATATGGCTGGCGCCTTACTCACTGAGCTACGGGGACCGAGCCCATGTAATAATTATTAAATAATTGTGTAGATAACCAATAGATAACAAAATTACTGGTGAAAGGCATTAGGTAAATTTGGTTTTCCTGGAACTAGATAAATTTCCTACGATAAAGCATAACTTCCCTCTTAATATTATTTGCTAATTTCAAAAGGGAACCTGATCTTTATAACATAGACATATGTTGTTTATAATCTTTGCAAAGTAGCCAAACTCGACATCACTACTAGCGGGACTCACTTCTTGCTGACACATCTAACCTGCATCGAATGCAGTCTTTAGTTCTAGGTTTTAGTTTATAAAAAACATAGAGAAAGAGAAACAAGTTAAATAATATCACAAAGAAAAAGATCAGACAAAAGAAAAATCAGGAACATCCTACATGATAATTAACCAGACTCTTAAAACATTCAATGTCATAAAAAATAAGAAGAAGTGAAACTGGTCTAGATTAAAATAGGCTGAAGAGAGGTGAGAATCAGGGCAGTGAGTAAGTGTCGTGGCATCGTAGCACACAGCAACCTCAAACTCTTGGGCTTGTGCAATCCCCTTGCTTCAAGTCCTAAAAAAAGTAATGGTAGATTACTCATCGCGAGTAATTCAGGAAATCTGGAAAGGAACTGTATATTAGATGACATTAGGGAATTATTGCTCCTTTTCTTAGGTGTGATTAAAAATAGTGGTGTTATGTAAGAGAAGGCCTTTGCTGGATTGTTTTAGAGTGAAGTTTCATCAGCCACATGAAAAATGTTAGCAAGTGTTGAATCTATGTGGTTCATCCTTTTAACTTTTCTGTATGTTTACAGTTTTCACAATAAAGAGCTGGAAAAATGATGATGTGCCAGTGACGTATGTCCTATGCTCTAATTAATTAAGAGCCCTTAAAATATCTTAGTGGAAGCTTGAGGAAAAATGCTCTCAATGGAGAAGAACACAACTGCGACTTATTTCAAGGCAGAGGACACACAGATGGCAAATGGCCCTCTCCAATGTTACCTGTGTCTAGAGCTGATTTAAGTTTTAAAAGAAAATAGAAAGGATTTAGAGGACTTTGTGGAAAAGATAGACTAGATGAACTTAAATTCTACTGCATGAAGTCTCTGGGACCAAGGTCATATTTTCAATAACTAAAATAAACTGATGGATTAGGGATAGATACTGCCACTCTCATCTCCTCGAGACAATGGCTGCCATTCCACGTGTAGGGGCATCCCACTTCCTAGACCCTTTCTCTGGCGTTTTTCTGAGAAGATTCCGTGTACCGGGTGAACCCTCGTGGATCGCCCAGCACCCCTCTCTTCTCACTGGGGCTCTCGTAGTCCTGGTATTTCTCCCCATCTGTAGTTTCTCCTTCAGCACGAAGTGAGGAGCTTCAGTGGGAGAGAACGTCCAGTCACACGGCCAGAAAACCTCATGTGGTCACCTGCTGATCCTGGATTTGGAGGCAAGATCTTCAGTGTTTTCTCAGTTATAAAATGAAGAGAGAGAGAGATGACCATCTACTTCTTAGGGCTAATTTATTTAACAATTTATTCTTTCAAGGTAATTTATATGAACACATACTGGTCAGATGCTGAGCTGGTTGACTGAAGGAATTCTATGGTCTAATGTAGTGTTTTTCAACCTCGTTTAGCTCACGGCACACTTAAATTATGCCCATCAAAAAAAGAGAGGAAAGGCCAGGCATGGTGGCTCATGCCTGTTGTCCCAGCGCTGTGGGAGGCCGAGGCGGGTGGATCACCTGTGCTCAAAAGTTCCAGACCAGCTGAAGACTCGCCTGAGGCAGAGTGAGCCAGAGTGAGACCCTGTCTCTACTACAACAACAAGACAGCCGGACCTTGTGATCCCAGCTACATGGGGGGCAAGAGAACACTACAGAAGGAAGAAGTAATAAAAAAAGAGAGAGAGAGAGAGAGAGAGAGAGAAAAGAGAATATACTTATGGTGCTTTAAACTTCTTCCAAAAATAATCTAATTAATGCTCTTTAAAAATTTTTGTGGCACACCTAGGATTCTCCCTCATGGCACACCAGTGTGCTGTGCACCCAGGTTGAAAATCACTGGTCTAGAGGGATAGAGAGACGTTAGCACCCTACAGTGGATAGAATAATTGTGTGTGTGAATATGAAGAGGGCCCACAAATCTCAGGCCTTACATTAGGTCTCCTGAGAGTTGATATTGCACCTGGAATTTGAAGATCTAGCAGGAGCTAAGCGAGTGAGAAGAGACAGTAACAACGCCCTGGGACAGTGAATGAGCTCATGAAGGCAGTGACATTTATGAGAGGACGGTCCATTCAGGGAAGTCATCGTGGGCCTGGATGCAGAGGTTTCAGTAGAACCCAGGGTAAAGACCAGAGGCGAGGTCGGCAGAGTTAGCAGGAATGATATCGCCAAGTGCCTTCTATATCGAGACTTCTGTTCTTGGCAGTGGGAATTGGTGGGAAGGGTCTATGTAGAGTGATCTGTTTTACAAAACCTCTAACTCAGGCAGGAATGTTTGTTGGAGGTCAGAGGCAGGTCCTAGAACTGTGTCTTTCATATCTCCATCCTCAGTGCCCAGTACTGTTTGAAGCTCATAGTAGATTTTCAACTCTGAAATTGAAGGCAAAAATTAACGGAGGTATCAGAGTCAGTGAAACACTCTGGAGATATTAAATGTCATTCTTCAAATTGGATGTAAGTGAGGTAGGTTTGTTTAAAGTAACTCTCTTAGAAAATACAACATAATGTTTGGAGACCTATCCATACTAATAGATGTAAATTTATTTCAGAGTCTGCTGTGTTTCATCTTATCCTATTTTTCTTTTAATATCTAATCTCAGTTTTTAGATTCTACCCTGATTTCTCTGTAAGTATCATCATAATGCATAAATTCCTTATGTGGAAGAAAGGGATGGCCGTGGGTGTATAAAAACTGGCCCGGAGAGACCCAGATTCTTCTCTTCCCAGAGGAAGACTTCAAAGGCTAAGGAGCTTAAGTGATCTGTACACAGACATCCCACTAATTAGCTGCACATTCTGCACTAGAACCTTTGGTGCTGTCAGCACTGCTCTGGTTAGCGGTGTTTATGCACACGTACGGGGAGAGTACTTCCAGTATCCTTTGAAAAGACAGACACCTGATTACGGGAATGGTATGACTTGTCACAGTGTCATATTGTAGTAAACAAGATCGTGGAGAAGTGTCAGCAAGGAAAGTTAATCTCACTCAAGCTAAAAATAGGCGTTTGACAATTATGTGGAAGAATATGCTTACAAGATGATATTCAGCATCACAAGAAGCATTGTGGCTTTAGACATGTTTTCTTAGGCAGGCTATTTCAGGCCAAAGGCCCAGACAGTTTTCCCAAGAGGGTTTTGTAAGTAAGCATTGGATAAATAAGTCCACCTTAGTTCTTTAAAAGTATCTGGTCATATCCGATTAAATGCACATCATTCTTAATATGACGGCCAGGCAAGACCTTGGTTATATAACCAATATTTTCAGTTATGCCCTGACAAGAAGGAAGACAGATTCTTTTTGTTTTTATGTTTAAAGTTGCATTTATTTTTTATTTATTTTTATTAAATGATAGCTGTGTACATTAATGCAATCAGGAAGACAGATTCTTTTTTTTTTATTTTTATTTTTATTTTTTTACCTCAGTGTCTTTTTTTTTAAATTAGGAAGACAGATTCTTATTGAAGCCGTGCAAATAACTATATTGCCATAAAAAATAAAATATATATTCTGATTCAGTAAACAGATTCAATATGAATTTTGGAATTCTAGAGGGGTGAGGCCTGGAAAATGTCATTTATAAATGTTCCATTTCAATATAAAAAGCAGAGTCTACTACATTGTTATGATGCTTAAAAAGCATAAGAGGAGAAACACAAGGCTTCCTCATTTATCCAGTAAAAGAACATCAGCAGTATTCCAAATAAAAACAATGGTGGGGCCAGGTGCTCACACCTGTAATCCCAGCACGCTGGGAGGAAGGGGGGGGTGGGTCGCTTGAGCATAGGAGTTTGAGACCAGCCTGAGCAAGAATGAGACCCCGTCTCTACTTAAAATAGAAAAAATAGCCATGTCATGGTGGGCACCTGTCATCCCAGCTACGGGGGAGGCTAAGGCAAGAGGTTTGCTTGAACCCAGCAGTTTGAGGTTGCTGTGAGCTGTGATGCCATGGCACTCTACCCAAGATGACAGAGTGAGACTCTGTCTAAAAAGAAAAACAAAAAGCTACTATTGTCCCTCACCAATTCACTTACCCCTGGATAATTGACTCTTATTTTTCTGGATCCTGCGTCAGGAGTCTCAGGGTCCCATCTTTTTCTCTACTAAAGTTCTGGAAATTTTGACTCAGTCCAGTAGGCTGATCTCAAAGTTCTCTGAGGGACGCTGTCAGGGACCTGCACCCACAAGTATCTGGCGTGTGATCCTCTCTGGGGGCTCTGAGCTGTGATTCTTCATGGATGAAGCACCCGGACTATAGCTGATTGCAGAGAACTTCCAGGGAAGCATCAAAGTAAAACAATCTAAAAAAATTATCTGTAGATGACAAATTAAGTGTAAAATGGGTGTGGTTTATTTATTACTAATAATTTTCAAAAGTGAAAGACTTGGTGAGAGTTATAACAAGAACAATAGACCTGACGAGACAATTTGGTTGTTTCTATGACATGCAAAGCAAAACAGTAAAGTCAGCCCAAACGGGTTTTAGACAAATTATTTATAAACATAATCATTAAGCGTATTTTCAAAGAATAGAGCGAATTTATCTAATTTATATAAATAAATGAACACAGGAAAACTCTTGATGTGACATAATTATTCAGAGATATAATGTACTATGAATATACCAAGTGTATGGTAAGAATATCAAGTAACAAGATTCCGTAGGTCTGGGATGGGTCCTCAACCTCTGTGTACACATATCAGTATACATGTGTATGTCACGGGAAGCCCCCACTGAAAAGCATTGTTCTAGAACATGCTAGATTGAAATTAAACAAGTAAAGATATGATCAAATTAACAAGAAAAACATCTAAATTTAGATTGCAAACCTTTATAATACCAGGCAAAGCAGCAGCAGGATCAATGTCTTTTTTTCTTTTTTTCTTTAGAGATAGTCTTGCTCTGTCAGCCATGCTGAGTGCAGTGGTGCAACCATAGCTTTCTGCAGCTTGAACTCTTGTGCTAAAGCCATCCTCCTGCCTCAGCCTCCTGAATAGCTAGGACTACATGCCAGCACCACCACACCCAGCTAATTAAAAAAACATGTTCTGTGGAGACAGGGTCTTGCTGTGTTGCCAAGGCTGGTTTCAAACTCCTGGCCTTCCAAAGAGAACTGAGCCTCCCAAAGGGTCAGAATTACCAGTAGGGGGCACCACACTTAGCCAGATCAATTATTACAAGCAAAATATTACTAAGATGCAATGGGAAGTATTCATTTATATATGTAATTGGATTTCCCCTTGGAAATGGAGATACAGACAGTCATATCAGTGTTAAAGCATGACATTTACAGATTGCTGTTGGTGTGTGACTCTTCAGTCCCAGAATTCATCCATCCCAGTGAGGGATGTCCTTCTGATGGGCGACACCTTAGCAAATACTTACATTGTCAGCAGTCACACCTGCGGTGCTGCAAAGAGGTTTCAAATCCTTCTATTGCAGTTATGTTAACGTCTTCTGTTGTTCCAGTCCTCAAACCCTGGGCCTTGGACCTGTACTGGCCTGTGGCCTTTTTTTTTTTTTTTTTTTGAGACAGAGCCTCAAGCTGTCCCCCTGGGCAGAGTGCCGTGGCATTACAACTCACAGCAACGTCCAACTCCTGGGCTCAAGTGAGTCTCCTGCCTCTGCCTCCCAAGTAGCTGGGACCACAGGCGCCCGACACAACGCCTGGCTATTTTTTGGTTGCAGCCATCATTGTTGTTTGGCGGGTCCGGGCTGGGGATTCTAACCCGCCACCTTAGGTGTACGTGGCTGGCGCCTTAGCCGGTTGAGCTATAGGCGCTGAGCCTGGCCTGTGGCCTCTTAGGAACTAGGCCACACTGCGGGAAGTGAGTGGTAGGCAAGTGAGCAAAGCTTCATCTGTATTTACAGCCACTCCCCATGGCTGGCATTGCTGCCTGAGCTCTGCCCCCTGTCAGATCCCCAGGGGCTTTAGAGTCTCGTAGGAGTACAGACCCTACTGTTAACTGCACATGTGAGGGGTCTAGGTTGTGTGTTACTTGGGAGAACCTAACGCCTGATGACCTGAGGTGGAGCTGGGGCAGTGATGTTAGAGCGGGGGCTGTCTGGTTGCAGGAAAACAAGCTCAGGGCTCCCATGGATTCTGCCTTATGGTGAGTTGTATAATTCTTTCATTATATAATTAATAAAGATAGAAATAAAGTACACCATAAATGTAATGTACTTGGGTCACCCCCAAACGATTTCCCCCCTCTCCCCTCTGGTCTGTGGAAAAATTGTCTTCCATGAAACTGGTCCCTGGTGCCAAAAAGTTTGGGGACCATTGGTATAGGCTATTGCTCCCAGGCGCCAAACCTGTGCAGCATGTTACTATGCTGAAAACTGAAGATATACACAACAGTAAGTGTGTGTGTATCTAAACTAGGGTGACCAGACGTCCCGATTTTGGTGGGACAGTCCTGCTTTTCAACAATTTGTCCCAGTCCCACAGCATTTTAAAAAAGTCCCGATTTTTGGAAAGAATGCACCAACTGGCTGGAGAACAAGAAGGGAATATACGGTTTTCAGCCGCCATATGGCTATTTTGCCAGAATATGAGTTATATATTATTTTTGTTAATTTTATAATGTTAAACTGTAATAAATAATTGCTGAGAAGTGATTATCGAGAACTGCTTATCAAAGTTTGCATTGCTGTCAGGCCCTGCCTGCCCCGCCCCCGCTCCGCCCCCGTGCCATGTTGTCCCGCCTTACAGATGCTAAAATCTGGTCACCCTAATCTAAACACACCTAAACATAGAAACGGTATGGTGAAAATACAGTTTTATAATCCTATGAGATCACTGTTGTATATAGGGTCTGTCCTTGACCAGAATGTCATTATGCAGTGTATGACTGTGTGTGTGTAATTTATATAGAGATGTAAACATATATTCAAAGTATAGATACATAGTGAAAGTATCTATACTCAAGGTATATATGTATATAAAGTTTGAACAGACAAATGAAATAGATAAAATCTTGACCAGTTAAATATATTACATAGGACACTTTTAGTTGTACTTACATCAATCTCAGTTGTGATTACAGATGGCAAAATTCTAATAAAATACTAGCAAGCTATATTTAGCGGTGAATTAAAGATAATATACCATCTTCAAAGCAGAATTCTATCATAATTCGTTACATGAGCCGATTAATGGAGAAAAAGTGTATAATTGCATCTATAAATACTAAGAACATATTTGATGCAACTCATCAGATATTCCAAGTTAAAATAAAAATGGATTAAAATATAAGTAGAAGGAAGCTGCTTAAATAAATAAATTATCCAAGGCAACTGCAGGTATCATGATGAACCATGTGATATTTGAAGCACCTACTAAAATCAGGAGCAAGGGGCATGTAGGGCTATGAGAAAACACAATTCCGTTCTGCTCTGAAGGACACTAACAGATACTGAAGAAATGACCCTGAAATGCGCCTGATAGGATGACTTAACAGTAGTAAATTAAAAAAATCTAAATTAAAGTATTTAGGGCTATTTTAACCCGAATCTTATGTTTTTAACTTTTAGAACTAGGAAAAATGATCTTAAAATTTATTTGGAATAATAAATATCTTAGAAAATCCAAGAAAATTTTGAAAAAGAAGACTTTGTATAGCAACTTGCCTTTCTGAATATTAAATTTATGCTAAAAGCTGTCAGTGATAGAAGCAGTACATTGGCACAGGAGCTGATAAATATGCCATGACTATATTTATGTATTTGCATATAGAAGAGTGTAGAAACAGATCCATTTATATAGATATTTTGATGAATGACAAAATATCATCTTAATAGGAAATTCTGGCTTGTATATAGTTATAAGCATGATTTGCCATCTATCTGGAAGAAAATAGATTTAGAACTCTATGTCTTATTCAAAGTTAAATTCCAGATGGATTAAAGCTCTAGATATTAATACCCAATATAAAATTACAGAAGTATATTTTAGAGAATAAAATTTAGATAATTTGTTCACATAATAGCCTCAAAATGAAAATAAATGCCCCAAATTTGTAAAACATTATAGCCTCAGCTGGGTGCAATGGCTCTGACACTTTGGGAGGCTGAGGTAGGAAGATCGCTTGAGTCCAAGAGTTTGAGACCAGCCTGAAAGAGAAAGACCTTGTCTCTCCAAAAAATAGAACAATTAGCTGGGTGTGGTGGCATGAGCCTCTAGTACCAGCCACTTGGGAGGCTGAGCTGGGTAGATTGTTTGAGCTCAGGAGTTCATGGTCAGTCTGAACAGAGTGAGACCTCATTTCTACTAAAAATAGAAAAACTAGCCAGGTGTTGTGGTGGGTGCCTGTAGTCCCAGCTACTTGGGAGGCTGAGGAAGAGGATCACTTGAACCCAGGACTTTGAGGCTGCTGTGAGCCAGGATGCCACAGCACTCTACCCAGGGCAGCACAGTGAGACTCTGTCTCAAAAAAAAAAAAATTCTATTAAATAAAGAACTTCTAAAAATTGATAATAAAAAAAAAAACTCAAGTAAAAAACGGGCAAAGCTTATAAAGACAATTATTTGAACAAGAAAGATAACTGGCTAAATAAATATTCCTAAAAATTAAGCCCTTCCTCTCCAGTAATCAGGAAAATGTAAAAGAAGACAGAAGTGAAAGTCTGTTTGTCCCCAGCATATGGGTAAAGTTTACGAAGGAGCAGTTAGCTGCACTGTCGTGAGGCTGACGGAAGGGGCCGGTCACACACCATCCTGAGAATGCGAATGACTTATCTTTTTGAAAAAAACCTAATAGAAACAACCTCACCATTTTATTTGGTTTTGTACGATTTTGTTTGTAGAGGCATAAATATGTAAACATTCTCATCATCCGTGGGGAAATGTTTGAAAGTATTTGATATTCAGCAGATAAAAGAATGAGTTGGAACCATATGAATTAACCTGGACGAATGCCCATGTTCTATTAAGCTGGAAAGTGAGTTGTGCACTTCGTGTTCCCATTTCTATTAAAAAACAAATAGCTATCAACGCCCCCAAATAGCCTTTATGTATTAGGACAGAGTATTCTAAAATCACATTATCATAAATAATATAGGTGGGTGGGATGGGAGAGTAAGTGTCTGGCTAATTCGCTCCCATGAGCTTGCAGTGCCTCTGTAATAAAAATAACCTGGGGCTTGAAAAGGCTGGGACCTACTTCGCAAGTAGAAAGAGCATTCAGGGCTCAGCGCCTGTAGCTCAACCAGCTAAGGCGCCAGCCACGTACACCTAAGGTGGCGGGTTCAAATCCAGCCTGGACTCGCCAAACAACAATGACAGATGCAACCAAAAATAGCCAGGCGTTGTGGCGGGCACCTGTGGTCCCAGCTACTTGGGAGGTGGAGGCAGGAGACTCGCTTGAGCCCAGGAGTTGGAGGTTGCTGTGAGCTATGTCACGGCACTCTACCCAGGGGGACAGGTTGAGGTTCTGTCTCAAAAAAAAAAAAAAAAGAAAGAACATTCAGTAGGAGTTGTAGACCTGGTCCTGCCCCTCACTTGCAGTGTGGTGGTTCCTGCCTTTATTTTCTTATCTCTAAAGTGTGTGTGGTAATGACTGTCCTACCTACTTAGGTTACAGTGCTGTTGTGGAGATAAAAGGAAGGGTGAAGGTAAATATAATTTGAATAGTTAAAAGATATAGAAGTGCGAGCTATTATCCCCAAGATAATCAATTTATATGATGTAGGTGAAGGAGGAAGCATCTTCCCTTCCCAATGGTGATGAAGTGGGAGAGGCACAGAGCACTGCAGAGGTAAGGGCTGGTTTGTTTGTTTGTTTTTAAGATAGAGTCTCTTTTTGTCACCGAGGCTGGAGTTGGATGGTGTGATCATAGCTCACTGCAGCCTCCAACTCTGGACTCAAGCAATCCAGAAGGCCATGGCCTCCTGAGTAGATGGGACTTTGGGCATGAGTCACCATGACTTGCTAATTTTTCTAGTTTTGTAGAGATGGGATCTTGCTGTGTTGCCCAGGCTGTTCTTAAACACCTGTGCCTAAGAGATCCTTCCATCTTGGCCTTCCAAGTGCTGGAATTGCAGGTGTGAGCCACTGTGCCTAGCTGAGGCTGCTGTTTTGGACAGTCCTCCTCCATACCGTCCTCAGAATGTCCACTTAGTTCTCACCTTTCTCTATGTCTACTTGTCTGTCTCTCCACCCTACCATGTTTCCCCCAAAATACAACCTACCCCCAAAATAAGCCCTAGCAGGATTTCTATTTATTTGTTAAATGTAAGCCCTACCCTGATAATAAGACCTACTGATGCATTTCTGTGTGGAGCGGTAAGGAAGACTGGAATACCTTTTATCTGCCACAGCTCCTTTCTCCTAGCCATTCGCACTTGCACGAGTGTGCATGTGCTAACTGTGGTCGCAGGCATCCTATTGCACACGTGTGAATGACTAGGGGAAAGGAGTTCACGCATCACTACGCCAGCCCCACCAACAAGGTCGACTCCCCCTGTCAGGTTCCAGAAGAAGATGACTTAACTGTATTTGAATAAATGTAGATTGTTGTATTGTACTTAATAAAAATAAGACATCTCCCGAAAATAAGCCCTAGTGTGTGTTCTTGAGAAAAAATAAATATAAGACAGTGTCTCTTATTTTCGGGGAAACACGGCATCTGTCTGTCCATCCATCTATCAATGTACACCTACCTGCCCACCTTATCTGATTTTCAGCTCTGAATTATAAAGCCTCCCTGCCTTTATAAACACTGTAAACCCTGCCTTTTCTGGAGTTCCTGCGTGAGCCTTAGTGGATGATCTGAAACTCCTCACTCGGGCAGTTAGTACTCTACAGGGTGGGTCCGCTCTGTGGACTTGCCCTGTCAATCCCACAGCATTTTGGGGGTTTGGCTCTGTGCTCTAGAAGCTAAGCGACCTAATAAATAGAAGGTCTATGCCTGCTTCATTTATGAACCATGTCCCTAAATAAGAAGGCCACGCACATCCTGGGTGGTGTGGTGTTTTGCTGGGATCTTATCTAAGGTTCTTCATACCCTGGGTTTCCTTTATGACCAGGGAACCGAGAAGGCTGAAGAAGGCGGAGAAAGTGAGGCACAGAAAGAGGGTGGTGAAGATGCGGGCGACCTCCCTGGATCGCAGAAGAAGGTGAGTGTTTGCTTTTTTTCCAAGTTTGTTTGGACTCAGTCTGTTCAGCCGACACCTGCTGGGCTTCTGCTGCAGATTCTGGGTGCACAGCAGTGAAAGAGAAAGTGGGGAGCAGAGCAGAGCACTTAGCAGGGAGGAAGCTGGTGCATGTGTTGACTGCCAGGTACAGAGGGGCTGAAGGGAGGGCAGGGGAAGGGGCCCAGGCCCGAGGGGCCAGCCAGCCAGCAAGGTTTCAGCATTTGTTGTGGTGTGGCTATGGGTAGGTCAGGTGCATGTTCTTTACCAAACACGGGGCCTGGCTGCTCAGTCATGATTGCTGACTGACTCCCAGCATACACCACCCAAGAGCCTTGCCCACTGGGGAAACAGGGCTGAGAAGCTGGAGTGTACTTGTGGGAAGACAACAGGAACTTGAGGGGGGCTTGAGGTTGCTGACGCTGACTTCAGATCTGATCAGGGACACAGCTGAGCCCAGGGAAGTTACATGATTAATTCTAAATGGGCTCCAGGTGTGTGGGGGGATGGGCTAAGGTTGGGGGTAGGGGAGGGAAACTGTAGTTCTTTAAATACTAAGCTGAGATAATGGGGGACTGGATGGGCCCCTTATTCAAGGAATTCCAAAAATACTGTGAGAAGCCAGATATCGGAGGCCTTGGCTGCAGAGGGAGCCTGGAGGGTGGAGCCTCCCTGTGGGAGGACTGTGCTGGACGGCTGCACTGGGCCGGGTGCAGCAAAGATGGTGTATCAAACCCTGGTGGTTTGCATGCTTATTAATTCCAGAAGAAAGTGGTGTGGGCCCTTTTACAGAGTAGGACCCTTGTTTTTAGCAGGTAGAATTGTCTAGGAAGGGGCTGAGGCCCACAGCCACACCATAGAGAGTGGGGGTGCAGGACTTGTCTTTAGGAATTTAAATTTGGGAAGGGTGGGGCAGTACATTTCCTCCTGTTTAGACTTATATTTAAAATAGGCTGCTGTTTTAAAATGTCAATAATTTATAACTCTGAAGTTTTTTGTTCTGTAGAAAGATAAAATCTTCAATCCTAACTTAGAAGTTGGATGAGGCTTCGGGGCAGCCTACATAATTCAGAAATAATACTTTTAAAGTTAAAACAGTGACAATTTCATTATCTTGTCACTTAAACAAAAATCTGTGTTTTACAGTTTGAACTTTGCATGAATTTCCTAGCGTACTCTATACTATTATTAATATGGTGGAGGTTAGGTTGCTTCTTTAAGATATAGGGACATAGAAGAAAAGTACCCCAATCCCTTTGCCCTGTGGGAGGCCGCAGGACCAGCACAGCTGTTGGTAAAGACTCCATTCCCTCCTTCCTCACAGCACACCCCAGGCGGACACAGGCTCATATGTGATCAGAAGTGCAAGTTCGATCTCTGTGTTTTATGCACATTGATTTTCAGAGTGCTAGACACCTCCTGGCAGTGTTGTCTAGATATTACCCCTTGGATGAATCTAAGGCTTTAACAGCTCTGGCTCTGTTGACCTCTTGTCTTGAGGTGATTTTGTGGACTTGTTCTTTTTGCTCCTCCTGGCTCGGAAACCCCAGGACGCCCTGCGCTTCCCTCCATAGCCAGCACCCCGGGATCCATATGAAGATTAGAGTAGGAGTTGGCCCCATTTGTTCCTAAGTTTCCTGGGCCCGGATGGCAGCTTTCTTTTCTCTAAATGCCCCTCTTCCTGCTTCAGCCTGCCTCCTGGCTGGCAGGAAATTTAAGCTGGGGGGAGTGTGGAGACCTCTCCTTCCTGGGGTCTTGCGGCTGTCCTGGAGTCCTCAGTGGTGACAAGGCAGGAACCGGCCTGCTTCTCTGTCCAGGGTGGCCTTTTTACTGATTGTCCCTCAGCGTGGGTGAAGACTCTGCTCTGGCTGGACCCACACGTGCCTCCCACAGCTAGTGGCCCTCTGACTGCAGATGCTGCCGCTGGTGCAGAGTGCCCAGTGTCACTAGAATGTCCCCGTGGCCCCTGGCTCCGCTTCCTGGAAACCCCCCTTCTCTCCTCAGTCTGGCCGCCTCCGTCTTGCCAGCTCCAAGGCCTAAGCCCCAGCCCTTTTCTTTATTCAGGGGTCATCTCGCTTCATTGCCTCTGTTGGGCCAGGGTTCTAAAAATCAAGGCCTGTAATTCCTTCTCTTGGGGCAGAGAGCCTAAACCAACAGGTGGAATGTGGGGGAGAAAATAACTTACTCCCCCGCCCAGCTCTGTGTAGCAGGAAGAACAAAACACACATGCATATCCTGGTGTTCAGCCACACTGGTTATAAGAAGGAATAAAAATATTTTCAGAACATTTCGTTCTGAAATAATGATAGACTCGTAGGAAGTCACAAAAATTAAATAGAATTCTGCGTGCCTTTCACCTGGCTTCCCCCACGGTGACATCCCCTGGCACATTACGACATCAACACCAGGAGTGCCACCTGGTTGGTGTATTACTGTGAACTACACCACAAACACTATTCGGTTCTCACCCTTCTTAAACCCACATTTGTTTTTGTGTTAAGAACAGTTTTAAGGTATGCGATGGTAAACTGCAAAGACAAATAAACTAAACCCTCGCTGCAGCCGCTGGTGGGGAGAAGCTCAGGGGTGAGCCGAGTCGGTGGTTAATCAGGGCCAGGCTCCTCTAATCTCTGCTGCCAGGCACGGCCCTCAGTGCATGCTTGTAAGCCCTCAAACCAATCCCTGCAATGTCCGAGAATATTTACCTAAGTAATTCACACTGATTTAAAAAAAAAAAAACAGAAATGGAAGCAGCAGCCGTTGTCTTCTTTAATGTCCTGGACTCCCCAGCCTCTGAGGTGTATGACCTGGGTATCCCCAGATGCCCAGACGTGTATGCTCCCTGCTCGATAGCAGATCGGCTGAGTTTGGGAGGCCAGGAAGGTGGAGTAAAACACCTGGGCACTCTCCAGGAAAGGAATTGCAAACCTTACAAGGCAGCAGTTCTCAACCTGTGGGTCACGACCCACAGGAACTGTATTAAAGGGCTGCGGCATCAGGAAGGTTGAGAACCACTGTTATAAGAAGTTAGAAATGTTGCAACTTGTTCATGTACATGTTTGGTTTTATTCAAGGTAAATTGATTTTAAATTGTATGCTTTGCAAATGCAGTTATCTTGTCCTTACAGAATCTCTAAGCCCTTGTAAATCGCCCCTCCCAGCCTCCTACAACAGCAGACTGAGGGAAGTTCCTCTTCCAAGTGGCCAGTGTTGGTCTGGGTTTGCAGAGCAGCCTGCAGGTCCCAAGGCCGGGCCCTGGAGGTCCCAGAGCTCCAGAAGACTCTGCTCCCGCCTCTCAGCCCTGCTGTGCTGAGGACAGCTGCCCTCAAAGGTCTACCACCCTGACCGCCTGTCCCCACCAACCACTGCCTGACACTCACCACCACCAACACCTGTCCTTAGTTCTGGCCACATGACACGCCAGCAGCCACTTCCCTGGCCGAGCTCCCGCTGCAGTGAGCTGCTGTGGAAGGTTCCAAGACTACCCACTTCCCTTTCTAGCTTCCTCAGAAGACGGAGAAGGTGAAATTGTTTCTCAGGTTAACAGTTCACACTCCATCCTGACATCTTGCCAGATCTTGGCTTAATTATCTTTAAATAAATGCTTTTGTCAATATAATTATTTGCCAACCATGAAAGTTAATTCAAGCGTTTTGTATAGATGAATCTGCCCAATTTTAAGGATCTGCCCACTTCTGCTGCTTTATAATTCTGTGAGCTAAGATAGAAAGTTCAAGTTCTTTTTTTTTTTAATTAAAATCTCCTCCTCATCCTAAGAGGGATGTGAAGCAGGATAGCAGTTCATAAATGCTTTTATTCACAATTTTGATGATAGACTGTTGCCACATGCCAGGCAGAATTCCAGGGACTGGGGAGGAAGCAAGGAGAATGACAAAGTCCCTGGGGACCCCCCAAAGTCCCCGAGCTGATGTTCTGGTAGAACTGGCAACGATAACATGCAGAGTCCCCCAAGGCTTACTGGAGCTTTTGAGATTAAGTATTTCTAGAAATTCTCTGAGCCCTGGCTTTTTCTCCTTAACATATCTTTCAAGAAATTAAGGTCAATTCAAGTATTGATAAAGGGTGCTAGTTAGATCCCTCCATACTTGTTGTGAACTAATTGCAAAGTTGAGTCTTAATTTCCATTAGATTTCCCAGCCCCTCCAGGCTGTCAGGTTTACCCCGTTGTTAATAGCAGGTCTCTGGTTAATTCATCTGTTTCAGCTGGATATAGTGAATAAAAATAATTAGGTTGGGAAGAATGTAACAGTGGACGTCAATCATCAATAATTCTGTGCTGCATGTGGCGAATTCTGATTTGATCCCATGTGTATAAGAAAGTTAATGTTCTCTGAGATGCAAGAGTCCATAGCAGATTGCGTGTGTTCACGTGTCCAATCATCTGACGCATGTTACTGAGTTTGGACCTTGGTTCCAGACAGTGGCTGCGCTCTGGAGATCCAAAAATGAGTGAGGATGCAGGTCACGTCCCCGAGCACACAGACTCGCTAGGCAGAAGGATGAGTAAATGATGATTATGGGAACGAATGAGAAGGCCCCCTAACTCCACCTGTGGGTTAGGAAAGTCTTCCTTGGGACTACCGTTTTGAGCAATGGTTGATGTGAGAAAACTGCAGGTGATTCAGGATGGCTGAGGCACAGAGTGGTGAGGGTGAGGCTGGGGGAAGCAGGGTCAGTGGTCTCTTGGCCCTTCATGTTGGAAATTTCCACACATGAGGGTAGCGCAGTGAGGTGTGTTGCCTTTTGGCATGGTATCTGTGGCTGCCGTGCAGAACAGATTGGAGAGAAGGCCAGCGGAGGTGAGGATTGCTCCTTTCTACAGCCCAGATGGGGTGGTGGCAGGAAGGCATGGGGCACGCGGGACTGGGCAGCATTAAAGAGGCACAGTTAACACACCATTGTGGAAGCAGCTCCTGGATTTGCAACAAGTTCCGGACTCTGTCCTCGAACATCATTTCAGCACTGAAACCTGGTGAGGCACAGCACTGTTGAACACAGAGCTTAGGGCTGGGCTCCGTCAGAATTGCATGTTCCTGCCAGCCTCAGAAGTCTGGTGTGGGGGGGGTGTTCTGGAACAGGCCAAAGATGTGGGGTGGCAGAGTGTCAGCTTCTCTGTGACCTGCCTTCCGTGCTGAGCCGTAGTGGAGCCTGGTTGAGAGGGAAGGGTCAGGAGACTCCGAGTGAGTCCCATTGGTGCTGACCACTTGTCCTGTGCCTGCCAGCAGATGACTTACTCTGGGGCCTGTGTGTCTCCATCTGCCCAGAGAAGGCTGAGAGGACAGGTGGGCCTGCAGGGTCGCTCTGGGCACTTCTTCCTGTTAGTTCTCTGAGCTCATTGCCTAAGTTGTAGGGTATTAGGAATTTTTAAGAACTGCTCTTAAGAACCACAGCTCTCTACTTAATTAAAGCAATTGTAGTGCTCTGGCCCCAGGGAGGTTTATTATTTTA
Source organism: Otolemur garnettii (assembly GCF_000181295.1). Lineage (NCBI taxonomy): Eukaryota > Metazoa > Chordata > Mammalia > Primates > Galagidae > Otolemur > Otolemur garnettii. The sequence continues at coordinate 221,986 of NW_003852575.1, read as the reverse complement.
TTACTCTGGTCTCAGGACCATCTTGGGAAAGGAGGGGAAAGCTTTTATTTTCTCCTCGGAGTTGCAGTTGAGGAGACGTGAGCTGCTTCTCCAGCTTTGATCTGGGCCCCTTGCACAGTAGAGACCCGTTTGGGTCTTTGTTGACCCTACTCACAGTTTATTCTTTACTCAGGAATCTGTTTAAATGCTACAGGGCTCACAAAAGCCATCAATTTCTTTTCTTTTCTTTTTTTTTTGGATAGAGAAAAAGTTTTTTGTCTACTTTTATTAATGGCAAAGCTGAAGTAAAGGCATACTTATAAGGGCCTAAAGGCAGAAAAGACATTTTCATTCCAACTTTTTAATTGCCTGCATATCTGGTCTGTATTTTACTAGAGATCTGTGGTATGTGTTGGAAACAGAGACAGAATTCTATATATTACTAATTAATTACATCTTCTCAGGAGTCTGAGTGGTGGGAAAATGTCTGAAATCACCCAATATTCCAAGGGCTTGAAATCTAATGCATGAAATAAGCAGGGGTCACCCAGTTCCCATAATCTTTGCTACCCACATAGTTCATGGATAAACTCTGATTGGCTAGTATTTTATTCTAGTTTGCTAAATTTTCAGATTCAACTTAAAACTTACTTAAATTCATGTTTCTTTCTTTAATTTCAATTTCTGAACCTAAGGAAGAGGAGGGAGAGCCAGCAGCAGAAGAGGTACGGTCTGACATCAACCGCTGCCCAATCGGCTTGACTGAAACAGCTTTTAGGTGAAAGGATCTCAGCGTTAGCCACACTCTCCTCATTTTTCATAAGACAAGGACAACCACACACCCAGAAAATCTTCCTTTAACCTGCTGAGACGGGGAAGTTAGTTGGGGATAAATTTGCCCCGGGTTGGTGGGTAGAGAAGCAGGGCTTGGCTACTGGCCCTTCCTGAGCCTCTGGGGTGGGGGTGTCTTCAGTGGCTTCGGACCAGGCTGGGTCAGGGCAGCAGGTAGAAATTCCCTCTCCTGGCTACGTTTATGTTTTCAAACATTTTAAGATTAATCACTTTAATCAGAGGACTAAGTTAAAATTGAGATGTCAGGGATAGGGAGAATGATTCATCAAAAGTCACATGTATTACCTGGGTGGTCACCCATATTGAGCATACGGCGGTCACCATGACAGAGACTCCCAAATGTCAAAGTAACAGCCCCCCCCCCAAAAAAACCTTTTGTTAATTTTTGAAATTACGAAATAATTCATGACCTTTATAGAAAATTTAGAAAATGCATACGAAAGAAAAAAATGACAACAGCTTACAAACCCCATTACCCAGAGATAACCACTAGCTCTCCACACACGCACACACATGCCATTATCAAGTTGTGGTGACTTTTTTTCATGTAATATATCTGTATTTTGGGAGAATAGTAAATATAGATCTGTCTCTTTATTTTTTTTTATTTTTTTTGAGACAGAGCCTCAAGCTGTCCCCCTGGGTGCCGTGGCATTACAGCTCACAGCAACCTCCAACTCCTGGGCTCAAGCGAGTCTCCTGCCTCTGC
>NW_003852575.1:210305-220286 GCF_000181295.1 Otolemur garnettii | reverse complement strand
GTCTCTTTATTTTTAATGTTAATACATCAAACGAGCGAGCGACTATTCCTAGACCTAAAGGTTATTTCTAACTTATTCTACATCATGATTTTTCATTATTTGCAAATTATATTTTTTAAATAAGTATTTCTTTTGTTTCTCTCTTGCTAGGCAAGCTTCCATTTTTGAAAACCCCATTTTTATATATAAAAATAAGACAAAAACATATTAATTTGGAATTCACTCCAGATAGATGCTAATAACTTTGGGTTGAAGAAATGAACTTGTTACAACAAACTATAACCAGCTCATGTGTTTAAAAGCTCATTCTTTCTGACAAAATTCTACTTGCTGAGATTCTTTTATTCTTCTACCCATCTACCTTCTGAACATGTACAGGTTATTTGGTGGGAATAGTTTATTAATATGAGTATAGAATCTATGCTTAAGAGAAATCATGATTCCCATTAGAATTAATGTACCACATGCTGCTGTACCATTCCGGGCAAAGAGGCTGTGTTTTGAAGGATGATGTTTTTGTGTGCTGTGGTGTATGTGGTGTGTATATGGTATGGTGTGGTGGGTGTGAGGGGTATGGGGTGCGTGTGTGTTGTATGTGGTGTGAGGGATGTGGGGTGTGTGTGGAGTGTGAGGGTGTGTGTGAAGGTGTGGGGGTGTGTGTGGTGTGTGTGTGGGGGGTGTGGTGTGTGTGAGGGGTATGGTGTGTCTGTGAAGGGTGTGTGGTGTGTGTGGTGTGTGTGAAGGGTGTGTGGTGTGATGTGTGTGTGTTACGTGTGGGCAGCTCTCAGCTCCCATGTCAGATTTTACACTCTTTTTCTCGTGTCTGTGTCTCCGGCCCTCACACTCCTTAACAACAATGAAATTTTGGTGAAAAGAAGACGGAAGAGGTAACTGAGGAGGGAGCAGAAGAGGAAGCAGAGGAGGAGGAAGCTGACGGTGACGAGGAGCCAGGAGAAGGAGGAGAAGACTCTTAGGCCTTTCATGTTTAATTTCTTCCGCGTTTCCAGGTAGCTACAGGATTTTGGTGCTGGGGTCCCTGTTGAGTCCAGTCTGCTCTGTGTCACACTCTCTTGGTGTCAGAGAAAGTGCATCCCAGTCAGAGCCACCAGGTCCCTTCCCAGCCCCTGGTCTGTACAACTTGCAGGTGGTCAAGCCCCTTCCTGGAGCTGCAGGGCTGGGCCCCCTCAGTGGATCCATTTCTAGGCAGGGCACAGAATGCCGGGGGTTGGGGAGCGTTTCTGGAGAAGTTGTACCTTTAAGGCAAGGCAGGCCTTTGTTTTGCTTCCTCTGTTCCTTGATGTAAACCTTATTTAAGGGAAGGCACAGAAAGGGCCCTTTCTCAGCATCCTGTCACCCCGACACCTCTGCTGAACACGGGCACATCTGGAGAGGGCTGAAAGCTGATGTTCAGAATGACGGTGCTAAGTAATGATAAATCGTGACCTTAAGGACATCACAGAGTTGCCTGTGATTCATGAAAGAAAGTCACACTGCCAGAGATGTCTTCCTGAGTGTGTGACACTAGATTTTGACTTATTAACTATTACCCCGATCGTGCCTGTAGAAACACTGGGATGTGCTGAAGTCAGTTTTGGCATCTTTGGCAAGTGAGTTCTGCTGCTTATAAACTTCTACTGCTGATGAAAAACAATTGTCACTCTGAACAGTTTGATAAGTGCCTCACAATTAGTAGTTAAGTGTCAATGAGAGGATAGACTCTAATGGTAGTGGGTATTGAGACAGGAGGGTAAGCTTAAATACCGTAAGCCTTACAGATAAGACAGTATGTCTGAAAATACCTGAAGATCAGTAAGTACCATAAAATTATCTGTTTTTTCCAGATTTTTGGCAGATGCCTAAGTATATATTGTATTGCTATTGCTGTGATTGACCTAGCAGCTGAATAAGAGGTAGCAGTTTATTCTCCGGGGCGGTAACGTTTACTATAAGAGTTTTTAACAAATTTTAAATTAAAACTTTTTTTAAGTTCCTTATTGTCCATATTATGCCTTTACTGAAAAATCAGAGACAGATTTTTGGCAGTTCTCTTGGGGCAGCCAGGGGAGGAGTTAAGGAGGGAATACGCCCCATAAGCACACAGCTGAGGTCTGTGAGAACCTTGGCGTCTGAGCAGACACAGATGCACAGAAGGGTTCTTTTGGAGAGGGAAGAAATCCCTGGTGCTTTTTTTTTTTTTTTTGAGACAGAGCCTCACATATCCCCCTGGGTAGAGTGCCATGGCCTCACAGCTCACAGCAACCTCCAACTCCTGGGCTCAAGTGATTCTCCTGTGTCTGCCTCCCAAGTAGCTGGGACAACAGGCACCCGTCACAATGCCCAGCTATTTTTTTTTTTTGCACCTGTTATTGTTGTTTGGCGGGCCGGGGCTGGATTTGAACCTGCCAGCTCAGGTGTATGTGGCCAGCGCCTTAGCGGCTTGAGCCGAGCCCCTGGTGCTTTGTAAATACTGGCTGACAAATAGCAGTGCTCTGTGCACTAAAGACGAATTTGAATAGTAGGGACCTCCCTTCTTAATATACTTGTACTTACGCTTACAAATAAAAAGACAGTATAACAAATGCTTAATACACTTTTAGGGCATCTTGGAGCTGGCGAGAGTAGCCATCAGTTTGTTATTGGACCATAACAAACAGGTTTTCTCATTCCTGCACTTAAGTTCCGAGGCGAGTCTAGCCCACGGTTTGACCTCTTCCCAGATGATTTTGTTTATGCTCGGGATGCAGAGAACTCTAAGAGCTTACTGCTTGTCACTTTGGTAACAATTCCATTTCTCAGGAGTGTGTTAGGACCCATGTTTGAAAAAAAGCCAACTGCCAAGTCTGCCTTAAGAAATCCCACCTGCAGAATGGTGGGAAGAGCCAGTATGCTGACCTTTATCCTCATACCAGAAACAAAACACCGCAAAACCCACCATAAAAGGCTCCTAAGTACGTTTAAATGTGTCTGTTCACTCTGCTTGGAAAGTTCTTTCAAAAGTATGCAATTTTAAAGAGATGATTATAAAAGTTATTCGATGTGAAATGGCACAGCTCAGAAAGAATCCTGAATGCAGACAGGCGGCTCTTTACAGGCAGGTGCCCCCCGCCCACCGCCGGCCCCTCAAAATGGCCAAGTACAGCTATGCCTGGCTTATTCTGCCTGTTTCCCTGGTGGTTCTAGTTTGGAATCCAGTTCGTAATAGTCTGTTGTGAGGTTAAAATGCCTGACCGTGAAGGAGTGAACCAGGCAGCATCTAAATCCCACCCTTGGCCCCTGGAGAGATTCAAGAACCTTCTTCAGAATGTGATGTGGAGGTGCAGGCAGGCACTCGGCAAAGCATTTGTCTTCCAAAGACAAACCCATGTCAAAGCTCACTGGTGGGCTGTGCATTTTGTTTGAAAAGATAATTTTAGGCAGGACATGACAAGGAGTAGAAGGATGGTAAGCTTATGGAGGGCATTCTCATTTCCCATATTGGAAGGGGAGTCAGAATCTAAATTGATGCCCGAGTCCCAGGACAAATAATGTACAATATGAGACTCTGATTTTACCCTTCCCCTCCCAAAGGTTGCCACTTAATCTGTGTACTGTCCTCTACTCTAGCCAGGGGCCATTGAGATTCCTTCCTCCAGGTCTAAGCTGTAAAGTCAACATCCTATGAAACACAGTGGGACATTGTAGTTAGAGATGTTGACTCCCTTAGGGTGTTTGATACATGTCCCTTCAGAGAAAGGAGGTAAAATTGGCATGGTTTTTCCATGGGAAAAATTTCCTTTGCTTTCCTTGCCTTGGGGAGCAAATGATGATTAGTGGTTTATAAACAGAAGGTGATACTTTTCTGTATTATATTTAAATAGTGAAGATTGAGGTAAATGTTCTCTGTCTCTCTTTAACAGACTTTCCTTAATATTTTCCCTTTCTTCTAGAAAACCCAAGCCATGAAGCAACATTTCAAATGTCTCCCACAAACCAAACTCCATGAAATACCGTGGCCCGAAGCTAGCACAGCTCTCAGCACATGGGGGCTCACCGAGGACTCAGCATACCTGACGACATGCTTAGGTGTCCGTGGCTAGCTCCTTAATCATCCTGATAGGAAACTGAATGTGAATACAGCGTGTGCATCCTTCACGTGCCTGACGGTGTTGGCCTTGGCAAAGTTTGTTTGTTTGTTTTGCTTTGCATGACTAGACCTGATTAATCACTGAAAAACACAATTTCAAGGCATGGAGCTTCTTTCTCTTTGTGATACAATAAAAGTATTTCTTCCTAAGTGCCTTGTGCTACTTGTCTCAGAATTAGCTTTGAAAATGAAGTGCTTTCCAGAAAACAATCATATAAATAAAGATGGGTTGTGAAAGGCCTTGTCCCTGGGCATCATTGTGCTCTTCACAGTCTGTACTCAAACACGCCAAGCCTGACTCCTGAGCGCACTGTCCCCTCTGCGTTGGGATAGATGATGCTTGTTGCGCTGATCATCTGGTCCACCTTTTCAGAGTGCACTGATGGTCTAAGTTACATCATACTCTGTACCGTGCACGTGGCTGTGCACATCATCGTGGAAGCCTCCTCTGACCGTAGCTGTGCACCCACGTGTGCGGGCATGAGGGTAAGGACAGAGACGTCTGAGCCTGGTGCCCTTGGCACATCTCTGAGCTGCAGGGAGCGGCTGCTCTGTTTCTCCTGTGTTGATTGATTTGTAGCTGTGGTTGCAGAGCTGGGATGGTGACTTTGCTGCTGATGGCCAGCAGTGTGTGTTCCCCAACAGCCGGTCGAGCCCCAGTGACATCACGCCAGGTAGGTCTGATGGTGTCCCCAGACGCTTTCCTTTCTTGGGAGGTTTTGCGTGGGTGCTGTTCCTCGCGTTTTCTTGCAGCCACGTGTTGGCTCTGCATTGTCTCCTTGCTGTGCTGTTGTCCTGTTTCCCGGTGATTATGGCAGTTCAACTTGGAGCAGCCGGAAACTTCTCCGAGTCTGCCTGTTTGTGTCATTCGGGAATGTCCGCCGCGGTGCCAGAGGGCGTGCAGTTCTCCTGAACTCTAGAAAACAGCTCTCTTCTTGTTGCCCTAGTAACAAAAAGAGGAATTTTGAGTAGAATTAGGTTATTTTGTTCCAAATCATTGAAGTAGTCTACTTTAAAAACATTTCTACCTTTTGTGAAAAAGAAGGTAAAAGACTGCAGTAAAATGAAAATTTATATAATTGAAAATTAAGTTCTGCTTTTAATTTCATTGCATTAAGTTACGCTCTATCTAAAAAGCCAGCGTCATTTTTTAGCAGCTCTATACAAAAATAAGCCTTAAGCTTCTTGATGCTTAGAGCTGACTTGTAGCTTTTTCGTGATGGAATTATAATGGAGATAGATTTTGCTAGATTTCCCTCATATATCTCATTTTAGCAGTTGTATTTTTTTTTTTTATTAAATCCTAGCAGTGTACATCAATACTATCATGGGGCACAGTGTACTGTTTCTGTATACAATTTGAAATACTTTCATCCAACTGGTCAACATAGCCTTCATGTCCTTCTCCTAGTTATTGTGTTAAGACATCCACAGTCTACAATCAGAGAGATTCACATGTACCCTTATAGGATGAACCATAGGCATGATCCCACCAATCACCCTCCCTCCACCCATCCTCCCCCCTCTCCACCCCCTCCCCTCTCCCCATATTCCTGGACTAAAATTGGGTTATAGCTTTCCTATGAAAGCTATAATTAGGTTCATAGTAGGGCTGAGTACATTGGATACTTTTTCTTCCATTCTTGGGATACTTCGCTAAGAAGAATATTTTCCAGCTCCATCCATGTAAACGTGAAGGAGTTTACCATCTTTCTTAATGGCTGTGTAGTATTTCATGGTGTACATAAACCACAATTTATTCATCCATTCATGGATCAATGGGCTCTTGGGCTTCTTCCATGACCTAGCATTTATGAACTGGGCTGCAATGAACATTCTGATACAAATATCTTTATTGTAGTGTGATTTTTGGTCTTCTGGATATATACCTAATAGAGGAATTATAGGATCAAATGGCAGGTCTATTTTTAGTTCTTTAAGTGTTCTCCAAATGTCTTTCCAAAAGGAACGTATTAGTTTGCAATGCCACCAGCAGTGTAGAGGTGTTCCCTTTTCTCTCTCTCTCTTTTTTTTCCTTTTGTATGAAAGGTCTTTATTGATAGGAAGAGGGAGGCTGCAGAGCAGCACCAAGGAGGAGAGAAAAGAGAAGAGAAAAGAGGGGAGAGAGATAAGGAGAGAGTGGGGAAGAGACGAGAGAGAAAGAGTAGAGAAGAGAGGCAGAGAGAGGTGGAGAGTGTTCCCTTTTCTCCACAACCACGCCAGCATCTGTGATTTTGGGATTTTGTGATATGCACTAATCTTACTGGTTTTAGATGATATCTCAAGGTAGTTTTGATTTGCCATATATCTTAAAAAAATGAAGATGTTTGTGCTAATCAGCAATGGTAACAGACCAATTATTTAAATTGACTCTTTTTCTCACATTGCCGAGTTTTTACTTTCTAGAAGAGTATCTTTATTTGCTCCCACTTAACTTATTTCAAGTATCATTGAAATGAAAAAATCACTTAGATGGATAATACCATATAAACAGTATCAGTTCCTTAGAGTTTTGGTTTCACTTATAGCTCCAACCTTGTGAGGAAAATCCCAAATTTAGACCAAAATATGGTTTATTTTTTAATTTTTATTTATTTTTTGAGAGAGTCTCACTATGTTGCCCTTAGTAGAGTGCCGTGGCATCACAGCTCACAGCAACCTCAAATTCTTGGGCTTAGGAGAGTCTCTTGCCTCAGCCTCCCAAGTAGCTGGGACTACAGGCACCGGCCACAACGCCCGGCTATGTTTTGGTTGTAGTCGTCATTGTTTGGCAGGCCGGGGCTGGATTTGAACCTGCCAGCTCCAGTGTATGTGGCTGGCACCTTAGCCATTGAGCCCAAAATATAGTTTAAAAGCTCACATAGTTTTCACTATTAGAAGCTTCCAGAAACTAAGTAGCATTGTGAATTTGTGAATAAGATTAATTCAAAAGAAAATGCCAGGTGAACAAGCAAATCATTTTGGAATAAAAAGAAAAGATTAGAAAAACGGGATAATCTTAGGACCCAAAGTTAATGGAGTTCAGAGTTTGATTTGTTTGTATTCATATAAGAGAGGCTTGAACATTTGACGTATTAATAGTTGTTTCTTACCTTTTATTTGGTTAGAAAAGCAACAGCACAGAAACTGGGGCGCGTGTTCCGTACCCACTGAACCCTGTCTCCCCTCCGCTCCCTTTTCTCCCTCCAGGGTTTCATTTGCGTCCCTTCGGATGGAAATCTTCCTTTGGTACGACGATTGAGGTTGTCATTGAGTTCTTAGTCTTCTCGGTTAAGTGTGAGTGGTGCAGGAGAGAATGGACCGTATTGCCCGCACAGGGAGTATTTACAGATGTTTTCTTTCAAACCGGTTTCTCTGTTAAACCTGTTCAGGCTGCCCCGGGCTGTAGAGCGGCCCCGGTGTGTTGTAATAGTAGAGCGCGACCGCTAGGTGGAGACAAAAGACAAGCTTCTTAATAGGGTGCCGCTGCGCCAAGGCCCCGTGGCCGCCTGCAAGGTTGGGTGCTGTAAACTGAAATCAGGCGTTGGGAGAGAATGGGACCTTTTTTCAATCAGGTGGAGGAAAAACAAAACAAAACTAGTCCCTCCAAACTAGTTGGTCAATTAGTTAGCATATCATTTATAGTACTTTTATCCAAGATAACTTATTTTGGGCAAAATGTTGCATATTGGCTGTTGAATTTCATAGCTTTACATTATACAAAAGGAGCCAAGACACAGTCAAGGACTCATTTGCATAATGACAATTTTGGTAAAGAATCGAGGTCTTCCTTTAGTGTATGAATGGTTCTATCGTCATATAAGTATACACAGACGCGTGATTGGGGACAATTATCCTTCCCTGTTGCAAGACTTTTAGTCCTAAGAGAACTTATGTCCAGATATTTCCAGAAATGTCCAGACATATATTCATGAGCCTAGCAAAAGCATTCCTTTCACGATTGCCTAGGGGACTTGGCTTTCTTACTACTTTGTTTTGGAAGTACTTTCTTGGGAGCAGAAAAATTGAGCTGAGAAATCTTTAAGATGTATTGGTGCATTGGACTGTCTTCTAAACTAGAAATCTGGAGATTGTTTAAAGATGTGGGAATGTTCTCAGTAATGTGGAAGGCTCAAGGCAGGAAAGGACTCAGCTGGCTGGGTGTGAGTGGCACAGAAGGGGTATGGGGTGGGGACTTAACTCTGGGAATGGGTTCACCCAGCGTTCTGTAGGTTCAGCGCAGTGGACTCACGTAGATCGAGCCCACATGCTGGATTATAATTGGGTTACAGTCTTCCCTGCTATTTTTATTGGCTAGCGCTGACTGTGTGCTTGCTATGAGTCAGTCTCTGTGTTGAGGCCTTCACCTCACCTCCACAGTAACCTGATGAGCGGGCTACCATCTTCATCTGGCAGATGAGGAAACAGGCACTGGACATTCAGTTCTCCAGAAAAGGCTGATCTAGGGCTGAGATGTGCCTGCATCTCTCTCCATATCCAGCAAGAGCCTCCCCCACAGGCCCTCTACTCCCTGTCCTTGGCCACCACCCCATCCCCCTTGGTGCCTAGTCGGGCAGTAGGCAGAATGTGCCCTGCCCTCCACACACCTCTGTCCTGGGTCCTCTCAGGGTCCTCTCAGGGTCCTCACACATTCTGTCTTTAGACTCCCTGAACCAAGGTGACCTGTGCTTCCTGCCTACGAGCCATGTGTTTTGTTTTCTTAGTTGACCATCAGAGGGCAATTCTGTCACCTTCCTCCTCTAGTTCTGGATGCTGCGTGGCCACCACCTGCTGCAGCTGCACAGGGAACTGAATCGTGGTCAGCCCGAAACAGCTCTATCTAGAAATTGGCCATCAGCCTCAGAAGTGAAAACTAAAATTGCCACCTGCCCTTTTCTAGTCTGCCCCTGATGCTAAAGGACCCACCCAGAACTCATCTGGTGTTTAGCTGTTAGCTGCCACCAATGATGTGCCAAGGTCCCAGCCAACCCCTCAGGATGGTTTTAGCCAAGGGAATGAATGGCTCCTTCTGCCTTCTAGGTGGCGATGACGTAATGAGGGGAAACACGTCTTAATCATCAGATTGCAATTTTAGTTTGTTTTGTAGCAGTTCCTATTTCCCTGAGTCCTTTTAAAAAAGTTGTCTATCCCTGGGAAGATACAAAAGTCATCTAGGGAGAAAGTAAAGCTCATATTAAAAACATTGCATTCATCAGCTAATTTCTACTTAGAGTCAGTAAAAATAAGGTAGAGAAATGCAACCTGGTTTTATTTTTCTCTAAGGAGCAGAGATGTTTTTCTCCAGCCTTTAATTTGATTCTTAAAGAGATTAAACCTTGTAATAATGTTAGATCCAAAACTGTACCCGCTGGCATTGGAGAGTGGTTAGAAATAAGATTTCCACGGTGAAGGGAGCTTTGCTGTGAAATACCAAGGGGGAGAAGACCAAAGCCTACCTCTCCATGGTTCTCCAGGGGGGTGAATTCTTGAGGAGTCCGTGCTTCTGTTGCTGAGGATTATGTTACCAGAGTCTGTTCACTCTGACCACTGTCAATGGACATTTGAGTCATTTATGCTTTGGGGGATATTTTGAATAAACACTTGTGGACATATGCATGAACACTTTTGGGCAAATCTTTTTGTCTGTGAATGTTTTTACTTCTCTTGAGTAAATACCAAGGAGTGAATTAAGATTGTAGGTCTTTAAGGACGAAATCCATATCCTATTCATTTTTGTCACAGAGTATAGTGCTTTGAGCAGAAGTGTTAAGTGAACTTCTCACTGGGAAAAGAGAATATTTAGTGAATATTTACTACTTGCCAGATCTATGCTTTAAAAGAATTTCTCAGTGGCGCCTGTGGCTCAGTGAGTAGGGCAC
>NW_003852575.1:202776-209918 GCF_000181295.1 Otolemur garnettii | reverse complement strand
AGCAACCTCCAGCTCCTGGGCTTAGGTGATTCTCTTGCCTCAGCCTCCTGAGTAGCTGGGATTACAGGCACCTGCCACAACGCCCAGCTATCTTTTGTTGCAGTTTGGCTGGGGCCACGTTTGAACCCGCCACCCTTGGTATATGGGGCTGGCACCCTACCCTTTGAGCCACAGGTACGGCTCCAGAACTTTATTTATAACTGGAGAGACAAGGCCTTCAACAGCCTGCCTGGGCACACACAGCTGGTAAGATGTTTGACTCCAAACCCAGGGTTATTTATTACTATTATTTTTTTACTGCCTGATTTGATTTGTGGGAGAACCCCTAAATTCTCCTGAGAGCCTCTGGGTTATTAAGCTAATTATTGTCACCTTGTAGAAATTTAGACTAATTTTCTAGATCTTTATGTGTTGCTGACTCACAATAAACGATCTTTCCACAAATCCATAGGTTATTGAGGCTTTTTCTTGCATGAATCTTTTGGAGAAAAAGAACTTTGATAGGACCTAGGATTCTTTAAAATTTCACAGCAGTTCATCTCCTCTGAATGGGTGGTTGCTGGCAGAGTGCACTATGGCCCCAACTCCGCAGGAAGGTAGAGCAGGTGAAAATGGGGCTGACGTGCAGCTGGGATGCTGGGGCTGTCCATACTGAGTGGCAAACACTGGAATACTTCTGTTCAGTAGGAGAACAGCAGGCCACCCTGGCTCCTCCCTGGGATACTGTCATCTCCATCACCTTAGGATCCAACAATGAAAGGGTTACACCCAACTCTGCGGGGGCCTCCACACCCCCAGGCCAGTGCCTTGGCCACTGTTCCCACTGGTTGGCCCCAGACCCGAAATTGTCAAATAGTTTGATTATAACTCCTGGCTAAAAGTTATTTTCAAAACATAAATTTAGGTTGATCATATTCTTATCTCACTCTTCAGTGTAATATTCCCCTCATCTGTTATTTCTCTGTCTGAGGTTTGAGTTACCCTCAGTACAAGATCTAACGAGATCTGAAAATGGGAAAGTACAGTACAATGGGATATTTTGGGAGAGTAGGAGAGAGAGACAGAAGGAGAGAGAGGGAGGGAGGGGGAGAGAAGAGCTAACATCAAATTCATTTTATTATAGGATATTGTTTTCTTTAATTAAAAAAATTATTTACAGCCTCCAGGGGCATGCAACCAGTCCCAGGTTATCCAGAGTCACCAAAGCTGCCAGTGCCCATTCCCCAGCTACTACAGAATATTGATCCTAAGCCCCACTGCTGACTCAATAGTGGACCCCAGAAAAATCTTCAAACTAATTTTCTGGCCCTGTATCTGAACTCACTTTTGGAATTGAGATTCAGATACCATTGACCAGCATTAATGTTTTTTGAAACAGGGATCATAAGACTAACAAAACAGACTCTTTATGACAGTAAGGTATTAAATTATTAACAGGACATCAAGCCAGGCAGGGCAAAGGTCGAATTACACCTGCAGATCATCAATTTGCTTATGGTGGCTTGTCTCCAATCAACAGACTTCCTTATTTAACTTAAAACATTTCAAGTCTTCAGACAAAGCCTTATTACTTTAACCAATTACAAGTCATATATCAAGTTCAAAGAATCTTTGAACTCACCTGTAACCTGTAACTCCTGCTTCAAAATGTTCTGCCTTTTCGGGCCAAACCAATGTATAATTTATGTATAATTTTCATATATTTAATTTTTGTTTTTATCTGTAATTCCTGTCTTCTTAAAATATATAAAACCTGACTGTAACCTGACTGCCTCAGGGCCATTGACTCAAGCTTCCTTGGGTGTGGCTCTCCAGGCTGTGTTCACATTTGGTCAGGCTTGGCACCCTATCTCGGGGGGAGGGTGCCAGTTACATACACTGAGGCTGGTGGGTTTGAACCCAGCTCGGGCCTGCCAAACAACAGTGACAACTACAACAAAAAAATAGCCCAGCATTGTGGTAGGCGCCTATAGTCCCAGTTACTTGGGAGGCTGAGGCAAGAGAATCACTTAAGTCCAAGAGTTGGAGGTTGCTGTGAGCCATGACGCCATGCTACCCCCTGACCGAGGGTGTCATAGAAAGACTCTGTCTCAGAAAAATAAAAAACATTTATCTCAGAATATACCTCTTTAATTATTTTATTGACTTTGGAGTTTTTCCCATTAATGGAATTGTTTTCTTTTGTTATTAGGCATTGTTAATCTCTTGGGCCTGATTTATAAACTTTCTGGGAGGTGTGTATGTGTAGGACAAACACTGGTACAGAGTTGGGTGCTGTCCAAGGTCCCCCTCCGTTGTGGACCTCAGTACGTACTGGCTGGGGATATGGGGGCATGGGGATAAGGGGGGACTACTGTGGAGGCCCTGCTGCTTTGTCCCTTTACGGTCCACACACGTCCTTTAAGCACAATTTGGTCAAAGTCTGTTTCCAAGTTTCCCTCTCCCTTTCATCATTCTTAGTTGGGCTGAACTCCTGTAACAAAACGCAGATTAACAGAGAAAAACAAAACAAGTTTATTAACATGCATGCATCGTCTGTGTGTGTGTGTGTGTGTGTGTGTGTGTGTGTGTAGATACCCAGAGACGTGAGCAGCATTAATGTTTGTTGAAATAGAAATCGTAAGACTGACAAAACAGACTCTTTTGACGATAAGGCTTAAATACCGAAAGAAAGAAAGGAGGGCGTTGTGGGGATAGGTGTTGAGAGGTGACCCAGAAAGGTAGCCTTAGACAAGGGTAAGGTTTTTAAAGCATGTTCAAGTCATCCTCCCTCCGCATTTGGGTACAGAAAGGGAGACCTCACAGATGGAGAGAGCTCCTTTATATAACAGGAGTACGTTCCCCGACGAAAGGGTAATTTCCTCTGTGTTTTCTGAGCTTCTTCTGTGTCAGCAGTTTCTCAAAATAATCCTTATGCCAAGAAGGCCTAGTTTGGTCTCTTATAGTCGTATTTTGGGGTGACATGTTCTGGTCTCCTAGAGTTGTATTTTGAGGGGCATATTCTGGCCTCCTGTGCTGGCCATGCTGAAGTTAGCCAGACATTAGAGCCTAGCAGTCATGAGCATGGACTGGGGGGTCAGACCGGCTTCAGCTTTGATGTTCGATTCTGCTGCTTCCTGGTGCGTCTGATCTCTGGTGAGTTAAGACAAGTCACACCACGTCTCGTCACTCTGGTTTTCTCATCTGGAAAATGGATAAAATAACACCTACTCCATAGTGGTTGGAGGTAAAAGAGTTTCTGGGTGCAGAGACCTTGCCCCAAGTGCTCCCTACCTGCTGGCCACTGTTCTGTATTTCAGGGGAATTCTCGTAGATTGATTCAGCGCTGGGCATTACTTTCTTAAGACATTTGAGGCCATAGCTGTTAATTCCAAAGAACCTCTCCTACTGCTTTCGACTGTACTTTGTGTGAGTTGATTTTAACTCCATGCCTTTCTTCTTTCTTTTTATTTTTTGAAGCAGAGAGATTCTTTCCTAAGGGACAAATGACTTAAAATGGCAGGAAGTAAAGAAAAAACATGTTGTACAAGTGAAAAATAAACTTAATGCTTGACGTTTGACTCTGTGGTGTCTTTGTCTATACCTATGGGCTGGGGAGAAGATCCCTGGGCACCTCGCATGTCAAATCAATTAAACACAAACAAAGTACAGCTTTTCTGGGCAGAAAAAGCCTCAAGTGCCTTGGGATTTAAACTTTGACTTTGAATATTTAATGATAGGTTATAATGATTCCAATTCTGCCGTGCTATTTTTTTTTTCTTGGTAAGGCTGTTTTTGAATTGAAAGAACGTGCACGGCTTGAGAGCAAAAGCCAGCACAGCCCTCATTCTGAAAGTACCAGGACGTAGAGATGAAAAGGCAGGCGTGGTGGTGTGTGCACCCATGTGTGTGAGCGTGAGTTTGTGCATCTGTGTGAAGAAGATAATGACACCACGCAGACGGGGACACTGAGGAGGAGAAGTAGAGCGGGAGCTTCCTGAGCGAATGCACAGTTCTTACCACAGCTGCCTTTTGATTCCACATGCTCCAGAAGAAATGGTCACAGATGGTGGACATGGTTCTCTAAAAGATTGTGATCATGTTCATGTACGGATACTTCCTTTCTGAACCTTGTTGGAGCCAAGAAATAACTTGTCCTTCACCCTCTGAAGGTTCACTGAAAGTCACTGCCCGGAGGTGTTTGATCATGGTTCTGTGTCCCTTGGGAGCCTTCAGAATGCAGACCTGAAGATACGGGGGAAATTGTCCAGTTTTTATGCTCAGATCTAACAAAGTATAGAAAGCTGGGTAAAAATATAATTAGGCAAAGGGGTACGATCTAATGCTAGTAGACCGTGTGGGAAACCCCAGCAGGGCCTGTTTAGATTTTTCCTGGTGTCTCTGCGTAGCGCCCTCCTTCCAGGCATGGGGCAGCACCCTGTTTGGAATGGGGTTTTATAACCTACAAACAAGGTAGGTCTGATTAATTTCATCATGGCCAATGTTTACACAGAAAATTAGAGTAATATTTTTAGGTTTTATGGCAGGCTGTGGAGGAAAGGGGGTTCTTTCTAGTTTCTATGACTAGCCTCAGGGGAGAATAAGAGACAGGAAGGCAGGAGAGACCGTCAGAGAAAAATCTTTGCTCTGAGGTCTTCATTTGAGGGTGTTGGGTTTTTTTTCCTTTTTGAGACAGAGTATCACTCTGCCACCCTGAGTTGAGTGCAGTGGTGTCACCATAGGTCACAACAACTTCGAACACTCAGGCTCAAGTGATTCTCTTGCCTCAACCTCCTTAGTAGTTGGGACTACAGGCTATGTGCCACAACGCCTGGTTAATTTTTCTATTTTTACTAGAGACAGGGTCTTCCTCTTGCTCAGGCTGGTCTCAAACGCCTAAGCTCAAGCAATCCAATTGCCTCAGCCTCCCAGGGTGCTAGGATTATAGGAATGAGCCACTGCGCCCAGCCCATTTTGGGGTATTGTTTTCTGAATTCCAACATTTCCTGATTTGAAACTTCCTCACTTCCCCAAGAAATTTTGTGGTCCAGAAATTGAATTGGTAGTTTGTCTAACATCACAGTCCTGGGAATAGGTAACGTTTCAGGCAGTGGTGTGCAGATGGCTTTCTACCAAAGTCAGGCCTTTATATGATTTGAGTAATCCGATATTTAATAAGAGGCATTTATATGGAAACAAAAGAAAAATAAAGGTTAATAACTAGAACAAACTGTAAACCCAGCAGCCAGTGGAGAAGATTTATAGACGTTGGGCTCAAAGCATGTTCAGATGACATGAGAGCAAACAGTGCCAATCTGACTGATTTTTCCTGGTTTGCAGTTTGCATTAGGTGGGTGTTCCACTGAACTTCCTGAGCAGTCTGTACCTCAGCAGGCGCAAAGCCTGTTTTCATGTATTAATTTGCTGTAGTGGTTTCTCCCAAAGTTTACATCAAGTTGTCTAGCTTCAGCTTGTAGGACTTGAAGAAACACAGTTTTAATTTCTAGGTTGGTGAGCCTAATGAAGGAGGTGGCTGGAGAACGCGGGGTACGGATGGGCTGGTTCCCACCTGAGCAGCTCGCACTCGGGCAGCTTCCTTCCTGTCTCCAGGATCTCAGTAACCCTGGCAGGGGTTGTCCCTCCTTCCAGGGTCAGAGAGGCCCCAGCTGTCACAGCAGCAGAATACAGAAGAGAAGACATGGCTGATATACCCGGAGGGTTAATAGTGCTGAATCTGAGATCTTGGGAACCAGGAGGGCCCTGAAATGCCTTGTTTTGGGAGCACAAATGTATTGCAGAAATGGGCAGGATGCCATCTACGAAGAGATTCCCAACTCTCAGGTGGCCAAGCATGGGGGAGTTGGGACCGAAGAGCAGTGACCGGATAGGACAAACCACGCCTGTGAGGGCCTGAGGCCCATCCGGATACTGAGTGGATATGGAGGGATCCAATGTGATCAGGCGGGTAGTGGCTATAACATCCGTACCTACTTATTTATCTAAGGCAGTGGTTCTCAACCTTCCTAATGCTGTGACCCTTTAATATAGTTCCTGTGGGTCACGGCCCACAGGTTGAGAACCACTGATCTAAGGCATACTGTGAAATGACTAAACCAAACTATGGGCTTCTCACTAAGAGTTTAGCCAGCACCAGGTGTCCTTACCGTACGCACCTTCAGATGTGTGTGGCTGTCATGCTGGAGGCTGTGCATGTGTGTGGTGCTTTATTGTTCTGGCCAGTAGGCATCTCTTTTGGGTAAGGTGGGTTTGATAGGTGTGGCAGGTGAGGGTGGGTTTCTAATAATACATAAATTGCATTTCAAATGCTTAGCTCTCTCTCTCTCATTCTCTCTCATACAAACACCTACACACACACAGTTGGATTTGTCTTTCCCGATTCTTAAAATGGCAAGGCTACCCCACTCTAATAATCAGAGAAATAACCTTGGTTCTTAGTTCAAAATATTTGGGGGGGGGGGAACACTCAGCAAAAGATTAAAGACCAGGGAAGTACTGTGTCCCTGAGCCTGGTTTCTTTGGTAATCTTTACCCTCTGCCTCCCAGGTCCAGCTCTGAAGCCAATAGAGGCTGCAAATGGGAGTGGTGACCTCAAACACTTCTTGTGGCTTGGAGTCTGGTCAATGTGTGATTTTATGGCATCTTGTTGCTTGGTGACAGTGGGAAGGGCCAGCAGTGATGAGGGGGGTGGCGAAGTGGCCCCGAGTAATTCTAAGCCACAACCCACCCTCTGAGGCCTCTGGAGTATGGGTGCTGGGACAGACTGATGATTTTGCAGAGACAGGGAGGGAAAGTAGGAAGGTGAGACAGCTGTAAAGCCGCCTTAAGCTGGAGGGCAGTCTGGTCCCGGCATCATATGCCTGTGTACGTGGGAGGTGGCTGGGGTGGATTCTGCTCTTTATTCAAACTGTAAACAAAAATGTAAATTCAATCTGACAGGAAGGCCAAGTGGTAAATTCTGGAACTTGTAGACATCGCACAGTGGTTGTGAATGTCTGCATGCTGGGGGCAGGGTTTGATCCTGTGTCACTTCACGGTTGAAGCTCAGACTCTTCATTCCGCGTTTATGCACCACAGGCTGCAGGGAATGTGGTAAATGCTCTTTCCTCCTCCCTCCCTCCTCTTCCTCCTCCCTCCCTCCTCTT
>NW_003852575.1:172317-202702 GCF_000181295.1 Otolemur garnettii | reverse complement strand
TCCCGCGCTCCTCTCCCTCCTCCCTCCCTCCCTTCCTCCTCCCCTCCCTCCTCTTCCTCCCCCCTCCCTCCTCTTCCTCCTGCCCTTCCTCTTCTTTCTCTCCTTCCATCAGTTTCTTCCTTCCTCTCACTTTTATAAAATCTATTGCTCACTGTCACTCTGTCCCTCTGCTAGTATCTCAATAAGTCACACAGTTGGTGTCATCAGCCCCTTTTTGCCAGGAAATGGACTCACTGAGGGTCTCACAGCTGGCAAAGGGCTGAACTTTGCCCCAGATTTTCCTGACTTCAAAACTAGTGATTTTAAGTCCTTGATGTCCACCTGTCTGGATGTTAACCAGGCAGGAGAAAGCACACGACTTTCTTCTTTGGCCTGGGTTAGCCATCTCCAGGCCTTGATGTAGGTTTTTAAAAAATTCTCAGGTAGATGCTAACTGCCCTGGGTCAATTCACATGTGTGGAGGGTGGGCTGGCCTTGCTGTGTAAGGACTGTTGAGGTCCTGGTCCCCAGGTTGCACTGTGTGGGCTGTTCTTGCCATAAGCCGGGCTCAGCATATCTGGTGCCTGGCGACTCTCTGAGAGACCCCTTTCTGGAGCAACTTGAGCAATGCTACTATCTGCCCTCCCAAACCTCTGCTTCCCTTTAGGGCCTAAAATGGCACTATGGGCCTTCATCTTAAGACACTCTAACCTCTGAGTGGGAAGGAATTTATGTATAAAACATAAATATGGCTTTTAATTTGTTACCATTATTTTTACTTCATTATACGCATATCAGTAAAACACCCTTGAAGGGGATTTTTGTTTCTCTTATTGAAGTTACTTGTCATGGGGTTCCCTAGCAGGAAGCCCCACCAGGACATGAAAGAGACACAGCAGAAAGGCTCTCAGGGAAAGGCGAAATCCCATATTCGTAGGCCTGGGAGTGCGCATGGAGGGTGGAGGCCCACAAAGTGCTCACAGGCTCTGGAATACTGGAACTGACATGACGCATCTCTGATATCGGGGGTCACGCTGGTCTTAATCCAAGAATAATAAACCAAGAAACAAGTCTGCTTTAAAGCCACGTCTGTAACCTGGGAGCACCTTATTTTCCCTGGCAAGCCGTGTTGCCTGATTTTAAAAATCCAAATGGTTTGGCAATTACAGATGGCTTTCCAAAGTCCTATTCTCATATTTCCAATCCTCTTCCAAAATGTTTTTTTAATATTTGACATCAGCAATTAATACTATAGGCTAATGGATTAGCAGGGAGCTCAACTTTAAGTTTCATTCCCCCACCCCCAGCCCTGACCCCAAGCTTTTGTGGTGAGGTGCAGAGGCTAACTGTGGAGGGCCAGCCTGGTAACCATGGCAACGGCACTGCCATCAATGAAGTGGCTCTCGGAGCCCATGGCACTCAGGCTGGAGGCTAATTCCTACAACAAAGCCTCTTCTGTGTTTACTTGGGCACAGGAAAGCAGTTGGTTGTGATGGTGGCCACGACACACCTTCAGCCCAAAGATCTGGGGGGAAAACATTATCGTTACCTACCCTCAAATCATTAATTATTTTATCATCAGATGAATGAGAAACGCTAACAAGCCTGGCAGGTGTAATCCAGCCCGGTCCCCTAAACCGTATCATTGCTTCATTCCACACACTGTGTGTATGTGCACACTCATTCAAAAGCCCGGAACGTGTTCTTTAAATATTTCTCAGCCTGGGTACAAAGTGCACAGTGACATTACAAAGCTGTCTTGAACACCTAAAAGGAATCGTCAAAGCCACCCTTTCTCAGAGTTTGTTTAAAAATCACCCAACTCTGAGACTATTGTGCTTCCATTAGTTGCTGGCTTGGCAGGGTCGAGCTCCCTTCTCGGAAATGCAGCAGGATCTCCAGTGGCACCTGTTGGCTTTCCGAGCTCCCCTCTCGGAAATGCAGCAGGATCTCAGTGGCACCTGTCGGCTTTCCGAGCTCCCCTCTCGGAAATGCAGCAGGATCTCCGGTGGCACCTGTTGGCTTTCCAAGCTCCCCTTTCGGAAATGCAGCAGGATCTCAGTGGCTCCTGTTTCGTGGCACATGATTTCCAAGGTCGGCCACTGTGGTCACATTTCTGAGGGTGCTTATTGTTAGCTGGAAAAAAACTCAGTATGTTATAAATTTAAGAGAAAACAGATCCCACGTTAATAAAATGTTTGCAACAGAAAGTATTAAGCTGGAAAAGCAGATTAATTTTGAATTCTAGAGAAAGAGGAGTGTTTACTTTCTAAATTTTAACGAGACGTGTCTGTATTCTGGTCTATTTTCATCTATGACAACACCTTCACTGTCGCTAACACCCTATGCTTTGTGAGTAGATCTCGGTTGTCTTGTTTTCCAGGTGCGTAATTTTCTGTAAAGTATTAAACTTATTTTGGGGTGATTCTTCAGTTCTTAAACGGGGATAAAAGTAACACCTCAGGACATTTTAAGAACTAAATGAGATAATTCATGTAATGTACTTAACCTGTGGCTAGTTGGGGTGTGACACTTTCATATGCATAATCCATGCTTAATGGCCCAAGTGTGGCTGAGCTAACCCGGCTCTGTGCATGTTTCTCTGGAAAGCATCACTGCAGGGTAGGAGGGTCTTGGAAGTCTTGGGTTTGAAGTTATTCAAGATGTTGGCTTTAAGCTTCTTTAAAGATCACTGTTGTCAGGGTCCTGCCCCAAGAGCAGCATCCTCTGAGACCTGTGGAAACTGGTGGTGAATTGAAGAAATATAAGTTAGAAGCGAGGGTAAAGAAAGACAAGAGACATAGAGTAGAATTAAAAGCGGGTGCTCAGCGGTCCACTGCCTGGCAGTGGCCCCGAGTGCTTGCTCCACTCCGATTTTATTGAAGTCTATTTGCCCAGAGGGTAAGATGAGGGAGGGAACAAAGACGTCAGCAGTTTCTTGGATTGATCATATCAGCTTCTATTGTTATTATAATTAATCGTAAGGGTAGCTTCCTAATCTGAAATCTGAGCCTTGGATTGGGAGAGCCTCCTGCTTGAGGTCACACACACACATATTTCTAGGGAGGTGTTAAGCTCTGCTAGTTCTCTGTGGTGTAAATGTCACCAGCATTAATCTCCTCTGAGGGATGGGTGGGAGGGAGGCATTTTCCTCCCATCACCACCACAGAGGATTTTCCTCTGCTAGAAGGGATATAAGCTCTTCTGCCCATATCCCAGAGCTCGAGCTACTCCCTTGGTCTCTGCCCCAGGCAAATGCAAATCTCCACAGTGGGTATCTGCTTTGCCTGTTTAATGGGCAGGAAACGCCCTAGATGTATCTTTTCCTAGGACATTGTCATAGCCTCTTCTATGACCATTATTCTCCTCAGAGAACTCACAGACCCAGCAGAGTGTTTGTAAGCAGGTTAGAATTTCAGAAAAGGCAAGAATTGCTAGCAATGGCTGGCTTAAATGTAAACTAGCTGACTTTTCTTTGTTCTGACTCACTCAGCTTATTTTTAGTTTTCCTCTTTTTATGGGGGTGCTTTCTTTTCTTTTCTTTCTTTCTTTCTTTTTCTTTTTGCAGTTTTGGCTGGGGCCAGGCTTGAACCTGCCACCTCTGATATATGGGTCCTGCACCCTGGTCCTTGAGCCACAGGTGCCACCCATGGGGGTGCTTTCCTTTGCCAAGAATGGGGTCTTTGGTCCCCATTCTCCCAGCAACTGTAAGATTGGTTGTGAGATTAGTCAGCCATTAGGCTTCAGCCACAGCGTCCCGTCCTGGCTGCAGAGGGGGAATGGAAGGGTGTTGCCCTACTTCCTACAGAGGAGGGTTAGGACCGTGTGCTGGGAGGCTCACCCTGGCGGTCCTTGCTTGTGTTCCTTCAGCAGCTGCCTGCCTGGGGTCTAGACCGGGGACCAGGGAATACCCAGGAGAATTAGCCAAGGCTAGAGAATTGTGGCCCAGCTCCAGCCCCATGCCCAGCTGGGTTCTGGAATATCTGGAGCTGTGGTTGTGGTTTTTTGACAGCAGGGCACCTGTGTGTGGATCTTCAACTCAATAATGAACAGAGTTGAAGGTCTGGCTGCGTTTTCTAGTGGACGACTTGGTACATAGCTGCAAAGGGAATTATGTGGTTTTGGATCTAGGGCTCCAGTGAAGGTAGGGTCTGCTTCCCAGCTCTTCTGCTTAGCAGCTGTATGACCTTTGTCATATAAAGGTCATGACATGTCAGCATGTCAAACTGCTGATGTCTTTGTTTCCTCTCTTATCTTACACTCTGGGCAAATAGACTTCAAAAAATCAGAGTAGAGCAAACACTCTGGGCCATTGCTGGAATCCCGCGATGGGCAATGGATCCCTGAGCTCCTGCTTTTAATTCTACTCTATTAAGCAAGACGCAGGCATCAAGAGAGCCATGGAGAACTTTAGGACCAGACCTACCTGAAACCTTAGCAAAGTCCTTGGCTCAAATTGGACATCAATGGTTTCCAGTGGGGCTTGGGGGTCTCTAACTACCTTAAGGCAAGGACTACCTTTCAACTCCTGCCCATAGCTTGGAGTCAGGTGAGTTCCCTGTGGGCCAGCTCAGGGCAGCTGGGGAGAGTTGTGGGATCCTGGGCTGGGAGTACTGTCTCCCCCTTCCCCAAGGGCCACATCAAAGGGTGGAGAATCACCCTGTGTGACACATTTGGGACAAGTCACCGGCTGTATTAAGGGTTATTAGGTTTCTGATGTTTTCAGAGGTTCCAGTGAGGGAACCCAGCACCCCTGTAAAGCTGGCTGGGGTGGGGGCATTTGCAATTCTCTCTCCCTTTCTCTCTCTCTCAGTGATAGAAGCAGGGGAGGGGAAATCATGCTGCATTCCAGAATGACACCCAGATGTACAATATACAACTGTAATGTCAATCCAAGGAAGGTCAAGAACTTTCTGGAACAGGCCAAGTGTGGGTATGAACTGAGAAGGGGGCTTCAAGGAGGGTGGGAGGAAAACCAGGCAGGCAGGGCCAGGGAGTCTGGAGGGCCCATAAGAACCTGGGTCTTAAGTAACCTAGGTAGCCAATGACCAATCGAAAGAGACCATCAATGACGGACAGGAAAGGGCAATAGGGGAGGCACAGAGGCAAGGAGAGACTTGCAGCCAATTTGAAAAGGAGTATTTATACCCCTACAGGCTTTTGTCTGCGTCTCTCTTACCTCTGCTCCTTTATTAGGGGGCCCCACTTCCAAAGTCTCTCTCACCTCTGCTCCTTTATTAGGGAGTCCCACTTCCAATTCTCTTTGGAAGTGCTCAAAACTTTCTCTTTGTTCTTCCTACATAACATCTCTCTTTGTTGCCCTGAAACTTGTGAAGTTACTTTTACCTTCTGTCCACGCGGCCTGAGCCGCTCCAGTTTGATTTTCAGTTTCTACCTGTGCTTTCCACTGCCACTGTGTCTGCCTGGGCTAAACTTTCTATCTCAGTGGAGTAATCGAACCAGGTCAACTGGGCTCGGGGAACCAGGAGCCCCAACCCCTAATATGAATGGTGTTGCGATATTAATAAGCAGGGACTTACAGAAGCTGCAAGTTTGCGCCTAATGCTCCCGACCCATAGCGGGTGAGGCTTCCCGTCCCAGTCTGCTTCAACGTCAGCATCTCTTTATAAAACATAGTAAATGTAACACATGTTCATGTTAAAAAGAAAATCTAAACAGCACAGATGCAATCCCTTATATCACTGGGCAAGAGAGATGAATAGAACCTTCTCTAAAGAAGACAGATGAATGGTTAACAAACATGAAAAATGCTCATTGTACCTAATTATTAGAGAAATGCAAATCAGAACCACCCTGAGATATCAAATAACCCCAGTCAGAATGGCCCACATCACAAAATCTCAAAACTGGAGATGCTGGTGTGGATGTGGAGAGAAGGGAACACTTTTACACTGCTGGTGGGACTGCAAACTAATACAACCTTTTTGGAGGAAAGTATGGAGAACTCTCAAAGAACTCAAACTAGACCTCCCATTTGATCCTGCAATACCATTACTGGGCATCTACCCAGAAGAAAAAAGATTCTTTTACCATAAGGACATTTGCATTAGACTGTTTATTGCAGCTCAATTTACAATCACCAGAATGTGGAAACAGCCTAAACATCCACCAACCCAGGAATAGATTAACAAGCTGTGGTATATGTATACCATGGAATAATACTCAGCCATTAAAAAGATGGAGACTTTACATCCTTTGTATTAACCTGGATAGAAGTGGAACCCATTCTTCTTAGTAAAGCATCACAAGAATGGAGAGGCAAGAATCCTGTGGTAGAGGGTAGGAGAAGGGGAGAGTACAGAGAGGGAAGGAGGGACAGGGTGGAGGGTCATGGTGTGTGACACACCTTTTGACGATGGGAGGGTCTTTATCTAACAAATGCAATCAATGTAACCTGGTTCTTTGTACCCTCCATGAATCCCCAACAACCATAAAAAAGCACAGATGGTAAAAAAGTCTTTCTCCTCCAACCTATTTCCCAGTCTTTAGAAGTAATCACTTAACAAACCTTAGATGGTTACTGGGCAATCACCAAAGTTTTCCGTGGTTGTATTATTCTCTTGGATTGATTGCTTCAGGTTATAGAGTGTCTCAGTGAGGTTCAGATAAGGTTCCTGTCCCCAGCTGGTTAATCCAACTGTATTAATCTCCTAGGTAACAAATTACCATAGACTTGGTGACTTAAAACAGAAAAAAACATAATCTCTCACAGTTCTTGATGGCCCAAGTCTGTGGTCAGGGTGTTGGCAGGGCCATGCTCCCTGGGAAGCCTCCGGTGAGAGTCCTTCCTTGCCCCGTCCAGCTTTTGGTGTCCCTAGGTGGCTCTCAGCTGGTGGCTCAGATTTCTGCTTGCATTTTCATGTGACCTTCCCCCTCCATGTCTCTGCCTATCTTCCTTCACCGCCTTTTACAAGGACACCAGCCTTTAGATTAGGACCCAATCTAAAGCTCGGCCCTCTGCAAAGACCTGTTTCCAGATGAGGTCCCATCCTGAGGTTCCAGGTAGGCAGGGATTTTTGGGAAGACCCTGTTCAGTCACTGCGACAACTGAGGAAAATGATCTTGACACCTTGGGCTGACATAGACTGATTCTCACCATTCTGGAGACCTGAGAGCAACAAGCAGCCTAGGCCATGCTGACATTGTTGAGACTAAAATTTGAAATAGTGCCACAAGTTCCTCGAGTCATTTTGAGAAGAAACTTAAATACCAACAAAACTTTCTCCGAAATGATTAATGCAGAATCGGTAAAGATCTTGATCAAAGACTCTTGGTAACTTCCCATAGATAAGCAGATCCTTTACTGATTGTGTGATCTCAGCCAAGAGCCTCTGAGTCCTTGTCTATAAAGTGATGGTGACAATGTGATCTCTTTATTGGAGTTGTGCAAATTAAAAAACAAAATGCATTTGATGTGTTCAGTGCAACGCTTGGAATATAGCAAGTATTTAACAAAGGATGACTTAGAAAATCTTCTGAACTGAGAAAAGGCTCTAGCACAGCCTATATAAAAGTCATGAAATAAGCCTGTTTCAGGGCCCAGGCATAGAAGTAGAGATTATTTGGATCTTATAACAACCGGGCACTGGAATCGCATCCCAGCAGGAAGGAAATGGCACACTCGAATTAGGGAAACTCGGAGGGGCTTAATCAAAGCACCAGGTATATGAGACATCTGGGGAAACCGCCACGGTAAGAGCAGTAACAGGAAAAGGGCAGGCAGTGTCACAGCTGTTATCAGCTGTAGGACCAAACAGATGGGAAGAAGGAAATGGCCAAAGGCATTGGGAGGACAGAGTCATGCCCAGAAGGCAGCCTGGTGGGGAGAGCGACCCCAGCCACCTGCAGGAGGGCGTCCTGGGAATGAATGCCAGGATTTTCCTGTTCTTCTTCCAATCATTTGCTGAAACCACAGAGCACCAGAGCTTGTGTGTGGTCAACCTAGTCCCCAAGAAAGCAAGATCCCTAGGGCAGACACCAAGGTGCAGACAGCTGGGGCATCTCGGGAAGGCACAGGAAAGACGGCGCAGTCAGCCTCTTTATCGCCCTGGGTTCTATGTGAGAGTGGGGCGCGGTCTCTTCTGTACCCCACCCTGCACTGCATAACAACAGCCCGTGCAGGTGGCTGGCCCCATCCATGACTGCACACTGGAACAGCTTCCAGGAACACCCACCAATTGCCACAGGGAACTTACCACATTTGGCAGCTTTGGTGAAACATGAAAGAATGTTGGGGAAAAGATAGTTTTAGGTAGGGGCGCAGACACTTCACCCTTAGCTGTCCTCATGGGACAACGGCTGCAGTTCTGTCATGTTGGTAATGCAAAATGCTTGTCACCAGAGGATGTGACTCTTTGTGACTCTTCCCTTCCCTGGAAAGCAGAAATAGGACTAAGTATTAGTTCCTGGAACTGTCAGAAACCTTTAGGACGGTCTGTTCTCACCACTGGTCTCTGGCAGAACTGGCCAAGTCAGCCTCCTGTATCCCACCCCTCCTCCACCTCTGTGTACCTGCAAGGACCTCCTGCCTCCTCTCCTGCCTGCCCTCTCCCTTTCTCCTTCCCTCCTCTCCCTCTCATCTCTTTCCTTCCTGCTTGGATACCAGGTTCAGAGGTTGAGTTATTTACATTCCTGGCACATTTTCTTTTCCTTTTCTTTCTTTCTTTTTTAAATTTGAGATAGCCTCAAGCTGTCCCCCTGGGTAGAGTGCTGTGGCATCACAGCTCACAGCAACCTCCAACTCCTGGGCTCAAGCGAGTCTCTTGCCTCCACCTCCCAAGTAGGGACCACAGGCGCCTGCCACATTGCCCGGCTATTCTTTTGTTGTAGCCGTCATTGTTGTTTGGTGGGCCTGGGCTGGATTTGAACCTGCCAGTTCAGGTGTATGTGGCTGGCTCCTTAGTCGCTTGAGCCATAGGTGCTGAGCCTCCTGGCACATCTTCAATGCAGCTTCATGCAAGGACCCTTACTTGTTTTATTCTCTAATTCCCTTTTATAAGAACAAAAACAGTCACCAAACCTTACCAGCATCACTGTTCTAAGGGCTTTGCTCCTCTCTGAAGAGGTGAGCTGTGACGCCACGGCACTCTACTGAGGGCGACAAAGTGAGACTCTGTCCCTTAAAAAATAAAATAAAATAAAATAAAAAGCCAAATGAGGAAGGAAACTTGTTCACCCAGACATTAAGACACACCTGAAGTTACGGGAATAAAAAGAGAGTGTGCCCTCAGCACAGGGGAGAAAATCCATCAAGGAGACGGGGACAAGGGTTCAGTGTTTGGCGGAGGTGGGAGCAAAACTCAATAGGGAAAGAGCACGGTGGTTGGAGATCCACTGGGGAAACCAAAGCATGACTGAATCTCTACCAAACACAGAAACAATCGTGAGCTCCAGGCAGATTTAGTATCTACTCGACAAAGACAAAATGGTGATGTTAACAGGAGGAGATGCAAGTGAGTATCTTTATGATTTACAGATAGACTAGGACTTCTTAAATAAAACTGCAAATGTACAGAAATATTAATAGATTTGATTACATGCAAACGAAGGATTTTTGTTCAGAAAGGTCACCAGGGATACAGATGATACATGGCAGACAGAGAGATTTTGCAACCAATAAAATCAACAGGATATAAAAATGCAGAACAAGAAAGCCTTCCAAACCAACAAGAAAATTCCAGCAACCCTGACAGTAAAATGGGCGTGCGCCGTGAATGGTGGCATGCTTTGGAAGAAAGGCCCAGCAGCATTGGTGTTCAGAGAAACGCAAATACATACCACAGAAAATCGCTTTACACTGCTTAGCCTGGCACAGATTCAGCAGCTGGCCCATGCCAAGCACCAGCAGGGGCTCAGGGACACTGGCCCGTGCCCACTGGGGGAGGGCAGGCTGGGCACGGCATGATGCCGCTCAGCCAAATTAGGCCTCTGCAGCCCCCAGGACCAGGGATGGAAATGCTCACACCGCCCCTTGTGGAGATGTTGGCTTGCGGCTGTATCTAAAGGACCAGGAGCTGGAGGCAGCCTGTGTCCACCACCTGGAGAGAGGACGGGAATGCTGTCCTCTGGGGAATTGGGGAAGTAGCAGGTTTCCCTGGGAAGTGACAGATTAGACTTGCGTGTTAATGCTGATGAATCGTAGCCATACTGCTTGCTGAGAAAATAAGAAACAGATTTATGACAATAATTTTCTATCATTTTTTTTTTTAATGTCTACAAAACAATAATACCCATTTTACACATATTTCCCCCCTATATCAAATCAAAGATTGGGTGGAGGGGGGAGATGGTGCTGCTCTTGGGTCAAGGCTGCCTGGGAGGCAGATGCCAGGGCTTGGCCCTCACACCATGTGCCCCTCAGCAGGTCCCTGAGTTTCTTCCCTGTGCTGATGGCACACTCTCTCTTTATTCCCATAACTTGAGCTCTGTCTTAATGTCTGGGCGAACAAGTTTCCTACCTCATTTGGCTTTTTATTTTATTTTATTTTATTTTATTTTATTTTATGAGACAGAGTCTCACTTTGTTGCCCTTGGTAGAGTGCCATGGCATCACAGCTCACAGCAACATCCAGCTCTTGGGCTTAGGTGATTCTCTTGCCTCAGCCTCATGAGTACCTGGGATCACAGGTGCCCGCCACAATGCCCAGCTATTTTTTTTTTGTTACAGTTTGGCTGCACCAGGTATGAACCCGCCACCCACATTATATGGGGCTGGTGCCCTAGTCACTGAGCTATAGATGCTGCCCTATTTTATTTTTTGGTTACTCTTTTTTTTTTTTTTTTTGAGTCAGAGTCTCACTTTGTTGCCCTGGATAGAGTGCTGTGCTGACACAGCTCACAGCAACCTCAAACTCTTGGGCTCAAGCAATTCTCTTGCCTCAGCCTCCTAAGTAGCTGGGACTATAGGCGCTGGCCACAACACTGGGCTGTTTTTAGAGACATAGTCTTGCTCTGGCTCAGGCTAGTCTCGAACTTGTAAGCTCAGGCAATTCACCCGCCTTGGCCTCCTAGAGTGCTAGGATTACAGGTCTTAGCCACTACACCCGGCTTCCTCTTCTTCTTTGGGGTGAATCTGTTGCCAGAATTGGGAACTGGATCTGTGCTGACCCATGAACCAACTGCTTCCAAATCTGCTGAGGAAATTCTGAGAAGTGCAGATTCCCGGGACTACACCTTACAGGTTTTCATGCAGGATCAGGTAGAACTCTAGGGCGAGTGTCTTAGTCTGCTTGCGCTGCCGTACTGAACACTGCAGACGGGTGCTCTATGGACACATGTCCTGATTTCTCACAGTTTTAACAGGGGGCCAGCTGGTCTGGGTTTGGGGGAGGGTCTACCTCCTAGTTCATCACGGCGTCCTTTAGCTGTGTTGAAGGGAGGAACAAACCCTGGGTGCTCTTTTTGTGAGCACTGATCCCAGCTGGGAGGACTCCACCCCAGAACCTAATCAACCCCGAGGTTTCATCCCTTCACACCATCACACTGGGGGTTCGAAGTTAACACATGAAATTGGGGGGGGACACAAATATTTAGGCCAGAACATTACTGCAGAAGAATAAACTGGGAAGCAGGTAGAACAGCTGTCAGAAGTTGAATGACCCCAATACAAACACCAACAAATAAGCCGGTCTAGCCAGCAGCACAACAGGGTCCTCATGCCCTGGAGAGTGCTCAGCATTAGAAGTACAGTAGAACCACCATAGCTGACCACCTCTCAACACTGGCCACCTCCCAGCATTGACCACCTCCCTACACTGATCCTCTCCCTACACTGGCCACCTCTCCGCACTGACCACCTCCCTACACTGACTACCTCCCTACACTGACCATCTGTCTACCCTAACCACCTGCCCACACTGACCACCTCCCTACACTGACCACCTCCAAATACTGACCATCTGCCTACACTGGCCACCTCCCTACACTAACCACTTTCCTACACTGACCCCTCCTTATACTGACCCCTCCCTACACTGGCCACCTCTCTCCATTGACCCCTCCCTACACTGACCCCTCCTTACACTGACCCCCTCCCTACACTGACCACCTCCTACACTGACCACCTCCTTACCCTGACCACCTCATTAAGTGGACCTCATTTCACAGACTGGACGTGTACCATGTGTACATATCAGTACAGGAGGCCCAGTTCCTTATGTTGACCATCTTGCTATAGTCCCTTGGGTGATCAACTCTCAGAGTTTCTACTGTATTCTGGCCCAGTCTGGGTTGCTGGGATGCTATTCAGAAGGATTCCCGCCTTGGGAGGGAAGTTGCCACGGGAAAGCGTAAAGGTTCTTCCTTCATTCAACATCACTGTTGGGCACAAACTACCCGGCTAAGGTTAAAGGACCGAATAAGACCAAGTTCCCCGCGGGAGCTCATGTTCTGTGGTATGACCTGAACAACGTCTAGATCCAAAGATGCCAAGGCAGGAGAAGGAAAATCCTCTGGCACGTAATTCGGGGAAAATCTGAAAATTTGACTTTGAAATAAATGTATCTCCATTTTCCTAGCAAAGAGTTAATCTGAAGGAAAAGAAATAGGGAAAATTGATTTTAAGTGTGAATGGAGGCAAAGAAAAATTGGCAATATGTAAAGTGCTATCAAGTTTCTGAATATATATGCATATATGTAAATTCAGTGTTGCTGTATTTAATGGAATGAAATCATGATGCTCAATTAGCCCCCCACGGAGCAGAATCACATATTGGCAGTTCGATGACGGGTGTGTCTTCCTCTCTGGGTAGTTTCTGCAGGCGATGCTGACTCAGAAAGGTTTGAGCCTCCGTCAGAAGAAATTTAAATCTGAATGTTCCTTTTCTTCAGTGATTAGCTTAGAAGTTATAAAAATAGTAATACCCTACAATTTAAATAGGTAGTTTAGAGAGCAAAGAGTTCTCTTGTATTATTTCTGAATTTAATATTAAACTTTAAAAACATTGAAAATACACGGGACTTCTACTTTCATTAATGATGTAATCCACATATACCAAAAATCCTTCTGCTATAAAAAAATAACAAAAAACTAGAAATACTGTATAAAATACAACCAAGGTCCTTCTAAATGCAAAGTTGTACTTGCAAGAAAGTAAGACAAACTCTTAGGACCAAACAAAGCAGGGTCTGAAAAGCGGAGTGTCCAGAGTGGAAGGCAGCTGGTGCTGTCTCGGCGATCTGCTCATCTTAATAAAAGAAAGGGTTTATATTTTAATATCCACGCAGGGAAAGAAGCGACATCTCCAGCCTGCTGAATGTACAAGCTGAGAACTTGTGTAGAGTCGTGGCTTACACAGCGCTGCACCTCAGTGTTACAAAGGGGCAGATTATAGAAGTACAGCACTCACTGAGGCTGCGAGCTGGAAGAAAGGAATCTCCACCGACAACTCATAACTGCTCCCCTGCCGCAGGTGGGGTGGGCTTGCATTACCCTCCCCGTACAGTCGAACAACCACAACTCACCCAGGGGGCGGTTAACCAATGTGGTTCAGGCTGATCATTCCAGTAGGGTGGGGACAAGCTGCTTTGTGGGGACACACTTTTACATCGGCCTGCACGGGGCGGTCACAGAGAGACCTCTGCTCCGTTGAGCTCACAATCCCAAATGCAGAAGGGCACACAGAGTCCATTTACCAGGCTGATGTCGGCAGACACACTCGCAGCGTGAGACGAGACTTCTGCTGAAAGGATGTTTGTTACACATTATGGAATTTAAAATGAAGGACATAAAGAGAAAGAATCACGTGATAAAACAAAAAGACCTGAAAGATTTGCAAAAGAATCAAATGGAACTTCTACAAAGGAACAAATAAAGGTATTAAAATGAAATCTATATGGAGCCAAAAAAATGTTAAGTCTGAACAAATTACCTAGAAGATGGAGGGTGGGGAGAGGGCGAGAGGGAGACACACACTCAGGTAGAACAGAACTAGATGAGTGAGTGGACAGTTGTTCCAGAGGGAGATAACAGAGATAATAGAGGAAATACAGGAATAATCAAAGAAATAATGGCTGAGAATTTTCTATTCCTAAGGAAGAAAATGAATCCTTAGATTTAGAAAGTGCAATAAAACCTCAGCAGTAAAAACAAATCAAATCAACAGCTAGACACATGGAAATGGAGCTGTAAAACTCAAAACAAAGATGCGAAAGGTAACTGGAAAGCAGCCAGGCCACGTACAGAAGGACAAAAATTAAACACCATCAGACTTCTTTTTCTTTTATTTTTGGGACAAGAGTCTTACTAAGTCACCCTGTTTAGAGCGCCGTGGCATCACAGCTCACAGCAACCTCCAACTCCTGGGCTCAAGTGATTCTCTTGCCTCAGCCTCTCAAGTAGATGGGACTACAGGTGCCTGCCCCAGTGCCTGGCTGTTTTATTTTTGTTGTTGTTGTTGTAGTTGTCATTGTTATTTGGCAGGCCTGGGCTGGATTTGAACCCATCAGCCCCGGTGTATGTAGCCGGCGCCCTAACCACTGAGCTACAGGCGCTGAGCCACCATCAGACTTCTTAATAGCAGCAATAGCAGCCAGAAGACAATAAAGTAATAATAAAAATAATAACTAACCTTATTATTGGCATTATTGTGTTCTAATCCCTTTATTTGTTATCTCATTTAATTTTTACAACAACCTTATAAGAAGTGAACAAATATTATTCTCAAATTATTCTTACATCACCATTGAGGAAACTGAGGCACCTAGACTTTGGGTCATCTGCCAAGGTCAGATAGCTGGTAACTGGCAAAGCCAAGGTCAAAGAGATCCCAGGAATTCTGAACACTCAGTCTGCATTTATAACTGTTACGGCAGACAGGAGTGTTTTCTAATATCCAAGAGAAAATTTCTATCTAGAATTCTAGACCCAGCGAGGACTCACAGCAGAGTGCAAAATAAAGGCATTTTCAGACAAATAAAGTGGAAAGTAGTAGGTCTTCACTAAAAAAGATTGCTTTATAAAATAACAGAAATAATGAGGGCTGGTTTGGGGCACTGAAGAAGGCAGGATGTGATGTGGGACAGTATGTGAGACAGGACGTGACCTACGGGAGGTGAGCAGGGTCAACTTAGTGTTGGGTGAGAGAGGTTTGAGTAACTCCGGACATTGTAAGTCATGTATGCCAGTCCCGTTTTAAAGAAAACCAGCAGGAGAATAGGAAGAGAGAAGTATAGTTTCCAAACTAATTTAGGGAAAAAAGGGAATAGAAGAAACTTGATGTATCTGATAATTATTTTGGTATAAATATTCAAATTTGTAGCAATTGTCTTCTCCTGAGTTTTTATTTTTGTGAATTTACATGGGACCCTCGGGTTGAGAGGAAGGACGGTCACCGAGGGCCTGCTCTGTGGCAGGCCTTTTGCTTATGTGGGTTATCGGAGTTAATCTTCCCAGTAAACCTGTAAGGGAATTAGTATTATCCTTAGTTTACACACAGAGAAACTAAGGCACAGAGAGTTTATATAAATTGCTCCCAATCATGCAGGTGTTACAGGCCAGAAAATAACTTCTGAGTCAACTGTCTGAGTCCAAGTTCAGGGTCCATATTCCCTTCACTGGAATTTCCAAACTCCTGAGGAGCAGGGAACTCTGAAAAGGGCTCTGGCGTCCAGGAGTGTCCTGAGCAGTGCATGTATTCTGGGTGAAGAGTCTCGATCTTCGGCGCCCTAGTCCTGCCTAAACATGCGGGGAGGCCCTTGGGAAACAGATGGCACAAATTCACTTAAAATTTACGAGGCATTTCATCACTGTTGATCTTCTCAGGCAGCAGATGTTTTCATGTGAATGATCTAGGACTCTTTTTTGATGTAAAGGAAAAAAAACCCAAACAGTTCTCTTACAAAGTACATGGGAATCTCTGAGCTAAGTCGCACAGAGACCCTAGCGCATTTGCACGTAAGGGGTACTTTCCACACAGTGCTGACCCATGCTGCGTTCCTGTGAGAAGTTTTTGTTTTGTTTTTAGAGTTGGGGTCTCACCCTGTTGCCTGGGCTGGAACGCAGTGGCATAATCATAGCCCACTGTAACCTCGATGTCCTGGCTGTAATTCCTGTGCCTCAGTTCCTCGAGTAGCTGGGACTACAAGTATGCACCACCACACCTGGCTAATTAAGTTTAAAAGCTTTTTGTAGAGACAGGGTCTTGCTGTGTTGCCCAGGCTTGTCTCTAACTCCTGGCCTCCAGTGTCCTCCTACCTCAGCCTCCCAGAATGCTAGGATGATAGTCCTGAGACACTTTGTGGGGCTTTAATTTTAAGATTGTGGTTAGCAATCTTTACCTATGGTTTTTTTTACCTTCTGCTCTGGATCTCAGCGCATCCTACATCCATCTACCCACCCACCCACCCATCTGGCCTTTGCTGAGGGCTGTGGTGTGGCAGGCCTGTTTCTCATCAAACTTACATACAACCATTAGGTCGGAGGCTACGTAAGGCACCTGCCCAAGGTTATGAGCTTGTGCACAAAAGGTCTTGCCTTTAGTCGAGGCAGTTTTATAGGGTTGCTTCTATTTCACTAGCACATATTCTTATTTAATATCCTTTCTCTCCTTGACAAGCCTAAATTTGATCTAAATTGATGTCAGTTCAGTATTTCCTGCATATTATGAAGGGTGTGGTGTAATTTACTTTTCTTCATTCCGATACTATTGATTATTATAATAATCTAAACAGGCGTATGATTTGCATTTGATTTTTTCACCATTGTTTAGTCATGAAGCTTCTATTTCTGACTTTTCTAACCATTCTAATTCTATGACAAACCAAAACCAAGATGGTAGTGCCAGCCCAAAGTCGTGAAAATTTGAATTGATGTCTAGGAATCATGGAATCATCTCATCCTGTCCAGAGGGCATTTTTTAACGCTTAGTTGTCATAACCACCATGAATTCCTCTTTTCTAGCAGTTAAAAACCCCAGCCTTTCCGTGCAGGAAGTACAGGCATGTGTGTGCTTACCGACAGGAGTGTGTTCTGAGGAATGTGTCTGTCAGTGGTTTAGTGGCTGTACAGACATCACAGAGTGTGTTTACACGGCCTGGACGGCGCAGCCCACTGCACGACTGGGCTGGACGTTACCGTCCAGCCTCTAGGTGCAAAAGTACAGCATGTGACTGTACTGAACGCTGTGGGCACCAGTAACACAGTGTGAGTACTTGTGTCTCTAAACATGTGTAAATATAGAAAAGATGCAATAAAAATACAGGATTATAATCTTAAGGCATCATCATCATGCGTACAAGCTGCCATTGACCGAAATGTGGTTATATAGCACATGACTGTAACACTCTACCTTATAAGGTACATTGTTTCATTTAACTCTCATTCAAACTGTAAAATATAGAAAATATTATGTTCACAAAAAGTATTATGAGCCAGCTCATTAAAACAAAACCAAGATGCAAACCTAAGTCTGTCTGACTTTCAAGTTCATGGTCCTCCCTCTGTGTCAGTCTATTCATTTCCTGTGGCTGCAGTAACAATCTGCAGGGCAGAAGTCCCTCCCCCGACCCAGGGGCTAACATCAAGGTGTCAGCAGGGCTGCACTCTTTTCTGGACGCTCCAGGGGAAGCTCGTGTCTCACCTTTTCTAGCTTCTAGAGACTGCCTGCATTCCTGAGCTTGTGGCCCCCTCCTTCACCTCCCAAAGCAGCAACACAGAGATGAGACCTTCTCATGCTGTCATCTCTCTGGTTGTCCTCCTGCCTCCCTCCTCCACTTTCAAGGACCCTGTGATTACACTGGGCCTACCTGGATAATCCAAGAATCTCCCTAATTTAATGTCAGTTGATTAATAATCTTAGTTCATCTGCAACCCCAGTTCCCCCTTTGCCACAGGTCTTAACACATTCTGAGGAATAAAATGTGACAGCTATTATAATCTTATGCCATGAAGTAAACCTAAACATGGTAGAAATGAGTGGAAAGTTAAATATTCTCAGCAGAGAAATAGGAAGTGTAAAATAGGCCGGGCACAGTGACTCATGACTAGTCCCATCACTTTGGGAGGCTGAGGCAGGAGGATTGCTTGAGTCAAGCAGCTTGAGATCAGCCTGGGCAAAACAGTGAGACCCCTGTCTCTATAAAAAATAAGTTAGCCAGTCACGGTGGTGTGTGCCTGTACTCAGAGCTACTCCGGAGGCTGAGAGGAACAGAATTTGAGCCCAGGAGTTCAAGGCTCTGTGAGTTGTGATTGAGCCTAGGCACTCCAGCCTGGGTAACAGAGTGAGACCCTGTCTCTAAAAAGAAAGTAGAAAAGTAATATGTAAAGTTGAGAACTGAAAAATACCATTGTCTGAAATTAAAAAAAAAAGAAAGAGTTATTGGGGGGGGTGGATAGCAGAATGAAGGCAGCAGAGGAGGATCAGGGAACCTGGAGAGTGTAAGTGGGTGGGATCCACTCTGGAGAAGAGAAAACAGATTAGAAAAGGGTGAACAGGCTCGGCACCTATAGCTCAACCGGCTAAGGCGCCAGCCATGTACACCTAAGGTGGTGGGTTCGAATCCCCAGCCCGGACCCGCCAAACAACATTGACGGCTGCAACCAAAAAAAAAAAAAAATAGCCGGGCGTTGTGGCGGGCGCCTGTGGTCCCAGCTACTTGGGAGGCGGAGGCAGGAGACTTGCTTGAGCCCAGGAGTTGGAGGTTGCTGTGAGCGTGATGCCACGGCACTCTACCCAGGGGGACAGCTTGAGGCTCTGTCTCAAAAAAAAAAAAAAAAAAGAAAGAAAAGGGTGAACAAAGGTTTAGTCAGTTTGAGCTACCATAACAAAGGACCAGGGACGGGGTGGTTTACAAACGATAGAAATTTATTTCTCATAGTCCCGGAGTCTGGAAATCTGAGACCAGGGTACTAGCATGGTCAGGTCTAAAGGGGACCTTCGTCTGGCTACTGACAGCCATCTTCTCATTGTGTCCTTAGACGGTGAGAGATCTCCCTGGAATCTCCCTAAAAAGGGACAGTCCTATTCCTGAGGGCTCTACCCTCATGACTCATCACCTCCCAAAAGCCCTACCTCCTAATACCACCATCTTGGGGGTCAGGATTTCAGTGTGTGTGTGGGGAGGGCAGGAACCCTCAGTTCATAGCGGCAATAAGAGACCTTCGGGACAATGCCAAAATGTCTAATATTTATGTCACTGGACTCTCAGAGGAAAGGTAGAGAAATCATGGGGCAAAATAGACATAAATAAATAGTGGCCAAGCACTTCTCAGTTTTGATAAGACACAGTTGCGTGGCTTCCAGAAACTCAGCAAACCCCGAACAGGATAAAATAAAACAAAAGCATATACAGACGTGGAATAATAAACCTGGTGAAAACCAGAGAAGAAACAGCTTGCAAGCAACCACAGGAAAACTGCAAACAAATGGCCTGCTGACTTCACGTCTGAAACCGGGGCTCACAGAAGACAGGAGAACGGCCTCCTCAAAGCTCCGACAGCCAAGACCTGTCGACGCAGAACTCCACAGCCAGTGAGAATATGTTTCAGGACTGTTGGCAAATCAAAGAATTGTCAGACAAATAAAAACTAAGACAGTTTGTCTCCAGCATACCTGCTCTGAAAGAAACGTTAAAAGAAAAATTTCAGGCTGAAGGAAAATGACACCAGAGGGATATTTAGAACTGGAGGAGGTAAAGAACACCAGAAATGGCAAATATCAGGGTGGATATAAGAGACTATTTCCCTCTCCTTAGGTGTTTTACTATATATGTGGCCAATGAAAGCAAAAATTATAATATTGGCAGAGTTTTTAATATCTGAAGACATAATACATAGTAATGTAAAAGGCCCTATATGGTTGTAAGTCATCTACATTTTAATTAAACTGGTAAAATATTAACTCTAGGTAGGCCATGAAACACACAGTACATATCTATACATTTATATATAAAATACAAGGATGATTTATTTATAATGTAATTCCTAGAACAACCACTAAAAAAATAAAATACTAAGGGATATTGCTAAAAAGCAGATAAAATGAAAAATTAAAAGCATTGTAATAATCCAAATGAAGACTGGAAGGGGAGACATGGGAATGAGACACAAATGGAGGAACAGAACAAAAATAAGGTGATCAGCTTATCTGACCGTACTAAGCGTTATGTGAAATACAGATGGGCTACAAATGCCAATTATAGGTCAGAGACTGTCAGTGGGGAAAATAAAACAAAACGTAACTACATGCTGAATACAAGAAACTAAATTATAAAGATTAAAAATGAAAAGATGAAAATATGAATCCATAACAATCTGGAGTAGTTACATTAATATTACACAAAGTAGATTTCAGAGCAAAAAAACTTATCAGGGATTAAAAATGGGCACTTTACAAAGATAAAATGGTCAGTTTGCCGGGAAGAGTAACAATGTAACTGCGTATGTATCCAGAGTTTAGAATACATGAAGCAAAAGGGGTCGAGGAGAAAGTACACACAGACAAATCTGTAATTATACCTGGATACTTCAACATTCCTCTCCCAGTAACTGATATAACAAATAGATCAGCAATGATACAGAGGACTTGAACGACACTGTGCCCCCCTCTGTCATAACCGACATTTATAAAACATTCCGCAGGATATATAATACCTGGTTTCCAAATGCACACAGAGTATTGAACAAGACAGACCATATCCTAGGCCACAGAACAAACCTT
The DNA here is from genome assembly GCF_000181295.1 of Otolemur garnettii. Classification (NCBI taxonomy): domain Eukaryota; kingdom Metazoa; phylum Chordata; class Mammalia; order Primates; family Galagidae; genus Otolemur; species Otolemur garnettii. The sequence goes on along the minus strand of NW_003852575.1, from coordinate 182,048 downwards.
GCCACATTTAAAAGAACTGAAGTGATTAAAAGTATGTTCTCTGACCATGAAATAACTAAACTAGACAGCAATCATAACTATATCCAGAAAATCCTCAAATATTTAAAAATTATAAATAATCCTATGCCAAAGAGGAATTGACAAGGGAAATCAGAATATATTTAGTTTGAATTGAGTGAAAAAAAAAATAAGCAACCTCTCAAAATTAGTGGAATTCTGTTGAAGTTATACTTGGATGGAATTTTAAAACATTACATGCTTTTATTAGGAAGAAAAGAAGGTCTCAAATCAATAATCTAAGCTTTCATGTTGGGAAGTTAAATAAAAAAATTAGGCCTAAGCAAACAGGAAGAAAATCTGGGTTATTCTAAAGTTTACATGGAAAGGCAAAGGAACAATTTTGTGAAAGAATGAAGTGGGAAGAGCCAGCGTACTCAATTTCAGGATATACGACACGACCGTGGCAGTGAAGGGAGTGTGTTATTAGCAGAGAGACAGACACACAGATCAGCGAAACAGAACAAATAACCCAGAAATAGGGCTGCACTAGTCTGGCCAACTGATTTTTGACAAAGGTATAAAATCAATTTAATGGAGGAGAGACAGTCATGTTAGCAAATGGTCCAGGGACAACTGGGTTTCCAGAAGCATAAACGTAAGAGTTGGTTTAAGACTCACATTTTATATAAACATTAGTTTAAAAAGGAGCATGGATTTAATGTAAAACTATAAAACTTTTAAAAAGAAACATAGGAGAAAGCCTCTGGGGTCCAGGGCACACCTAGGCGTGAGCCATAACGGGGAAAACTGATGAACTAGACTTTGTAAAAATCAACAACTTTTCCTCAGTGGAAGAGGAATGGAAACGGAGTGCCCACGGGGAGAGAATATTTTCAGACTATCTGACAAATAACTAACGTATGTGAGGGCAAAATACTGGCATGGCAAAAAAGCCCCAAAAAGGTGGTCAGAGCACGGGCTTTTCAGGAATTCAAATTAAAGCTCCAGTGAGCTGTCATGGCACACCTATCACAACCACCAAAATACAGCACCAACAGTGACGTACTGGTGATGGCGTGAGATTCCGGAGGGCTCGAGCATTGCTGTGGGACTGTAAAGTAACACAGCCACTCTGGAAAGCAGTTATCTGTTATAAGAACTGAATCTTTTTGTGTGGACATATTGGTTATTAAAATTCAATTCAGTTGAATGCATTTTTGTAATCTTAAAACATAAAAGCAGGCCTCGCATGGTGGCTCACAGCTGTAACCCTAGCACTCTGAGAGGCCAAGGCAGGTGGACTGCTTGAGCTCAGGAGTTCGAGATCAGCCTGAGCAAGAGTGAGATCCCATCTCTACTAAAAATAGAAAAACTAGCCGGGCTTGGTTGTGGGCGCCGGTAGTCCCAGCTACTAGGGAGGCTGATGTCAGAGGATTGCTCAAGCCCAAGAGTTTGAGGTTGTTGTGAGCTAGGCTGAAGCCAGGGCACTCTAGCCTGGGGCAACAGAGTAAGACTCCCTCTCAAAAACAAAACAAAACCCCCCTAAAAGCAATGTTAGCTTAAGACCAGCAGAACCAAGAAACTTAAGAAGTTCAGATTAATTAAGCTTCCTATAAGGAAGTAAACCAAAGGGCACATAAATTAGAATGTTATACTACAGTTATTTTCATACTATTATTAAACATCATGGAGAAAACAGATTTTCAAAAGAACCTGATTTTTCATGATTCGTCTTGATTAAAAATATTGTTTGAAAAATTTCTCTGTGTATGTATATATCAATATATCTTTAAATTACTAAAGATTTAAAGTGATCCAGCGGCATCTCTTCTTATGATTCACAGACAGTTAGCTGAGGCTACTGAATCAACTCTGTCTGGACCTTTCTTTCTGCGTTCAGTACTGTAGTCTCAATCCGAATGTTTTATTTAGGTGATCTAAAACATTTTAAGCATTAAGTTTAATTTGTTTTCCTTTTGGAAAATTTTTAATTCTATTTTAAATTTATGTAAGTGCCTACAAGTCTCTTTATCATCTGATGTGTTTATTTTCTTCTCTTTACTGTTGACTCTACCCATATGAACTAAGAGTCCGGGAGTTTACAGGCAATGGCCGTTGTGGAATGGAGATACTTTCCTTAAGGAGTGGCTGGGGTGGTGAAGGCCGTTTCAAGCTCAGCAGTCTTTATGTGAATGCAGCAGAGATGTGGCAGGGTTTCCCTCTATGGACTAAATCCAGGTAAAGGTGGTAATTGGTTCTCTTCTCCTGAAATACCACAGACAAACCAAAACCAAACCAAGACTAGACCCTCAGCGGACACAACTCTAGCGTTAAAATGAAGTCTTGCAGGAGACCACTGATCAGAGTTCCAAACTAAGGTGTGGGCTACAGTTGCTCAACGCAGTAAATTCAATCAGCGAGACTTTCATTAGCACTCAGAGCTGAGTGGCCCTGTGAGGCAGCGGGCTGCAGCAGAGTTGGAAGGTCCAGCCTCAGCACAGGAAGGCCTGGAAGCCTTTCTGCTTTACAAGTCCAGGTTGTCCAGTTGGGCAGTCCCAGTGGAGTCCCTGGACTGCTGAAGAATAAACCAAAGCCCACCCATGCTAAGCAGCACAAAGCTATTATTTTGACAGGGAAGAGACAGTACCCAGTGAAGAGGGTCACGGAGGGCTGTGATGGTTAATGGTATGTGTCAACTTGGCAAGGCCAAGGTGCTCAGTTCTTTGTTTCAACAAGGGTCTAGATGTTGCTGTGAAGATACTGTTTAGGTGTGATTAACACTGAGGTCAGTAGATTTGTGTTAAGCCCTCACCATATGTGGGTGGACCTCCTCCAATCAGTTGAAGTCCTCGAGAGAAAAAGAATGACCTCTCCTGGGCAAGAAGGAATTCTGCCTCCAGACTGCCTCTAGACTCCAGCCTGACTGTCAGCCCTGCCGATTTTGGACTTGCCAGCCCTCCAAATCTTGTGAGCCAATCTTTACATCTCTTGCCCACCCCCCCCCCATCTTTCTGTCTCTCTTACATTCTCTCCACATACTATTGTTTCTGTTTCTCTGGGGGCCCCTGGGTAATACAAGTAGTTTGCTGAGTGGAAGATTCAGGGGTTCTAACTGTTAGGAAGGGGAAATTCATGGCGATCGTGATAATTAAGCATTGGACTTTTGTCTTTTTGATAGGATGAACTGATTCCCTGCGTCTGTACACGGGCCATCCAGGGATTCCTGTCCTGCATTCAGGAAGTTGTCCTCGGTTAAGGCCCGGGCCCGCAAATCCAGGTCTCTGTGGTTCATACTTCAGGTGGTTGGAGCCAGTTGAGAGGAAACAATCCATTTTGATAATGACTTGGCAAGCGTTGCTATAAGTGGGATGATTTTCTTCCCACTAAGATTTCTTGCTGACTGATGTGTGCCTAGTATACATTAGTTCACAGGAACAGTTGGGTTTTCACTTTTCCTTTATTATAAAATTGCCACACCAGGAAAACAAGACTGGGTCAAAAGAAGGGTGAGAAGCAAGCACTGAAGCACTCGAGTAACTTCCCACCCTTTTCCTTTGGTGCATGGCTGGATTTTAACGTCAACCATGGTCAGAGACTATTAAAGCATGAAGGGTTATGATGGCCTTTGGGTCTTATTCGTATTGCCTGAAGCCTTGGTCCAGAAACCAGGGGTTATGGAATGAATATGTCCCCTGCCCCCAGTTCTTAGGTTGAAACCCTCCCCCCCACAGCGACCGTATTTGGAGACGGGGTCTCTCTGGAGATAACCAAGGATGAATGAGGTGGAAAAGGCGAGACCCTGAGCTAACAGGGCTGGTGTGCTTCTGAGAAGAGGAGACACCAGACATCTCAGTCACTTTCAGCTGCACAAAACAAAAGGCCATGTGAGGACAGAGGGTGGCTGTCTCCAAGCCAGGAAGAGAGCTCTCTCCAGGAACTGAATTGGCCAGCACTTTGATCCTGGTCTTCTGGCCTTCAAAACTGTGAGAAAATAAATGCCTGTTGTTTACAGTTAAACCTAATTTTGTTACAACAGCCCGAGCAGGTTAAGTCGCTGAGGCCATCTCTCCACTGGATCCCCCATGCGAGGCCAGCTCAGCTTCTCGGCACTACCCCCTAGTTTCTTTCTGAAAGCCGACACCAGGCCCAGGACACCTGAATCCATCCTTCACCTGTGTTTTCTCACAGAACTCATCTGCCACCCCTTTGCTCTCGGTCGGCGGAGTTGTCCCAGCGGCTGTGCGACCACATTGCGACTGCAGAGGGTCAGTTGGGCTCATTAAGCTGTGAGCTCCTTCTCCTCCTGTGTCACCTTCCACTCCCTACACCCTCCCTTCAGCACATGGACCATGTGTGGCCAGCAGAGTCACAGGCCCTAATCCCTGACACCTATGAATCTGTCACCTCATGTTGTAAAAGGGACATTACAGGTAGAATTAAGACTACAGAACTTAAAGTGAGGAGATTGTCCTGCGTGATCAGGGTGGACCCCAAACAACCCTTTGGGAGCCCTTACAGGTGACAAGCCGGAGAGCAGGGGCAGAAAAGGAGTCAGGAGAGAGCGGCGCTGTGAGGGGGACTCATCCCAGAGTCAGCTGAGAGTGGGGCTGTGAGGGGGACGTCCCAGAGTCAGGAGAGAGAGACTGGGGCTGTGAGGGGGACTTGTCCCAGAGTCAGTTGAGAGTGGGACTGTGAGGGGGACTCGTGCTGAAGTCAAGAGAGAGCAGCGCTGTGAGAGGGACCCCTCGGGCTGGTGCTGGCTGTCAAGATGGAGTGAGCTGAGAGGCAGGGAGGGCAGGCAGCCTCCAGCTGCTGAGAGCAAGCCCCATCCCGTGTCCAGTACCAGCGAGGACACGCACCTTCCCACACCCCCTACAGCTGAGTTCTGCCAGCCACCTGAGTGAGCCTGGAGGTGGGTTCTCTCCCCGAGCTCAGCCCTGATGACACCTTGATTTTGGCCTGGAAAGACTTGAAGCACAGAAGCCAGCAGAGTCAACTAGGTTTCTGACCTCCAGAATTATAAGATAATACGTTTTTATTGTCTTAAAATACTAAATTTGCAGTACTTTTGCGCGGCAGCCCCAGGAAACAGCACCTCCATGCTTCCTCATTCTCGGGCCTCTGTTAGGGGCGCCTTTTCTCTATTTCTCCCCTTAGTTAGAATTCCACCTGTCCCTGAGGGACGGCCTGGCTTCCCTGGTCTTGTCTGACAGCACATCCCTGCTCCAAGTGGTAGAGTGGGATTGTGGTGCCTCCTCTGTGCCTGCAGAACTTTGCTCCCAGCTTAGAACAGTGCACACTGTCAGCTGTCGTTGCTGCCCGCTGAATGAGTGGCAGATGGCTGTTGTCCCCAGCACCATGCCTGACAGTCTCTCTATCAAATATTTACTGAGGTGCCTCTGTTGTGTCAGAAGGTCGTGTCCTAGGTGCTGGGTCTGCAGGGATGCCTAAATCTCATGGAGCTTACAGGCCACACACGAACAAGGCTGCTGAGTTAATTGAACTAACATCTCCTGGTAACCAGAGGCCACAGGAAGCAGGAGTTGCCTGGCATGTCTGTCAGGACAGCCTCACCTATAAACACACACACATTTCCCCCCGCTCTGTGGACTGTGTGCGGGGAAGGCGTGGGACACCAGAAATGGTCAGGATTTGACGGGGCCATAATAGACCAGGAAGATGCTTCTTTTTCCTCTTGATCCTTCCTCTCTCTATGGCGACTATAATAATGTTGACTCAATGAGTTTCCAAAAGGCTTTCTTCACATTCACCGTGACATTCAGCCTTGTGATAGGTCTCCAGTGAACACAGCAGGGAGGACAATGTTGGTCACAAATGTACAGACTGTGTTTTATTTGCTTTTTTCTGCCAGGTCCCTGGCTATGTAAGTTAGTCTGTGGTGTCTAATCATTAGCCTCTTCTTTATCCAAGCAAGAGAAAACCCCTAATCAGGCCGACCTGGCTTTGTCTGGGTCCCCTCAGTGGAGCCCAGTCACTCCAGGTTTGATGTGAGCCCCTCACTGTCAGGAGCTGGCCTGATGGATTGGTGAATTGCTGTTTTTGCAAATAAACTCTCACATTTTGTCCCTCAGTTTACCTTTTAACAGAAGCCTCGGAAGACGCCACCCCCCCCCCCCCAATGATCTCCAGCCTCTGGAATTGTGGGCAGATGGGATTCTGCTACTTCAGCAGCTCCGTGTGTGGCTCTTGCTACAGCTACCCTGGCAGACCCCTGAGCTTGCCTCTGGCTTTCCCTCAGTTCCCCCAGGTCTCTGTGATGACGCCCCATCTCCGCAGCACAGGTCTGGGTGCTGAGCTGGCCTGAGGACTGGTGGCAGCCACAGGCACGGAGATGTGCATGCTGGGCCGGGTGGGAGGGTCAGGGTCCAGTGCCCAGGAGGACGTGGCAGGGCTCCTTGTCTAGGTGGTCAGAGGGATGGCCAGGTAGACAACAGATAGAATGGATGGAAACCTCTGGAAGCTGTGGGGGAGGGAGTGAGCTTTCCCGCTCACTTTTGGCCTGCAAAGACTTGAAGCACAGAAGTCAGCAGAGTCAACTAGGTTTCTGACCTCCAGAATTATAAGATAATACGTTTTTATTGTCTTAAAACACTGAGTGCTGTGGTTTTGCTGGCCAGGAGGGGTGGTGACCTGACTGGAGCCCGGGTGAAGGCCTCCAGCAGCACCTTTCCTGACATTCTTCAAGCTCTTCACTATCGTGATTCCCACGCTGCCCCCCAATGTCCTGGCAGCCGGGACCACTAGGATGCACTATTCGTTTTGATCCTGGTGTCCAGCACTGTGCCTGACACAGTGACTCTCCGCAGGATGTTAGCAGAACAAAGGGACAAAGAAAAAAATGTATCTGACACAAGGGCACGTTTCAAAACAGCTAGAAAATGTATACAATGAAGGGTACGCTGAGAGTAAATTACACACGTCTTCCCACAAAAGCTAAGTGAGGGATGGTTATGTTGATCAGTTTGATTTAAACATTCCACATGGTATGTCAAATCATCACATTGTATCCCATAAATGCATACAGTTATGATTTAATAAAAAATTAGATTTAAAAAAGCCAAACCTGTTCGTAGCTGCCACTGTCAGCTTTATGGCTATCACTGGCAATGCACAATCATTTTGGAGGAGTCATGGGTCAAGGTGGCAAAGCCAGGAGGAGTGTGCAGTGGAGATTTGGATTTAACAGGGGCAGGAAACCTGAGGTGGGAGCTAAGGGTGATTCCAGAGGATGTCTGATACATTTGTTCTTTTTTTTTTTTTTTAATTTTAGAATATTACAGGGGTACACACATTTTGGTTACATAATTTGTTTTTGTGCATTTTAAGTCAAAGTTATAAGTGTGTCCACCCAGAATATGTGCACTACCCCGGTTAGGTGTGAATTTACCCTCACCCTCCACCCCCTCTCTTTACATAATTTCCTCTAAATTTCATTTCCATAAATATACGTAAGTGTCAATTGATGAGTTCCAATTTACTGTTGAGTACATGCAGTGTTTATTTTTCCATTCTTACGATATTTCACTAAGAATGGCCTCTAATTCCGTCCTGGTTGTTACAAAAGATAGTAGATCACCATCTTTTTTATGGCTGAATAGTTACATACATTCTTGATTCCCAAGTTTTCAAAAGTTCTACAGGTAGGTCCAGAGTAAAGCTTATGGAAATGATGGCCTCTCCCTGCCTGTCCTGTAAAATCCTAGGGAAGAATTGGGCCAAGTAAATTACCAAATAGCAACTTCAGTGGGAAACCGGACATTTCAGAATGGCTATTATTATCACTAAAAAAAAAAAATAGGTGTCATAAGTTTTATAGCATTCCATTTAGAGATTGGAAAATCTAGGCATTAAACACTTAAATCATCTTCTTTTGCTAAGTAAGAATTAATTTTGCTAAAGATTACTGATGTGTCCTTTTTATGGTCCCTTTTCTAAGGTGACAACCTTCGATGTGGAAAATGCTGGTTAGTGCCCCTGTTTTGAGATGGGGTGAATTACTTCACTCTCTCTCTCCACGACAGATGTGCGTCCACTGCAGAGCTGTACTCTCTCATTTACTTGGTTGCCTAGGTCTTCTAAATTTATAGATTTAACCCCAGAGGTTCAACTTATTCCAGAATTCTATTCTCTGACTTTGTGGCACTGCACCTTCTTATATGAGGGAGTTGGTTTACGGTTGACCATAACTGTATCAGTAGGAATACATGAGAACATCCTGTTCATTGTCCCACAGATGGAGCTTCACTAATAGGACTCATTCGTTTGGGGCTCCTACTAGGATATGTTGAGATATTCATTGTAATTCAGCAGATAAGCAAGATTTAACAGTTCAGAGGATAATTTCCAGAAGTCCTTTCATGTGATCAGGCTTGAAGTAAATGTAGAATGTACAAAAACACCGCCCCTCAATTATGAACCATAATCAGAGTCAAAAGGATGAAGCCAGTCTGCAGACTTGTCCCTCTGGCGTTCTCCGCCCTCCCTGACCTTCTGGCCTCGCTGCCCCGAGCACTCCTGGAGCTTCTCTGTGGTTGGAGGCTGCTTCCCCTGGCAGAGCTATGGCCTTACCCACCACCCCCTGTGGAAACGGACATGTGTCCCAGCACACAGCCACTTCTGCAAATGACAGTCTAGTTTCAACACAGCTCTTCCATAGTTTAGCCTGAATGCGGGCTGAGGTCGGCTGCCTCCAGCAATGTAGGAAAGAAGGTCAAGAACCAAAGGAAGAGCTGCTGCCTCGTCCTCCTTCCTCCCTTCTCAGCCGGCGTGGTGAGGAATGTCAGCTTCTGGGAAAGTGCAGCAAGCCAGCAGGGCTTCACTCGGCATCCACTCTGGCACTATTTAACAGCTACATGGGAATGCATGCAAGGCTTGGGGACATGACAACAAATGACAGAGGTCCTTTCCCCCAAGTGAGGTGACAGACACCAGCCCCTGTGGTGCAGTGTGGTGAGTTCTGTAGAGGGAGGGAGATAGATGGCCGAGAACATCACTCACGCTGAGCAGAGGAGAGAAGGTGGCATGTGATGTGATGAGGGTTTTGATGGCTGAATAGGAGTTTTCTAGGAGGCATGGGGAAGGGAGCAGTGGGAAGGACAGAAATAAATAGTGCCAGAATGGGGCGGTACCTGTGGCTCAAGGAGTAGGGTGCCAGCCCCATATGCCAGAGGTGGTGGGTTCAAACCCAGCCCCAGCCAAAAAAAGCTGCAAAAAAAGAAAAGAAGAAAAGAAAAGTAAAAGCCAGAGTATTGTGCTATATACAGATAGTGGACTTCCAGGTTGGAGGGGTCGTGAAGTGCCAGCTAGAGATGGGGCCGGGAGTGCAGTCTGGAGCCAGACCCTGGATGGGGTTTTGTGCATGCATGCCTTTCCTAGGACCAATCTCAAGCTAGGAACTGATTTAATTATGTCAGATTCTTCTAACAGTGTCATGCAGGAGGGAATCTAGTCATGGGGCAGGGGTGGGGGTGGGCTGCAAAGAGTTTGCTGGAAATAGTGAGGGCTTGAGAAGCTGGACTCAAAAGACATGTGTCAGAAGAAGTGGGAGAGGGGCTTACGGCTGCTGACCTGGGTGTCAGGATGGAAAGTGACTCAAAAAGGCAACTTGGGAGGTTGGGCCAGCTGATGCGTAGGTTGATGGGGACTCTAGTAGGGAGGCTGGTGGGGAGGCCAGTGAGAAGGCTGGTGGGAACGTTGGTGAGGAGGCTGGT
>NW_003852575.1:137845-169980 GCF_000181295.1 Otolemur garnettii | reverse complement strand
GATGCTGGTGGGGAGGCTGGTGGGGATGCTGATGGGAGGCTGGTAGAGACACTGGTGGGGAGGCTGGTGGGAAGCATGCCCAGGCTTCCAGGGGATGCAGCATGTGGAGCAGGAGGCGTGTGGCCTGCAGAAGGCTCACTCAGCCACTCACACCGTCTGGGGCCAGGAGCTGCAGGCTGTGCATTCCATCGACAGGCTCTGCTCCACCAGCCTGTGCCTGGTCTCATCCCACCAAGGAGACTTGGGGCTCCTCTCTTTTTCTGAGAGAAGGTATGTGGTGAAGTCGTGTTCTTCCGTGGCTGCTTTTGGAGTGTGTGGAGCAGCAGCAGTGAGTGCGAGATTCTCCTGGTTCCAGGGAGGGAAGGTTCAAGTGCTGAGAAATCTGACACAAACACTTGGCTTTTGTTTCTGGGCACAGCCCTTCTTTTCTACCCATTGGGCTTTGGTGACAGTGTGGTCTGGCTCCACAGGTGTCAAAAGTTTGAATTTATGCAAAGACTTTCAGTTCTCAGGTACCAAGGGCCTCAATAAGCTTCTTCTCATTTGTATCCAAGAACTTATTAAATTTCACGTTGCCAAATGGGTATTGGGTGATGGCAGAAATAAAGATGTATCAGACAGTTGTTTCTTTATTATTTTTGTTTGGGATTTATTTTACTTTAGAACACTGTTACCTAAAACAAAGTTCTTTTAAACTTCAGTCTTATAACATGTTCTTTGAAAAAGGTGTTTCATTTTCAGAAAAGTTTGGCAAAAGCTGCATTTCCTATACCTCTTTTGAACATCAACTCACAATTTACATTAAAGGCTCTGAGACGGCCTGCATTAAACAACCACATGGACAGGGTCTCCCCAAGTCGTCAGTGCACGAGATCCTGGGCTCTTGTTTAGCGTATTTTGTCATTTTTTTCTACGTGGTTTTGAACATCCAGGGGACAGGCTTCTGTGAGGTCTGTTCTAACAGGCACAGACCATGCAAACCTCCCCAAGTCTCACTGCAAGATGGTTTGGGGAGTGGACCATAGGGCTTTTCCTGGCCCTGGAGAGAGGATCTTATTCTGTTTTGCATTGATCTTCCTTTTCCATTTTTACCCTGCTTCTAATTAATTTTTCTTATTACTATTCATCTTGTTTCTTGATATTTTGCCTCAGATGAAAGTAGGTAATTAGTTCTTTTTTTTATTGAATGGTAACTATGTACATTAATGCATTTCTGGGGTACAGTATGGTGTTTTCACATACAATTTGAAACATTTCATCAAACTGGTGAACATAGCCTTCATGCCATTTACCTAGTTATTGTGCCAAAACATTCATATTCTACTCTTAGAAAGGTTCACTTGTAAGATAAACCTTGTAAGATAAACCACAGAAGTGATCCCTCCACCCATTCCTCCCTCCCGTCTCCCTCCCCCCTCCCCTCTTCCTCCCTCTTTCCCGTATTAGGTAATTAGTTCTTTATCTTCTTTTTAAAAGTATTTCATCTGGTTTTTAGCTCAGGGTAATTAGCTAATTATGGTATCTTGAGTTTCCTCCTTTGAAATAAATCTATGGTAAATCCTGCCAGATCCCCACTGCTTTGGGCTAAAGTGAGAAGCTCTGTATTCCTAATTATTTCTCCTCACTTTAGATTCATAACATTTGTGATACAAGTGGGCAGAGGAATTATGTGGCTAACAAAGTAAGACACAGACATGATAACTTCAGGTTATTTCTACTTGTCAGGAGATTGCTTTACCTGGGCCAATTATTTGGCCTCTCTGAGGTTCAGTTTTCTCATCTGTGAAATGGGGGGTATAACAGCATCTACCTCACAAAATTGTAGTGAGAAAGAAATGTGGTAATCAATGTCCAACATTTAGAAAAATTACTGGCACAGAGCTTTAATAATAATAAGAATGATAATAATCATATTGGGCATGATAGCTCATGTTGTAGTCCCAGCTACTCAGGAGGAGGATGTCTTGAGGCCAGGAATTTGGGGTTGCTGTGAGCTATGATGGTGCCACTGCACTCTAACCTGGGTTACAGAGTAACCATCTCTAAAATAATAATACTAATTACAAAGTAATTTTACTCCTAAAATACACTTAAGTGAGTTTTTCTAAATTAACACTGATTAATTATTTTATCTCAGGCTTTACTCAATAAAACCAATAATGATAAAGTTTGGAAAACAGAGTGTTATTTATTTACCAAGCCTTTCTGGCTCTTTTAACTTTATTTTGGAGATCAAAAATGCTTCTGTGGTGGACAGAAGCAGAGCATCCAAGGGGGGTCCAGAGGCCGGGGGCTTGGTTCTCAGTCCCCACTTCCTACTGACACGCTCCTGGGACAGTCCTCAGATGATCAGTGCTGACGTGTACAAAGGGCCAGTGTGTGCCGGGCACAGTTCAAAGCACTTTTCCTGCCATCACCATTGGGACGCAGGATGCAGAGGTACCAAGAGGCTACAGGCCCTCCATCACTACTGGGTCTCAATGTCATTCATGAAGTTCTAACACCTCTGCACGCTCTACCCACTGGGGTCATCAGAAGCTCAGGTGGGAGCATGTGTATAAAAAGCATGTTGGAAACGGTCCCATTCTGGAGGATGAAAGCAGGAGGCCTTTAAGCCCTCACTTTAGCTTCCAGTTGATGTGTGATCCTCTCGCATTGGGAGGAACTGACAAGAAGCATTGTTGAGTGATATTCCACTCCCACCCTCCACCTCCATGCTCCACCATCGAGACCTGACTGGTAGGATGGGAGGAGACCCGGAGAGCCCCCAAACATGTCATTTAGGGAGCCACTTGCGTGCCTTTAGCTTTGGCTTTGGGTTTTGTACTGGGTCCCCACTGGCCAATGTGGGTGGTTAGAACTGGAAGGGAATGTCTCCATCCTCTGATCTGGAGATGCTGAAGTGTCAGTGAGCAGAGCCCCAGGGGTACCAGGTGGCATCTCTGGTGCCATGCAAGGGGGGCCTGGAATGCCTCCTGCCCCGTCCAACCAGCTAAGACCTAGTTTGTCTCAAGATATCAGAGTCCACACACCCTTCATTTGAAAAAGGAATTACTGACTCTTAAAAATATTAAACCCAAACCCCCCATATCCCTGTATTCCTACCAGATCTTGTCAGGCTTCTGTTCTTCACATTTACACCTGGTCAAATCAATCTGTCACTGCCAAGTTGGTCTCTCTTTTGCCACCACGTGTCCCTGAAGGAGAAAAAGTTTATCTTTTTTTGTGCCCCCCCCAGATGATCAACATATTAAGCGAACACTCTAGAATTTATGAATTTCCATTGACTGTCCTCTCTTATAAACGGTACCAGGATTCTCTTGTCACCAATGTGCCTTTTTAGAAACTATTTGCAGAGTTCTGGGTACGTGAAAATCACCATCTCAGAAAATTCTTTGAGTGTGAATTTGATTTTCAATACATCAAAAAAACAATTTAGTACTTGGAAGATAGCTTCTCTGACATGAACGATGGGTACTTTTAAAACATGGGTTACTTGAGAGGGTGGTAAGTCATTGGGAAGGGACGCTGAGATGAGAACGTGGCTCTCTAACAGGGCAACGTGAGAACGTGGCTCCCTAACAGGGCAGCGTGAGAACGTGGCTCTCTAACAGGGCAGCGCAGCATCATGGACGCTTAAATGCTGCCTTGCTTGTTTAAAAAAATCAGTTCTGTTACTTCAGAATTTTCCTTTCTACTGTCTTCCCAATCACACAAGCTACATGATGTCTAACTGGGCATATTGGGCAGTTCTACAAAAGTACAGGCTGTCCTCAGATCTGGGTTGAAAGCAAGACTTAAACTTCATCTCTCCAAGTGCTGGTGAGCTGGGTCTGACACGGCCCCACCTGTGTGGGGAACACTAGAAACAGACAGAGCTCCCGCATTTTTAAAGTTGAACTTTTCACTCTCTTCTCTGGAAGAAATATGGAAAGGGCCAACGGAAAGTGCCTTTTTTTTGTTTGTCTGCAGAAAAATTACCTTTAGGTTTCCTTTTCCCAATATTGCCACCTGTTAAACTATCTTTTTTTTTTTTGAAACAAAGTCTTGCTTTCTCTCCCCCTGGTAGAGTGCTGTGGTGTCAGAGATCACAGCAACTTCAAATTCTTTGGGCTCAAGTGATCCTCTTGCTTCAGCCTCCCAAGTAGCTGGGAGTACAGGCACCCACCACAATGTCCGGCTGTTTTTAGAGATGGGATCTCACTCTTGCTTAGGCTGGTCTTGAACGCCTGAGCTCAGGCACCCCCAGCCTCGGCCTCTCAGAGTGCAGGGTGTTATAGGTGTGAGCTACCGTACGTGGCCTCTGTTAAACAATCTTTAAAGTGATCAGATTTCCTACCAAGCCTGCTGCACTTTCAGTCTAAAAGCAAAATTCTGAAGTATGTATTAAATATGGGCTGGGTGGTGGCTCTCGCCTGCAATCCAGCTCTCTGGGAGGCTGAATTCTGAAGTATGTATTGAATATGAGCCGAGTGTGGTGGCTCACACTCTGCTATCCAGCTCTCTGGGAGGCTGAGGCAGGTGGATTGCTTGAGCTCAGGAGTTTGAGACCAGTCTGAGCAAGAGTGAGACTACGTCTCTACCAAAAACAGAAAAACTAGCCAAGTGTTCTGGTGCATGCCTATAGTCCCAGCTGCTTGGGAGGCCGAGGCAAGAGGGTCTCTTGAGCCCAAGAATTTGAGGTTGCTGTGAGCTATGATGATGCCACAGCACTCTATCCAGGGTGGCAAAGTGAGACTCTGTCTCAAAAAAAGAAAAAAGTATTGAAAATGATAAATGGTCCTGTTATTATCGTGTGGATGCTTGATATATTCTGGCACTGTGCTAAAAGTTAAAATCACTCACTAATTTTAAAATTAGTTGCTTTTTGCCTGAGCCTGCGACTGAGTGGGAGTGAAGTGGAGCGGCTGTTGTTGCCAACTCTTTACCTCTCCACGGTCCAGTCAGCAGGTTGATTATGCCGGCCGAGACCTGTCTCTTAATTTAGTTTTGGGGGAGCGCCTGGCAGACATGAATGATGTAGAGGAGAACAACTTTGAGGGCAGAGAGTCTCGCTCTCAGTCAAAATCTCCAACGAGAACTCCTGCTCATGTAAAATCAGAGAGCAGGTCAGGATCTCACAGTCCATCAAGGGTTTCAAAACACTCTGAATCCCATTCTCAATCAAGATCAAAATCCAGTCAAGGTCAAGGAGGCATTCTCATAGACGTTACACTCGATCCAGATCCCACTCTCACTCTCACAGGAGACGATCTCGGAGTAGGTGATATACACCAGAATACTGGCGGTGAAGGAGCCGAAGTCATTCTCCAATGTCTAACCGAGAAGACATACAGGCAGCAGGGCAAATCCCAATCCAAACACAGGTCTGGGCGTGTTTGGCCTCAGTTTGTATACAACAGAGGGAGATCTTGGTGAAGGGTTTTCTCGATATGGACCCTTAAGTGGTGTCAATGTGGTTTATGATCAGCGAACTGCACGATCTTGAGGATTTGCTTTTGTGTATTTTGAGAGAATAGATGATTCAAAAGAGGCTATGGAAAGGGCAAATGGAATGGAGCTGGATGGCAGAAGAATTTGTGTGGATTATTCTATCACCAAGAGAGCGCACACACCCACACCTGGCATCTACATGGGCAGACCAACTCATAGTGGTGGCGGCAGCAGCAGCGGAGGTGGTGGCGGTGGTGGCAGACGTCAAGATTCTTACTACCACAGAGGATATGATTGTGGGTATGACAGATATGAAGACTATGATTACCGGTACAGAAGAAGATCACCTTCTCCTTACTATAGTCCATACAGTTCACGATCAAGATCTTGTTCCTACAGTCCAAGGTGTTGTTGATAACAGAATGGTTGCAGTTAAGGACATTTTTTCTTTGTATTTTCTTTTTTCTGTCTTTTTTTGTTGTAATTCTGGATTTCCCTGCACTTCGATACTTTCTGTTCCTTAAAAAGAGGCCTTAAAATAATCTGTGGTTTACTTAGCATCTACACGTTCAGTTGTGTTGCTGTTTTCCACTCTTTTTATTATACTCTGAAAGATGTAATTGTTGTCATTTTGAGTAGTTAAACATCTTGAGTAAAAGAGGAATCCCAGTGTTATGCTTTGTAAATGATTTTTCTTTGCTTTTACGAAGTTAACTCCTAGCTAATCAAATGAGGAAAGAAATGATCTTTTAAAAGCTTCTTTTGTGTTAGATATTGTGTTAGAGATCTACATTTATGACGAACTCCTTTTCTTTTTAACTTTCTTTTGGGGAAGTTGGTAACACACAAATTAGTCCAGTCATATCAGGTTTGTCTGGGGTGGTGTGGAACAAATAGTTGAGTTTAGAAAGTTTGAAGGTATAGAAGAAAACGCTTGGACATTTCTTTGGAAGAACGGAGTTTTGAACCTTAAATTAAGTCATTTTTCAGAGATGAAAAGCTTGTGGACTTCTGCATAAAACATGTATTTGAAACATATCTGTTATATCTTAAAAACTTAAAAGTGTGATTTTGTGTTAAACTTATCGAAGTTAAAGTATTCCCTTAATCAGTAAAGGTCAACCTTTATTTATTACCTAGAGCAAGTGTATAATTTGCTGTTAGAAATTTTGGTATTGGGACAATGGCTAAGCAGGTTATTGCATAGGATAGAGTCCTTAGAAGATACTCGTGGGGAAATGTAGTCTTTCAAATAAAAGTTAATTTCTTTGAAAAAAAATAAAATTAGTTCATTCATTATCTCATCGTTTTTTTCATTCATTTAACACTGATCTTGAGGAACTGTGATAGGCGCTGTTTAAGGTCAGCCCGTATGATAAACTCAGTCCTTGCTTACATGAACAGTCTAGCAGAAAGGCAAAAATTACAAAGAAACTGGGTCTAAAATTATTATAATTTAGTTGCTCTGAAATAGCAAATTCGAAAAATACAACAAATGAATGGTTAGTTTCCTGAGTAGATGCGAGATGAAATGAAATACTTATAGACACCATTACACAGAGAGTCATAAATTTTAAATGTAAGTAATTATCTAAATTCAACATAAAAAACACTCCACCTATGTACCACTTCATTTGCTGATCAATTACTGGAGATGGCTGAGTTGTATCAGCCTACAGAAAAAAGCTGTAGTTGCTGAACAAAAAATTTCATTCTAGCTTTCAAGTTTTTGACTTGAGTTTCTGAGTTTTTCCTTGGAAAGAAAGTAATTTCGTGTTAGGGCAGAGCAGGACCAGAGTTGTCATTTGAATTTATCATTAAAGGCAGTCAAAACATTAACAAAAGGGAAAGTACATTAGATGGTTTCAGTGAGGTGAGTGCTGAAGAGCGGTAAGATGAATCAGTCAGTGGATCCGTGAGACGGACTGTCTGCCTTGCTGCTCCAGGGTTTATTAGGCTGTTTCATATCATGTGGCCTTTGCCTGCCTTCTCAGAGGAGGCTGTGGAGACCCTCTTCCCTCAAACCCTTTACCTCTCTACCTGTGGCCCAGATTTGATCCTCTCAACAAGGGAACTCTGTGCACATCTCCCCCCTCCATCTCAGGAGAGCACAAAAAATGGATGTTGGAGGTTTCTGTATGGGAGTTTGAAGTCCTTAAGCCCCAGTAGCATTTACCTAGAGAAGGTGCATAATCCATTGGACACCATTATACAGAGAGCATACATTTCCATAAATTTTCAAATTTCATTGAGCCACTGATAATTAAGCAGGCTAATGAATCATTGTAATGTCTGGTGTGATTCCCATGGTATACATATAAATCTCAGTTGTTTGTGCTAGATGTATGAAAGATGTGTATGATGCAGATTGTCAATAAAGTTAAAATTCTGTCTTGCAAAAAAAAAAGGCAAAAATTAAAACAAACAATCAAAGAAAAAGCAAAGGGTGCTGTGGATTCCCCTAGTCTCTGTCCGCACCCCCATTCCATAACCTTTACATGAGCCTGTTAACACACCCCCTGTGCAGACGAGTGGACTGAGGGGGACCAACTCAGAGCAAGAAGTTTGCAGACCTAGGTTAATCAAGATCTGCTTTTCTTAACCCTTCCTTCCCCTCCCTGGCTTGGAACTTCTGTCCTAAAGATTCCAGATGGAATCTGATTTTTGGAGACCTTAGCATTGGCTTAGGTTTAGCTGCTCTGGAACTCGCGGCTGATGTCAGGGAGAGCACAGCCCTGGGTGAGAATGTAGAGTAAGTAGCCAGCACAACAGTGAGAGTTTGTGATCATTTTCTAAGTGTCCTTGGGTCTTTCATGTGCCATAAAATTGCACTGTTCTGGAATAATCCTACAGTCAGGTAAAAACTTCTGTGAAAATATGAAATGGAGAGGCCCTAATGCAAGTTTATAAACTAACTGGCTACCATGCTTTCCTGTGGCCTCAGGGACAGAGGACCCTATTTCCTCAGAGGTGTACAGGGACCCTCTCCTAGCCAGTGTAGACCCCTCATTTTCGGTCCCATTCTAAGTCTAGTTTCTTCGTTATCTGGGAGGGTGAGGCCCCTCACACACAGGAGTGAGAGGCCACCCTAAAACCGGCCTGTACGGTCTGACTGGCCATGGCCTTGTATCTGTGTTGCTCATAATGTCACCTTAAAGCCTTATGGCCATCCTGGCCCAGGCCCAGGCCTTTGCAGCCCTCTTGGAGGGGTGGGGCTCATCATGCTCTATAGCTCCACCGAAGGCCCACACCCCACTGGAGAAAAGTCAGCCTGTTTTGGAAAAGTCAGCCAGTGGGGGGTAGCCCACCTGGGTGGAGCATCTCCCTGATAGAGCAGGGGCCCATGGAAGCTTCCGGGCCTGACCACAGAGTCCCCAAGCAGCAGCCACTTCCTCCAGGTCTGGGCTCTCAGTCCCCCTGACCTTGCTGCAGAGCTTTGTTTAATTTAATGTTTCAGAACATTACAGTGGCCCTGACAAGCCGAGGCAGTGTCATTTTAATTAGCAGTGGCTTTCCTGGGAAAAGCATTTTCCAGGCTTCAAAGAACCTTGGATCGATTCTCTAACTTTGCATGAATGTCCCTGGGCCCTTTCAGCCACGATGCTGGTTCGACTCAGGTTCTCAAATCAGAAATGCAGGGGTTTTTAGGTGCTAGGCTGAGGCCCCTACTGGGGTACAGTGGTGCACCCCAAAGTCTCATTCTGGCAGGAGAGACAGAGCAGTAACAAATGAGGAAGTGTTCCCCTGTCAGGTAGCTGCACTGGAGCAAGCCTGACCCAGGGAGGGTGTGCTGCTCACCGGGTCAGGCAGAGGGGTGGCGTCTCAGCAGAGATCTGGGTGAAGCCAGGGGACTCACATGAATGTCTGAGAGAGCACACTGTGCACAGTGACCCACCTGATCAGGCCATTTCCCACCAGCAGGCAGGTAAGATCCCACGGCAGGGCCTCTGAGGCCCCTGTGCCTGGAAGGCTTGCTCTTTATCTTCTTTTGGCCTTTCCAGCATCTGGGGCTGAGCTGGAACATTGTCCCTGCACAGAGGCCCTCTACACCAGGCTGCGGGAGCCTCTGCTAAGATGCCTGTCCTTTGCCCACCCAGCGAGGCTCTCAGCCCGTCTTGGTAGCATCTTCCTTCTTCCCCTTGCCTTTATTTAAAACACACCTACCTGTGTCTTAGCCTGTCATATGCTGGGTTAGGTGCGCACGGGTGGGAGGGGGCTCGGGAGGGCAGCCCTGAGGCCTGGGAGGGAGGGCAGGCAGGCTTACCTCCCTGGCTCTCCGGGCCACTTGATGGCTGCCTGGCTGCATCCTGCCTGGCTCTGCCCCGCTGTGAATGGGCCCGGCCCCTCTGTTACCCCAGGAAACAGCAGCTGCACGAAGCCACGCGCACGACTGTGTGGGAGTTTAGTAATTGCGGCTGGTGCCTGTGCGCTGCTACTATGTCCCTCCTCCTCAGACGCCACAGCAGATGCCCCCCCCCCCAACTTTCTCCCAGAAGATTCTACATCTTTTAGACTTTGGACTCTCAGCCCCCTAAATTAAATTTTTGGAGGGATCTCTTCCCTGTCCCCCTTAGCTCACTCTCACTTTGTCCAAGAAGGATCAGACCCCAGCGGGAAATAAGGGTTGACATTGCCCTGACATTGTTGAAGTTATCACCGGAAGGACGCAGTTAAGTCAGAGTCACTGGGCTTGGGGTAAGGGCTCCACTACTGTGTAATCAGGGTTGACGACCACTGAATTAGTTAATGTGTCCTCAACACCTTAAAAAATGTGTATTTTTGTACATAAATATGTGATTTTTTTCCTGCCAGAAAGGTGGGATCCCAGTTGGCATCGTCTCCTGCGCCTCCCCCAGCCTGCATCACACTCTTAATCTGAGCTCCGTCTGTGGCTAACTGTGGACCTGGGACAAGCCCTTTAACTTCTCTGCGCCTCAGTTTCCTCATGGGATTACCTATTTCATTTAGTTGCCCTAAGAATTAAACAGCCCCCATCCCCGCCCCCCATGCTATTGTATGACCTTGACTCATGGCTCATAACCAAATCTTTTGCAAGGAAAATAGCATCTCACTTTTAGAAGAGCTGGATGTGTGTGTGGCGTACAGTGTTCTTTCTGGAGGCATCTGCGTTTGAGAAGTCCAGGACCCCGCTGCCTTCTCCGTACGGAAAGTGTTTTCAAAGTTAACTTCGCGACGTTCCCAGCGAGAGGTGGACTGACGCACAGAACCGACCCCAGGGGATCTGAGCAAATTCCACCGTCATCAATTCTTGGTGTTCTGCGAAAGATGCTCTTCCCATCAGGACTTCGGAGGCGGCACATTTGCAGACAGTTCCTGCCTCGCGCCGGCTCCCCGCGCGGGGGTCCCGCCACCCCGGGGGCTCGGCGCGGGCACCCCACCCCAGTCCCCGCATCCCCCCTCCTCTCGCCTGCCTCCTCACCTATCAGCTTTCCCGTGCGCGTCGCCGCGCGGCTCCTCCCACCGCCTAAATGCCGAGGGAGCGCGGTCCTGGGCCTGGACTGAGCGCCTCGGAGCAGCGCCGCGCGCCCTGCCTCTGCCCGCGGGATGCGGCGCTGAGCTCTCGGCCACGTCCAGCCCGGCCCGGCCGCCGAGCCAGCCCCACGTGCGGTAAGGGGTCTGAGGGTGTCGGCGGGGACAGAGGGGGCGGCGGGGACCGAGGGGACGCGTCCCGCAGCGCGCGCGGGGGGCGTGGGTATCAGGGCGCAGGTGGCCGCAGCGCGGCCACCCACTGCGGGCTTGTGTGTTTTCTTTTTTCTTAAATTAAGGGAAAGAAAATTGTTCCAGACCAAATTTCATTCAATTTGGCGTGAAAATGTATCCGTGTATCAAATCTGTGGCTCCTCACACCGCACGCTGAGGAAGTTGTCTGTCAGTGGGTGGGCGCAGTGCACGTGAAGACGGGGGATTTAACAGTGACAGAAGCACCTCCCAGTCAACCTCTGAGCACCCTGCGGCGGCGGCAGCTCCCGCAGAATGTGAGGGTTGCGCGGGTTGAGGCGGGGGGTTCGATTGTCTAGAGCCTGAAAGAGACATCATTTCACTGAGCAGAGACGGGGGTTTTCAGTTTGTGAGGAGGACCAGAAGGAAGTCTCTTTAGGACATTACTGAATACAGTGGGGTGCCTTAAGATTTAGTAATCCAGGTTTAAAAAAAACCAGTATCTGTATCAGTCATGAAGCTTCCAAATAATTGAAAACTGAATCTGCAGTAATCAGATGTTGTAAAATTATTTTTCACTGTTTATATTAACATCACAAACTTAAAGCTTTAATATGTATAGCAACTTCTTGTAAATATTAATATTTCTTCTCTTCTGATCTAGTTAGATATCTTTGTAGTTGCCTTTTACTATACCCTTGCGCTAAGAGACGGAGGAGGAGTAGAGTTTAAGGAAGATACAGATCTGGGGAAGTGTCTTATTCCAGTGAGCGCTGGGGGTGGGATGTGGCTGTTGTTTTTGAGTATTCTATAGACTTAAGAAATTCTTAGAGGTGCATTTGTGGGTAAATGCATGCTAACTCTGCCCATTTTTGTGTATAATAAAATCTGTCAGTTAAATTGTGTAGCCTTGTATATGCCCCATCTTTTGTGTTTTTCCTATTTAAAACAGGTGCATGTCATATGCAGATTTGGTTACAAAGCAAGGGCATTTAATATCATTCTTTTAAGTAATGACAGCACCTGTGTTAAGACTTCTATTTCCTTTCATTTTTTTCCTTCTCTTTGTATGTCAGCTTGTCTTTTACAGTGTCTTTGTTGGGGTAAATATAAAAATAATTAAAATCTGGTGTGTTCAGGAAGGAACTCAAGTGTGGTCCTCTGACGGGAACGTCTGGAAATGAGTTTCAGAGAGAGGTATTTCACTATGCTGTCACCTCAGAAAATTGACAGATACAATGCTGTCCTCGCAAGGTTCTTCTGGACATGGGCATCCTTTCTTTTACAGGATTTCTAAGTAAGCACTTTGAGTGAACAGCAGCCGCCTTCATTAGCTGATTTTGTGAGATTCTGCCTGTTTAACCATGGCCGAGCTTCCTTTTTGGGGCGGCAGTCCTCATCCTTCCAGCAGGTGGCACCAGAGTGCAGCCCTCCTTTTCTGGGTTTAGTCCACTGCAGTTGTCAGCTGCAGACTACTCAGGCTCTATCCTGCGGGGTGTCAGGGTCTCTTATCTCTTCCTGTCTGGGCATGGAACTGGCACTGGGTGCTGAGCCCAGGCGCTCATGTCCCAGTGGACCCTCCTTTGTCTTCCATGCTTGCTTGTCCATTGAACTTGGTTTCATGATCCTATTTTCTATGTGACTTCTCCCAGTACTAGATTCTGATCCTCAATCTAAGTTCCAGTGGCTTTGAAAAGCTGCCTGGCCCTCGTCAGCTTCCCCCCCGAGGTGACTGGGATGCTGATGAGGTGTCCTTCAACCTGACACACCTTGAACCATGCCCCTCTGTCCCTATCAACCAACTGTTAGGAGCTAACAAACAGCCTTGTTCCTGGGCTCCACCCAGACTGGTGCTTTGGGTCTCCTGTGCAGTGCTGTGCTGTTGACCTTTGTCCCTTTGCTCACTTTTACCTCCTCTGCTGCCTCTCCCTGCTCCTAGATAAGTCCCATGACTAGGTGAGGGCTCCTCTCAGCCTTTCCAGTTCTAGGCTCTCCATCCTGCCTTGGCCTGAGAATGGGGTTTCCTCAAGCTTGTGGCTAGCCTCTTAAGGGCCTTGACAGCACCTTTTTTGCCTGTGAAAAGAGCTAACCTCTTAAATGTCCCTGTGTCCGCAAAGGCAAAGATGCGAAGTGAAGAGGTGGGTACCATGATAGAGATTTTGGCGATTTTTTTTTTTTATTCAGTTTTTGGCCAGGCGGAGTTTGAACCCAACACCTCCGGTATATGGGGCGGCACCCTACGCCTTTGAGCCATAGGCGCTGCCCGAGATTTTGGCAATTTATGTGGTCTTCAGTTGAAAAGCAGAATTAGGAGCCAGGAGAATCACGTGATGAGACCCATTTGAAAAACAAATCAACCAGAATTTTTATATCTAATTTTGAACAGCGTTCCACATCTTCAATAGCAGACAGAGCCAGAAGCCATTTGGGACCAAGTTGGATAAATAAAGTAGCTTATCATTCATTCATTGAACAAATATTCTTACAGAAATAAAAAGCTCCTATGTCATGCTATGTGATGAAGGAGTGAGGGGAGACTGGCCTGTAAGGTCAACTCACAGTTGAGTCAGATTAATAAAGGGAAATGTTTATTATTAAGTGCTGTGCGCAGGGGGGAACTACAGGAGCGATTACTCAGTGTGTCAATGATGGTCCGATACCTTCATGGTTGCCTTTTAGAAGGAAGGGGGGAAATGTGGAGTGTAGAAGCCATAAGTGGTTGTTAGGGAGGGTGAATAGATGGGGGGAACAGATTGACTTATAATGCCATACTAGTGTTGAGTTTTGAAAGATTTGAGGCTGGTATTCAAGGGGATAGTGAAAAAACCCCTTCCAAAGGTTTTTTTGATCTCTACTGGTCTTCAGTTCATAAAGTATTCTTCATACTAAGTAGTCTTGTTGCAGGAAGACGAGGCCCAGCAGAAAGAAAGAGCATCCAAACACCATGTTTAAGAGAAAAAAGGCTTTTACTCAGCCGGTGGAGCTAATGGCATAGAAGAACTCAAAATGGCCACGCTCCCCGACTAGCTTGGTCTTTCCCTTTTTATCTCCAGTCAAAAAGTTCCAACCCATGGATACTTTTCTCACTGGTCAGTTTGAATCAAGCTGGAGAAGCAGTTCCAGTCCCCATAGAACTACAGGATTTCACAGAAGTGGAAATTTCTAGGATCCAGGAAGTTAAGTCTACAACTTCCTAGGAGCTGGGTCACCATAGAGAGGACCCGGCAGGGGTATCCTTGTGGTCTCCTTGAGAAGACATCTGTTCTCCTAGACCTCCCCCTTCCCGGGTATCTTCTCACAGTCATATTTTGTGGTGAAATTTCCTTAGCTCTGTTACTGGACAAAGAGGGTCTGGCCGCCTGTCACTGTCAGCCAATATACAGAGACGAGGACAGGTCCACCAAACTTGGTCAGAAGGCCAGTGATTCTGGAGAACGGTGAGAGCAGCCTCTGCAAGACTGTTCTGATCTTCTATTTCCAAGATCATGGTTTTATATATAAAATGGTTCATGGAAAAGCCTACATTAACTCTTATTTTAAATAATAAACAGCATAACTTAGTGACTGTCTATTACATTTCCAGTTCAAAAGTTAATTCTCTAAACCATTCAAGAGGGGCTTCTTTAGGGCGGGAGCTAAATTTACAAAACAATAAGAACCGGAGACTGGGGATGAAGGTCGCTCTGTGTCCTGTGGGCCCTGGCCTGACAGACTTCATTTTAGCCTCACTGCCGGTGCTTTCAA
Organism: Otolemur garnettii; assembly: GCF_000181295.1. Taxonomy (NCBI): domain Eukaryota; kingdom Metazoa; phylum Chordata; class Mammalia; order Primates; family Galagidae; genus Otolemur; species Otolemur garnettii. Next base: position 155,124 of record NW_003852575.1, on the reverse strand, counting down.
CTCCTGTGACCATAAGCAAGTCACTTATTTTCCCTATGCCTCAGTTTCCTCAAAAATCAGACAGAATAATTGTACTCATTCGAAAGGAGGTGGTTATGAAGATTAAATGGTTCCGTATTTAAAAAGAACATTACAGTAGGTATAGGTGTGTTATCTAAGTTACACCTATCATTGTTTCCTTATTATATCCCAAGCACTTTACTATGCTAAATAATATTATTTTGGGACAAGAATCGGGTATGAAAATAAACAAAACTAGTTTCTTTTACTGAATTTAAAAAAAATAATGTGGTTTTAAAATTGCCAAAAAGGTGTACCAAAAATATCTTGAGCAGCAGTGGAATTATTGCAATGACTAACAGGAACAATAATTGGTTGCCTAAATTTTGGTCACTATCTCTTGGTTAAACTCCAGCATAGGCAGGAGGACCATGTGCACCCAGGAGTTTAAGATGAGCCTGGGCAACATATAGAGACCCTGCTTCTTAACACAAAAAAAAAAAGAGAAGAAAAGAAAAGAAAATGGCTCGACTCTCTGCAATCCGCCAAGCCATTCCTCAGTATTACTAGTAACTTGTCTTTCCTAATTCATTTGTCTGTTCTGTAGTGGTCTTTTGGCCCTCACTGTGTTTCCTGCACGTTCGCTTTTTAATCTCATTCTGTCTGCTCGTCTCTCCTGTGTCCTTCCTTGTTTTTTTCTGCTGATTTCGTGTTCTTGATGTCTTGTAGCTGCAAGTCATTTATCATGAAAACGTTCACCCCGCGTCTGGGAGTATGCTCTCTCCAGACTTGCTTCACTGGCCTTCTGGGCCTTTCCTTTTTCTTCCCTGCCCCCTTTCCCGTCCTTTCTGTAGTATTTACAGGTATGGGCTCTGTGGTTTCTTTCTCCCTCAAGCATATTTAACAAGACTCTGCTCAGCGGACCTTCAGATACAGTTTGAGTGCATTGTCTTTAATTGCTTCTTTCTTTCTGTGAACTTCGTTTCCTTCCCAGAGGTTCCATTGGTGCCCTGGTTGTTGTGGTTTATCTGCTTTTCTGTTGCCTGAGGATATGGAAGAAGAGGTGGAGTAGTGGGCACCTAAAAACAGCTGGGCTTTGTGGCCGGCACCTGTAGTCCCAGCTACTAAGGAGGCTGAGGCAAGAAAATCGCTCAAGCCCAAGAGTTTGAGGTTGCTGTGAGCTGTGATGTTACAGTGCTCTACTGAGGGCAACAGAATGAGACTCTCAAAACAAACAAACAACTCCTCCCCCGCCCCCCAGACTTCCTAGATCCTTTATTTTAGTCATATACATTTTAAATATCTACTCCTAGTCTATGGCTCGTACATTTTATTGAATGATAGTTTTTCATTTTCTTTTCTCTCTCTCTCTCTTTCTTCCCTCTGTCCCTCTCTCTCTCTTTTTCTCTTCTTTTCTTTCTTCAGAGTCTCACTATGTTGCTCTGGGTAGAGTGTCCTGGTGTCACAGCTCACAGTAACCTCAAACTCTGGGGCTTAAGTGATTCTCTTGCCTCAGCCTCCCCAGTAGCTGGGACTATAGATGCCCGCCACAAGTCCTGGTTATTTTTTTTGTTGTTGTTGTAGTTGTCATTGTTTGGCAGGCCTGGGCCGGATTTGAACCTACTGACCCTGGTGTATGTGGCTGGCGCCCTAGCCTCTGAGCTAAAGGCCCTGAGTTAATAGTTTCTCATTTTCAATTTGGTCAAACTTACCAAAAGTGAAACTTCAAAAATTATACAGAGTTTTTGTATAACTTTTATGGCACTTTCCCCCCAAATTAGCATCTTACATAACCATAGTTTAATTATCGAGGACCAGGAAATTCACATTGATGTAATTCCTTATATCTTTATTCTTTAGACCTTATTTAAATTTTGCCAATATTCCTGCTAATGCCCTTTTCCTGACCCCAGCCACAGCCTCATGGTACCTTTGGTTGTCATATCACCCTATTCACGTTCAATCTGTAATAGTTCCTCAGTCTTTCTTTGTCTTTTGTGAACTTGACACTTTGAGAAAGTTCAGGCAAGTTATTTGTTGAATATTCTCAAATTTGGGACTTGCCTGACATTTTCTTTCCTTTTTTTTTTTTTTTTTGAGACAGAGTCTCACTTAGTCACCCTTGGTAGAGTACTGTGGCATCACACCTCACAGCAACCTCAAACTCTTGTGCTCAAATCATTCTCTTACCTTAGACTTCCAAGTAGCTGAGACTACAGGCACCCATAACAATGCCTGGCTCTTTTTAGAGATGGGGGTCTAGTTCTGGCTCAGGCTGGTCTTGAACTGGTGACCTCAGGCAATCCACCTGTCTTAGCCTCCCAGAGTGTTTGTAATAAATAATTCAACAGAAATTTGATAAATCTGATGCATTTTCTCCTTGGTAATAGTTTGTATTTAGATTCTCTTGAAGGTTTTATGTAGATAATCGCATTAGATATTTTGGTTATTTCTGTCTTAGCAGAGGATTTTGTTTCTCCAATCTCTTAAAGTTAAGCATGACCATGTGACATTTCCTGGCCAATGAAATGGAAGCTGAAGGGATGTGGGTGGAGACATTTAATTCCAAGTGCTTGACTTTCCAACTCTGCTTGTGTAAGCAAGCATTGACATGAACATAACCTAAGATCAAAATAACATAAAATGATAGGCCAACATATAAAGATTTGTTGACAAATACCTGAGATTTTGGCATTGTTTGTTGCATAACCTGCTTATTTGGTCAGATACAAAAATCATGTTTAGTTCTTTCTCTTGCAATTCTTATATTTATTCTTTTTTTTTTTCTGGTCTTATTCCATTGACTATGACCTCAAGTGCAATGATTAACAAAAGCAGTGTTAATATACATCTTTGTCTTGAACTTGACCTTAAAGGGAATGCTTTTAAGTTTCACTATTAAGTGTATTTGTCTTAAATGTTTGATGAATACTTATTATAAATTAGTCTGAATTTTACACATTTTTTGGTGCATCTTTTGAAATAATTGTGTATTTTCTCCTCTTTGAATTCACTGATAATAGTATATTGATACATTTCTTGTGTATTATGTATTATTTGAGAATTTTTCCATTTGTGTTCAAAAGAGATATCATTTCATAGTATTTTTTTCTTTTACTGTCCTTGTTTGAAGTTGAATATTTCTTCTATGTTTCTCTGAAATAGCTTGTACAAAAACGGATTTCTTTTGCTCTTTTAAAATTTGGCAAAACTCATCTCTAAATCTGTCTGGGTTGTTTTACTTTAGAGTAGAGGCAGTGGACTTCTAATTATAAATTACAGATTCATTGTCTGTACAAATAATTGATATTTGTTTATTCAGATTCTGTTTTTTCTTTAATAAACTATGTAAATTCATTACTATACAAAATTATTTCATTTGTTTTGAAATTTATAGGTGTAAGATTGTTTACAGTATTACGATTAAAAAAAACTTTCTTCGTGGTTAACTTTTTTTCACTTTAACTATGGTTTATTTGTGTCTCTTTTCTCTTGTTAAATCTTGCTAAAGCCTTGTTTTTTTAGTTCTCCTGAAAGAAAAGGTTTTGACTATATAAATATTTTCTTTGGTTATTTTATTCTTTGCATCCTCACTTGACACTCAGATATATCTCATTTTTTCCTTTTTTATATTTATATATATATTTTTTTTATTGAATGGTAACTATGTACATTAATGCACTTCTGGGGTACAGTGTGGGGTTTTCACATGCAATCCAAAATACTTCCATCAAACTGGTCAACACAGCCTTCATGTCATTTTCTCAGTTATTGTTTTAAAACGTTCACATTCTACTCTTAGAAAGATTCACTTGTACCCCTATAAGATAAACCTCAGAAGTGATCCCTCCAAACCCCCTCCCTCTACCCATTCCCCCCTCCCTTCCCTTTTTTATATTTAAATGTTTACTCTGTTGTTCTCTTTTTCTAGCCTTTTGTTTTATATGATCTATTAATTTTTTTACCTATAGCTTTGTTCCTAAATAATTTTTATTTGTTCTCCACAAGTTTTAATATGTTAGTCTTTCATTGTTATTTGGTTTAAATGAGATTTCCTCTTTAAGCCATAAGTTATTTCAGGTATGCTTTTGAAAGTTTCAAAACAATTTTTTCCATGATGGTTTCATTATTAATTTTTAATTTCTAGATTAATAGTTGGTTCTGTGTTGCTAGAGGCTTCCAAGTCTCCAGGGATCCATGTTATAATGTTAGGTGGTCAGCTGCCGTGTGGTGTTCACGTTTGTGGTTCTCACTCTTTGTGCCTCTTTCAGTTACACCAGAGCTTGGGTTCTTTTTTTTTTTTTTTTCTTGTTTCTTCTCCCCTCCCTTTTACTCCTCTAACTATTTGCAAGTATCTTCTCCACCCATCTTTCTGTTTTTACTTTGGGTGTGTCATATGACCTTGTATATAGCTGGATTTTTTCCAACCTGTTTTTAAACAAGTGAGCTTAATCCATTTATACATGTGTGATTTCAGAGACATTTGGGCTTGGTTATCTCATTATGTGTTTTCTCTTTAATAACTTTTTTCTTTAGTTTTCTTTTGTTCATTTTTCTGTCTCCTATTAGATTGGTCAGGTTTTCTATATTCTCATCTTGTCTCTCTTTGCTGGTTTGCAAGTGAATGGTTTCCATTCTTTTAGCAATTATGAACATCTTTAGTCTTTTTTTTTTTTTTTAGACAGAGTCTTACTCTGTCACCCTGAGTAGAGTGCCATGGTGTCATAGCTCACAGCAACCTGAAACTTTTGGGCTCAAGTGATTCCCTTGCCTCAGCTTTCTGAGTAACTGGGACTACAGGTACCTGCCACAATGCCTGGCTGGTTTTTCTATTTTTGGTGTTGGTGGGGTCTCTTACTCAGATTCATCTCTAACCCCTGAGCTCAAGGGATTCACCCGCCTAGGCCTCCCAGAGTGCTGGGATTACAGGTGTGAGCCACCTAGCCTGGGCCAATTTCTTTAATCTTGAGTTGTGCAATTTAGCCATATATAAAATAATTTTTTTCAGTATTTCTATCATTTTCTCTGTCATGATAAAGACTTTGGTGTACTTTAATTAGCAAATAAGCTGGTTTCCTTATTTTGTAACTGTTCCCTAGTTGAACTTTTTATTTATTTTATACTTTTTTAAAAAAGATTTTTTGTAGAGATCGGGTCTTGCTATGTTGTTCAGGCTGGTGTTGAACTGCTGGGCTCATGTGATCCTTGCACTTTGGCCTCCAAAGTGCTGAGATTACAGGTTTGAGCCACTGCACCCAGGTGAGAGGGGGGAGGCTAGGTGGAGGGAGGGTGATTGGTGGGACCACACCTATGTTTCATCTTACAAGGGTACATGTGAATCTTTCTAAATGTAGAATATAAATGTCTTAACACAATAACTAAGAAAATGCCATGAAGGCTATGTTAACCAGTTTGATGAAAATATTTCAAATTGTATATAAAACTAGCACACTGTACCCCATGACTGCATTAATGTACACAGCTATGATTTAATAATAAAAAAAGAATTCTTTAAGCATGAAAATTTAGTTATTTTAGTGAACATAAATAAATGAAATCTAATGATGGATTGATCAATTTCTATGCTCATTTTTGTGTTCTGTATCTTGACATTGCCTGAGTTTATGCTCTGGTGCATCTATTAATGATTCTTTTTTTTTTGCAGTTTTGGCTGGGGCTGGGTGTGAACCCGCCACCTCCGGCATATCATATCAGCGCCCTACTCCTTTGAGCCACAGGCGGTGCCCTATTAACGATTCTTTCAGGGAGTGAAGCTACATTAATGGTAAACTCTCTTAGTATTTCTGTGTTTGGAATGTCTTAATTATGGTTTTACTTTTTCATTTTCATTTAACTGAGTATAAAGCTTTAGAGTGGCAGTGATTTCCTCCCAGTGTTTTGAAAATACCTTATTGCCTGTATCACTGGTCATGGGCAATCACTGACAGTCTGTCAGTCTTCCGTAGGTAATGTGTCTGTCTGGAAGCTTTTTGGCTTTTTCATCCTCCATGGTCTGCAGCAAGAGTCCTCAAACTATGGCCTGTAGGCCACATGTGGCCCGCTTAGGACATTTATCCAGCCCACTGGGTGTTTTTGCCACTGCTGCCTGTCCTGCTTAGCAGCCAACTCGTCCCGGGACCCGCAGCCCTCCAATGGTCTGAGGGACAGTGAAATGGTCCCCTGTTTAAAAAGCTTGAGGACCCCTGGTCTGCAGTCTCACTGTAATGTGGTGAAATTTGGATTTGTCTTTATTTACAGTGCTGGTGTTAGGCCCAAGAGTCTCTCAAAGACCATATACAGCAGACAGGTTAAATTTAAAGAGGAGTCCTTTTATTGAAGAGCCAGCCGCGACTGCGTCAGTGTCCCAACGTGGGCTTTCTGAGAGCAGCCCTGAGTGCTTAAGGGGTCGGGCCTGTAAGGCTTGGTCTGCATCCTGGTTGGCACACAGGCTGCCCAGGTGCATTCCGGTAGGTTAGCAAGCATTGTGCAGAAGCAGGATTTTGCAGTTAGTTAGTCATACATCTTTGTTTCAGTACTTTCTCCACCTAGCATTTCTTAAAGGTCCGTCTGGGGACAGTTGGTACTTCCCAGTCTGTTTCTCAGGGGAGTTAGTCAAGCAAGAAGTCAGTGATTGCTTTCCTGTCTATCTCGGGAGTGAACCAGACTTATTCCATTTTGTTGAGGGCTCGCAGCCCAGAAGTTTGCCAAGAGTTAACTAGTATTTTTCTACCTTAGTTTAGGCCTAATACTAGGTACTTAGAGTATAGTTTTCATTGGGGGATTCATATTTTCAATTCTGGAAAATTCTTCACTGATGTTTCTTTACATATTTTTTTCCTCTTCATTCCTTTCTGCAAGGAGTCTTGTTAGAGTAAGTTGACGTCATCTGTCTGCTCCATGTCCTTTGTCTGTCTGATAAGTCCTGGTTGTTAGTGGAGACAGTCATCTCTGGGGAAAGGTAGTGTCTTCCTTCCCCCTGTAAGGCCAGTCTGGAGTTCTCTCCTCAGGACCATTCCCCTGACCTAGGCTTTGTAGTACCACCTCTGTCTGTCTTCTCCACCCTGGGAGACGACTGTATGAATTTCATGCCCTCACCTTGTCTTTGTTTGAGCCTCCCTGGGGAAAGGGAAAGGTACATTAAAAGTTCAGGTGTGTTCACTGTTTCTCCCTGGCCACCACTTTCAAAGAGTGTGCTGAGAGTTGTATCCCTTTGCTTGAGTTCTGCGTGTATATTTTTGGCCAATTATTTTTTCATTTCAGTGTTGGACAAAGTAGGGAAACAAATGCCTCAATGTGGCCTCCACACTTCAGGAGTAAGAGCAGCAGTCATAATAGTTTCAGCCCATCAGCAGTTGGTCATGGGTGTTTAATACCCCAGTTTTGTGTGCAATCGGCACAGTGCACAGGTGTTTGGCACTTTGGAGAGAAACAGGTGCCTATTATAACTGGATATAAATTAAGGAACTGAGACATTTGAATGAGGCAAATGGTAGAAAGCTGGTTTTATTAAGCTGGAGGTGTTGGTGGAAGGATGGAGGGTGACCGGCCATAGATACCACCTGTTGTGAATGTTCCCCGAGGACTCAAGAGTGTTATGGAGAATCCGTAAATGACTAAATTTGGATTTTTGTGGGATACCTTTATTTGGCTTTCTTGCAGACAGAAATGCCTGATTTACCTCTTTGCTAGTTGGTTGTTTACTTCAAAAGATATGGAAATAAAATTCTCTGCTTTGAGGCGATAGAGGTTTTTTTCCCTCCCCACTTGCTCTTAAAAATCCTGTTTTTGCTTCTGCTCTGAGACTCAGTTTACCAACTGAGTTCCTCCCCTGGGGGAAAATCATTTACATGAAAAACAACTACATTACGTGCAAAATCAGGAATCCTCTCTGGTTATTCTTTGAGGGATCCATGCTTTACACTTCAGGCTGAGGGTGGAGGTGTCACTTCTGTCTAATATGACATCTGCACCTGCCCACGTCTCTGCTCTCGTGACTTTTAACACATGCTGTTGATATGTGTCTAATGGAAGCTCTTTCATCAATCGTCTGTAGCAATCATGGCATGAAAAAGCAAAGCAGGTTGTGCATGTTTTCCCATCAGCTTTCTCTGGCTAATGAAAACTGATAATGCCAAATATCTCCTGGGAGATTTGAATGGTCAGAGAAGAGTTAGGAAGTTAGAAAGGCAGAGGTGGGTCTAGTTATTCAGATTCCCAGGGCTGGTGGCTTCCCCCTCCTGTTCATGCTGGTGACCTGTCACCCCAGTTGGTTAGTCTTTTATTTCTGATTTCTTTAAGTCTGATTTCTTCTGTAGTCCGAGGGGTATGTTCCTTACAAGCTCTTCTAGTTTCAAACACATGTAGGCTATCTTGCCTGGGAATCTCCCGCTTGAGATTCATTCTGCATGTTAACTTTGTAGTTTCCAAGAAGTGCTGCACTCAAGAAACCTGTTTTATTTCATTTAATCCAGTGGTTTTCAAGTTTGCAATCCTTCCTCCCTCTCACTCACCCCCAGCTATCCACAAATACACACAGGTGCTCTCGATGGGTTGAGGGGCACAGTTTGGGGAAACCTGCCCTACTCCAATGGACAGGACTCTGGCCCTAATCTCAGCTTCTCTTCTGGTCTTGCTTTTGTTGTTTGTCTTTTAAAAATTAATAGTTTTATTGGGTTATAACACCAATATCATGAATTTCATCTATAAAGTTATAATTCGATAAACACTTAAGGGAATTAAATTAATTCTTTTTAGAAATTATGGTAATGGCTTGGCACATGTAGCACAGGTGTTACGGCACCGGCCACATGCACTGAGGCTGGTAGGTTTGAACCCAGCCCAGGCCTGCCAAACAACAATGAAAACTACAACAAAAAAGTAGCCTGGGGCGGCACCTGTGGCTCAAAGGAGTAGGGCTCTGGCCCCATATGCCAGAGGTGGTGGGTTCAAACCCTGGCCAAAAAAATAGCCAGCTGTTGTGGCAGGTGCCTGTAGTCCCAGCTACTTGGGAGGCTGAGGTAAGAGAATTGCTTAAGCCCAAGAGTTTGAGGTTGCTGTGAGCTATGATGCTACAGAACTCTACCAAGGGCAACAAAGTGAACTGTGTCTCAAAAAAAAAAAATTATGGTAAAATATACGTAAATGAAATTTTCCACTTTAAGTGCAATTCCGTGATATTTTGCACAGACATAGCTTTGTGCCTCCAACACCCCTATCTGGGTCTAGAACCTTTTCATCACCCCAGAAGGGGACCCTGACCCATTGTCAGTTATTTCTCCCCTCTGTCCCCCACCCTTGGCCACCACCATTCTACTTTTTGTCTTTATGAGTTTGACTACTTTGGGACCTCATGTAAGTGGAACCATATAGTATTTTTCCTTCTGGGTGGCTTATTTTACGGAATACGATGTCTTCAACGTTCATCCATGTGGAGGGAGACAGACTCTCCTTCCCTTTTAAAACTGAGTAGTATTTCATTGTGCGTATGTGCTACACAGTACGCGTGTGGATTCCTGCACCGTCCGTGTGTCTGTATTATCCATTCATCTGCCAGGGGACGTTTGGTTGCTTCCATCTCTTGGCTATTTGAGTAATACAGCTGTAAACTTGGGTGGACAAATATCTGGTTGCCTCCCTGCTTTCAATTCTTTTGGGCGTGTGCCCAGACGTGGAATTGCTGGATGACAAGACAATTCTATTTTAAATTTTTTGAGGAGCTGCCATACCATTTTCCACAGTAGATGCACCATTTTATATTCCCATCAGCGATGCACAAGAGTTCCGATTTCTCAACATTCTCTCCAATAATTGTTATTTTGTTTTTATTTCTGTCTCACTGTGATTTGCATTTCCCAGTGGTTAGTGATGTTGGGCCTCTTTGCACGTGCTTATTGGCCTTCTGAATGTGTTCTTTGGAGAAATGTCTGTTCAAGTCCTTTGCCTGCGTTTTGGGCTGTTTGTTTTTAGATGGACTCCTAATTCTTGACTGATAAGATACTTCTGCTGTCTTGGACTTGACTTCTGGGAAGAGACTGCCTGACATTCCTTTCTCTTCTACCTTCTTGTCCCAGTCAGAATTCCCAGGGATCGTCATTTATTGCTCTCCTGGTTTTCTCTCGTTCTGAGGCTGGATGGAATGGCTATATCGCTTTCTACCCCTTCAGGCCTTCTTCTCTTTGGCCTTGGTTCCCTGGGGGGGAAATTTTATTTTTATTTATTTATTTATTTATGAGACAGAGCCTCAAGCTGTCCCCCTGGGTAGAGTACCATGGCATCACAGCTCACAGCAACCTCCAACTCCTGGGCTCAAGCGAGTCTCCTGCCTCAGCCTCCCAAGTAGCTGGGACCACAGGCGCCCGCCACAATGCTCGGCTATTTTTTGGTTGCAGCTGTCACTGTTGTTTTGGCAGGCCTGGGCTGGATTTGAACCTGCCACCTTAGGTATATGTGGCTAACGCCTTAGACACTTGAGCCACAGGCGCCGAGCCAGGGGGGTAAATTTTATTTAGGGCAACTGCCATGATTACCTTCTGTTTCCTTCCCAAAAGACTGTCTTCTGCTTTCTGACTAGCCACAGTAATTGTGCTGAAGCTTCATCTTGGAAGTCTGAAGGCTTCCCAGTTCCCTGCAGGACTAGTGACTGCCCCTTCCCTCTTGAGGCTCTGTTGGTCCCTGGGACGCCCCTTTGTGATGCCATGAAGGGGTGTGAGCCGGTGGGTTTAGGGGTGGACTCTGGCATGCGATCACTGGCTGTACACCTGTCTTCAACCATGAACTCAGTCTCAGACCCAGGCTGGTAACATCACCTTGTAGGCTTCTTTTCAGTAAAAGAGGATCTCAGCACCTACCTGGTAGCTGTGCACTGGGGTCTTGGTGGGAAATCATTTGAAAAACAATCAGGACAGTGGCCAACGCAAGATGTGTTAATAAGCATCCCTGCTATCTGGCTTTTCTCTTGTATTGACAGGACCAGTTGATCCTTTTCACCTCCATTTCCCTCCCTCCTGTTCTTTGCCCCGGGTTCTGTTCCTGGGTGGTAACTCCCTCTGACCCTCCCCACGGCCCTCTTTACTCAGGCAGATTCCGAATAACTCCTCTTCCTGTATGATTCAGTGGGAAGCTTTTGTGGCACAAAACTGTGCTGCAAGGACATTTCCCCTGGAGGACATTTGACCTTTGTCAAATCCCTCCATGTCAGCTGTCCCCTCTCTGGCTCCCACGTAGCCACGTTAGGGCCGCCTCAGAGATGGATGAGTTTGCCCTTTTGTCAGTTTCTAAGAGTTGCACTGTTTTGAAGATGAAATCACAAATGTCACACTGCACGCTGGGCCTGATGGAGCATGTCCAGGGATTATGTCCTGAGCAGAGGAAAAAGGAGTGGCACGGCTTTGTGAATCAGAACAGATGAAATTACTGAAGACGTTAGAATGGTCTAGATTATTACCTGAGCGTTCAGTAATTTCTGGGTGCAGTGAAGTACTTAATTGACTGTCATAAAAGCTTTGGGAGGTGGTTAGTATTATTTTCTCCTTTTACTTTTCCCAAATGCTGTACTCTTGCTTTCTTTCTTTCTTTTTTTTAGAGACAGAGTCTCACTTTGTTGCCCTCAGTAGAGTGCTGTTACATCACAGCTCACAGCAACCTCAAACTCTTGGGCTCAAGCAATTATCTTGCCTCAGTCTCCCAAGAAGCTGGGACTATGGACACCTGCCACACACCCAGCTATTTTTAGACACGAGGCCTCACTCTTTCGCAGGCTGGTCTTGAACCCGTGAGCTCAAGCATTCCACTCGCCTCGGCCTCCCAGAGTGCCAGGATGACAGGTGGGAACCACCATGCCTGGCCCCCAAATGCTGAACTCTTAACATCTGGGTGATCTTCTGTGTGTATCATTTCACATTCTCCATTTCTCATTTTATTCCCCTCCCCCACCAGCTCTGTCTGTCCATTGGATGTGCTGGAGCTTGGTCCATTTTAGGGTGAGTGTATACATATTTATCAGTGATATTTTCTTTTAATATTTGAAGTAATTCAATCCTAGTTTTAGTTTATTATTCCTGCTGTTTTCTATAACTTCTGTTTTCTAAGTTCTTTGAGAGCTTAGTCCTTGTCTTTCTTTAATAATGAATCTGCCTGCATCTGTCATGCATCTGCCTTTGAAAATGACTTTGAACGTATCACAGGAATCATACCTGGTGTTCTCATTGGTTTTGCTTTGTCATTTGTTATTACACATTTAATTTCTTCTTTGATGCTGTAATTTTCTTTATTTCTAAGTGGATGGGAATTTTTAATGATCTTTGGTAAATTTAGTGTTAATTCTTGGTTTTATTGCGTTGCCCAGGGTATTGGCCGACCTGTTTTCCTCTTACATCAGCACGTAGTACCTTGTCAGGCAGAAGTATGTACAGTCGTAATAATAACAATGCTGGTGTAAAGTGGAAATGACTAAGTTTTGAAAATGGTGCTTATTAGTCATTTTTTATTCAAAAACTTCAATTTTTGTTTTTCCAATGGAGTTTTTAAAAATTTGAGTAGAATAAATTCTTAGAGCATATTTCTAGTTTTGCTTTTTAGGAGAAAATGGTTTCAGACTGTTTTTTAACAGCCACCACTAAAAACCAGAAATCTGTGAAAAAATTAAGAGGCATTTATAAAATGGAGCAGGCTGACTCTCTAACAAGCCCACCGATGTTTAACAATTTTAACGAGCTTTTAAAAAGTGTCATATTTCAGCTGTGAATCACTTCACATTAAAATCTGTGGCTTTCCTGCCAAAGTTATCTTTAGTGGAATCCATGTTCTTGCAGCCAGATTTGGAGTGAAGTGAATGTGGAGCTGGAAGCAGATTCCACAAGAAACCAAATGCCACAGGGGCAGCGTTTTCAGCGTCTGGGGCTTGTCCCTCAATGCCCCCTTTGACAGCCTTAGCCACACTCTTCTGCCACTCCCATTGCGGGGACTTACTCAGAACTGCTTGGGAATTGGTGACTCAGGTGAGTGAACTCTCTCCCTGCACTTCTTGGCTTTCTCCATCCACTTGAGGCATCTGTGCTGGGTTTAGCCTTTCAAGTGGGAAGCAGAGAAAGACACAGGGAGACGGCCTGCACTGGACTGGGAGGCGGCCTGCACTGGACTGGGAGGCGGCCTGCACTGGACTGGGAGGCGGCCTGCACTGGACTGGGAGAGGATGTTCGCTTGTTAGCCTTTTCTTCCCTTTCACATTTACTGAATTGGGCTGAGCTCGTTGGTTTCAGTGAAGGCGGTTTTCCTGGATTCACTGAGAAGCTGTGATTGCCAGGTGGTGACCAGAGGAGGGAAGGCAATCCTGGGAGGTGAGCTGAGGCAGGAATTGCAGAGGAAAGGGTGGGACACACCTCAGTGGAAGTGGCTCCCCGGCTGTCTTTAGGCTTTTCCTTTAACCGTTTGTCTACCTTTTATAACTGTTCCTGCCTGTTGAATATTCTCCTGATGGAAATAAAATTCTCCTGAGGAAAAATTATATAGAAAATACCATTTTTTTCTTTTATACTCAGAGAAGAGGAAGCATGTACTGAATATTTGTACATTGCAAATATTCAGGTAATGACTGCTTTGGGTGGTTATTTTCACCTAGCAAATGTATCAGTATGCTAGAGCTGCTGTAACAAAGTAGGACAAACTGAGTGGCTCACACAACAGAAATTCATTGTTCATAGTTCTGGAGGCCAGAAATCTGAGATCAAGGTGTTGAAAGGTTTAGTTCTCCTGAGGGCTTTGAGGGAGAATCTGTTAGAAGGTTTTCCCCGGCTTCTGGTGGTTTTCTGATAATACTGTTCTTCTTTGGCTTGTAGAATAATCACCCCATCTCTGCTGTCATCTTCACTTGGCCTTGTGTATGCCTGGGTCCAAATTTCCCCTAATTGTAGGTACACCAGTCACCATTGGATTCGGGAGCCCCCCTACTTCAGTGTGGCCTCCTTTTAACAAATTATATTTGCAAAGATCCTATTTTCAAATAAGGTGATGTCCTGAGGTCCTGGGGTTAGGATTTTAGGGGACACAATTCAGTCCATCATAGTAAATATTCAATTCACCCAGTAAAAGTTTATTGAGCATATATTATGTGAAACATATTGTATGAAGTATTGGAACTTAAATAGATATGATAACTTATTTCCTATACCCAAGCCACCTGCTGCAGGATAGAAGCAGCATGTCAACAAATAACTGTACTGTGCTGTGTAAAGGTTATGTTTGTTGCCGTAAGGGTCTGGTGGAAAAGCAATGTCACAGAGAATAAGCACATTTATTGAATTGTGTTTAAAATAAAGGTGACCATCTGCTCGCTCAGGCAAAATGGCAAGCTTCTTTATTTGCAGTTGGTTTATATAGGCAATTGTGTACATGCGCACAATACAGCAATGACCTCATTGATCCATTTAAACATCATGTGACTACCTCGTGATTAGCTTCTGATAATCCACTCAACATACACCTTTTGACATAACCCTTTCAACATAACCCAATTTAACATAACTTAATAGAGAACATGTTGTTAGCCATTACTTCTTTGTTCTTATCTGATGATACCTGAGGCTATGGAGGAACAAGATATATTGAATACCTGCCCTTGCTGGCCTTGCCATTTGGAGGCTGTTACTTTGAATCTTTAAGCAAGGCATAAAGAAACTTCTTGGGCCTAGAGGAAGTTGTGTGCAAACCTGCACTCCCATGTGGGCCTTAAGTCAGGGGGTTTTTGCTGGAACCTTTTATAAGGAATTTTCAGGCTGGACTTCTCAAAAGCCTTTCACGAGCCCATGTTTCATCTGTGCCATTAGATACCTGTATGCATTGGGTAAATTTCTCTTCTCTTGAGGTCCCCAAGCACATTTTCATTCCCAGATCTGTCAGCAAGTGACCTTTGTCACTTACCACAGATCAGGAAAGGTTACTGATGGGTATCTGGCCAGTTTTCCAAAGGGCTTTTTTATTGGCCTTATAAAGTCAACCTTAATTCCTGAACACAGTAAATGCTATTCCAGCTGAAGCCTTAGTCATGTTAGGTTCACAACCAGCCTGGCCACCTGGGATTCTGCCTCAGTTTCTTACAAGTATGCCTACACAAAGTCTTTTCACTGCTCTCTCTCAAATGGCTTTTTTGGCCAGAGGCATATAGGTGGTTCACCTATATATGTTTGAGGACTGGTGTGGATGCCAGGAAGGGGATGGGTTGGCTCTACTTATTGGGGGAGATGTCAGGGAAGTGCCTCTAAAAGGGCAATTTTTGAGCTAGGTACAAGGGATTAAGAGGCGTTTTCCATGTGGGCCAGAAAGAGCAGTGTGGAGATCAGAAATAGGATGGTGTGTTCAGGTGGCTCAGGCCATTTTGGGCGGAGCGTGGTGTGCACTGTGCAGGTGATGGACCGCCACAGCAAAGTTTGTGTGTTGGAGGGACATTTCTGGACATGCAGTTTTGCCCGGTTCTTCTGAGTGACAGTGTGGGGGCTGGCATGGAGGTGCAGGCTGTAAGACAGGGAAGTGAAAGGCATGGTGGTCTGCTGCTGGCATCGCTGAGCGAACTCCACATGCCCTGCAGCAGGGAAGGAGTGGGATTGGAGATGGGTGGTCCAGTCAGCCTTTGGATCTCTGGATGTGACACTTAGACAAAAAGAGTGGGAATTATTCTGGGTGTATCCAAGGGGGTGGATGAGGAAGACCAGGTCTAGCAAGAGCACACCTGAATTTTGAGAGCAGCAGGAGGAAGAAGAGCGACAGAGGAGATTCGGAGTGAAAAATTAGGGAGATCAGGAGAGCTGGAAACGAGTACACCAGAGGAGTCAAGGGCACTGGCAGTTACAAGAAGATCTTGGGCAGAAACACTCAGTGTCACAAATAAATAGGTCATGGGAGGTGAAGCGCTTATAAAGTCACAGTGCCTGTGGCTCAGTCTTGATGTCACATCTGCCCTTCTCATCTGATATATATCTCGCTAATCTGATAGCCAAAAAGCAACGTGAATCTTTACTGTAATTTTTCAAGGAACACCAAAGATGGATTCTATGCTTGACATCCAGCAGAATTTAAAACCTCTGTTCCAGATGCCCTCTGTGTTCCCTGCTCCGTTCCTCCATATTTTCCTAAAGACTCTCTGATCCAGACCTCCCTGGCCTGTCTTCACTCCAGCACCTCGTGTCTGCCATGTCGATCCTATTCTGTTCTGCTTGTAAATCTCTGCCTTGTCCAGCGTTCAGCGCAAGTAGCAAGCTGGTAAAGGCAGTACTCTGATACTCTGAGACTGGGGGTGAGGAATAGGCTCTGAGTACTCCCAAGTTAATTATTTCCTGCCAAAAGCCACTATTGGTGACCTTTGGCAGTATAAGTGGAAGCCGGACTGCAGTGCACTGGGACTCCTGAATTAGTCGCGGAGGCAGCGTTGAGTGGCGAGTAAGCTATTCAGAAGCTTGGCTTGGAAGGAAAGGAAAATAGGAGGCTGCCCAGAAGATGTCAGATGAATAAGGTGGGGTCTTTTGAACATTTTGAGGGGCAGATTTTTGTTTTGCAAGGACACTTAAAGCAGGACTTTGCATAAGGAATGGCTGTCATTTTAATGGCAAAACCAATTCCATTTGCATTACACATTATTATACGATGTCGTTGGAACTGATGAAGAAGGCAGTCAGAGTCCCACCCATCCAGAAGCCTGGATCTCAGAATATGGGCATTTTCTACTAGAGAGGCTTGAAAATCCCTCTGGACCATTCTGCTGAGAGGCGAGGGGGTATGAATGTGGGTGCTCCTTGAGAAGGAGGAAAGAGCAAAGTGATGGGGATGAGTGATGTGGGAGCAAGTGTCCTTAGTGCTGGGGTGGCAGACGCTCCCTGATTACATGTTTCACTTGATTTATACAATGAGTCTTAGTGCTGGGGTTGTAGACGCTCCCAATTACACGATTCAGATAACTTATATAACGAGTCTTTGTGTATCTCCTTCTGCTTCTTCCCACTGAGCTAGGTCCTGGGCTGGGTCCTGGGCCTGCAGCCAGGCAGATACAATAGCCCATACTTCCCGTGCTCGTTTTTTCCTGCCCCAAGGATTTCTGCTGGAAAGTGATGATGGTATTCTTCTACTAGAAGGCTGAGCGATTTAGACCTGGGAGAGCAGTGAGTGGCTGTCATGGTTCATCTACAGAGGGAAGGGGATATACACTGGAAGTTGCCTCATTGCATGAGGGCCATGAGTGTTTGCTTTAATTAGTGGTCATGCACTATGATCCCATTAATCAGTTAATCAAAAAAAAA
>NW_003852575.1:130879-137485 GCF_000181295.1 Otolemur garnettii | reverse complement strand
CCACATTGACTGTGATTTTCTTTGGTTCTGTACTTAATGTGATACCAGGAGGTACAAGGTGGTCACCAGAATTTTGTTATGGCGGCACCTTCACAAATTCTGAATCAAAATCTGGGTAAGGATATTTGTAACTGGCACAATATTTATACATGAATGCCCATTGGGACATTGGTTTCTAGGGGGTGTTATTACAATTGCTTCCTAGTGGCCCTGAAATCTTTCATTGCAAACTTACCAGGAGTCTTTGCATTCTTGAAGATGAAGCAGAAGCTTCTCAGGGACTCAGATTTTCCTTTCTGATGATGCTTGAAATTCTTTCTCCAGAGACTAAAGGTTTTAATTCTAGAATAAATGTTCAAAATATGCAAATGCATTGATTTAAGATGACAGTTGTTAACATTTACAAGGTTCTTTCTGTTCCACAAATTGTTCTTTCATATATTTGCTTTACTTTGCCCTCTCAATGGTCCTATGATTCATTATTGTCTTCCTTATTTTCTGTTTGAAAAGATGGAGGCTCAGGGCTTTGAGGAACCTGGCCACAGTCCAATAGCAAGGGTGGGGTAAGTGGTGGAGCCCCAAGACTAGGTGTTGGTCTTTAGAATGTTTGCACAGCTCTACTTCTGAGTCAGTGGCTTCTAAACTTTTTTTTCCTGCGGTTTTTGACTGGGGCTGGGTTTGAACCCACAACCTCCGGCATATGAGGCCGGTGCCCTACTCTTTTGAGCCACAGGCACTGCCCAGCTTCTGAACTCTTTTGCATGACACTAAATTCTTTTTACATGGTGAGTCAGCACACACATGGGATCCACCAAACAATTTTTGCCTTGATGGTTCCTGTTCTTTCTAGCATTTTATTTTATTCAATGCTGTTTTCTCTTCAATGTTGGTCTTACTGAACTGACTTCATAATGCTTTAATGGGTCATGATGCAGAATTTGAAAAAATTGTGTATTTGGTTCCTTTCCTGAGAAGGTCAGCAGTGGAGGACAGTGGACGAGGGACATGTGTGTATGTTTCTGGGGTGGGGTGGGAGAGAAGTGGCCTCTCACACCCATTCCCCACAACTGGTCACATGGCCCCGCTGACTGCCGCAGGGTGGGGAAGCACTGGGAGCTGATGGGAATGTGGGGTGACGTCACACCCCTCGGGTTCCTCCCGTTCAGGCCGCTTTGTTGGCCGTCATCTATTGTGATGGTCAGCTCAGTCTGCCTAGACCTTCCTGCTAGCTGTCAGCTCCCTTCAGGTGTCTGCTGTTTTGCTGTTGGTCGCTCAGATCTATAATGTCTAGTGGTGCAGTCTTAGAAGTTCCAGGGATGTTTCTTGGTGACTCTGCAGGCTGGTGCTTGGACCTCTTGCAGGGGGCCTTGCCCTGCTCCCATCAGCAGGTTTCTTGGTTCTTGACCAAATGTCTTGGTCTCAAAGTATTGTCTAGAGTCTGGGCACGGGGACCTACTTCAGGCCAAGCCAAGCAATCTTGGACCCAAGGAGCAGAAGTCATGAGATTTTGCTCTATTTCTATTAGAAAAACAACTCAAAGCACAACTCCTGCTGCGTCTGGGGTCTGCCTCATCCTACTTTCCCAAAACCACTCAGTGGTGACGGCAGGCATAGGAAAGCACTTGTCACCTTGAGATAGAAATCACCTACCTTTTACAAGAGTGTCCTGCTGTGAAATCAGAAGGCCAACCATATTTATCTGCAGTGGGACTGAGAGCTCAAACAAAGCCACCATAACAGTGTTCTTCAACCTTTGTTTTCACCCCCCAGCACACTTGAACCTATAGTTCAACTTCTGCAGCATGCTTAAATTATGTTGATCAAAAAAATTAAAAAAAGAATATACTTCCTGTACTTTGAACTTCTTCTGAAAATAATTTCATTGATGATCTTTAAACAGTTTTGTGGCACATGAGTTGAAAATCACTGTTCCAGCTTAGGATGAATGGTAATAATCACGATTAATAGGGGAAGTCTCAAGAGTGACCTGCCTGGGTGAAACAGAGGGCTGATACTTGGATTTGGCTTTTTGCTCATCTGTAGATTTTTTTTTTTTTCAAAAAGGAAAACTGACTCTGCAGCCCTAGGTAGAGTGCTGTGGCATCATGATAACTCATAGCAACCTCACATTCTTGGGCTCAGGTGATCCTCTTGCCTCAATTTTTCTATTTTTGGTAGAGACAGGGTCTCACTCTTGTTCAGGCTGGTTTCAATCTCCTGAGATCAAGCAATCCACTCCCCTCGGCCTCCCAGAGTGCTAGGATTACAGGCAGGAGTCCCTGTGCCCAGCCTCATTTGTAGATTTTTGAGGCATTTTCTGTTAGGGCTGAGAGGGAGCTGTATGTGGTGCAATCCATGGAGAGTCTCCCCACAACTAGAGGAAGAGGAAGTGGAGAGCAACTCCACTGGCACATGATGAATGTGCAAAAGCTTATCATCTTGGTCATCAGAACCTTCTGGGGTTATTCAGCTGAAAAATCTTCCCTGCTTCCCTGTTTCGTGCAGGACACAACCACATCGGGTGTTTCTTGGTCCTGCCCTCTTCTGCATTCCCAGCTCCTCTGTTGCCCCCATAGGAGTTTGTGTCCTAGGAGCTGGGAACACCTTGTCACCAGCTCACCTGGCTGCTCTGGGCTGTGGCAGCTCCCTGCACGCCCTGCTCTTTCCTGCCCCTCGTATCCTCTGCTCAGTTGACCTGCCCTGGCCAGGCTCTTATCATACATACTACCTAAACATGGGGCAGCATTGGGAAATGCTGGGAAATGCACAAACTTGCCACCAGGGAACTCGAGGGCCACAACTTTTCTTGCAGCAGGATTCAGAGGTGCTAGAAAGAGGGAGCACAGCACAGGGACTGATGGGCAAGCGTTGTCTGAAGGTGGCAGTTTTGGAAATGGGAGACTTTCTGTTTGATCTTCAGGTACATTTGGGACACTTGAGCCCTTGGGAATGTTTTGAAGGAGGAAGGATTGCTCACTACCCTGTGTGTGAGAAGCTTCCTGCGGCTGGTCATTCCCTGGAGCACATAAGGGTCAGAGGGTTGCCTTTTGGTCTAGCTGCCAAAGAATCTTAGAGGTGTCGGGGGAACTGCCCTGCTGTAAGCCCTGCAGTACTTGACTTCGGTGGCTTTGGATGGATCATGTCCATGAGTGGAAATTCTAGAAACCTCTTGATGAGTTTCATAATATGTATTTTATTGTCCTGGCCCTTCCTGATGTTGGGGTGAGTTAAGAGAAAGTGATGGATACAGCCCCAGCTCTAGCAAAGATTCTAGTGTTGGAGGCAAAGGGAGTAAGAAGCTCTGCAGAGAAGACAGGTGAGGAATGAATGGCACTTTGTGGCATCAACAGTTGGAGGGAAATACAGTTTCCATCACCGACCCAGTCGGACTGGGGTGGGTAGACATACAGGGCTTAAGAGCTGGAAGACAGGCTCTGTTTAGAAAGCAGGGCCTGTCCTTGCTGAGTGTGGGGTGTTGCGCCAGGGGGTCTCACTGTCGAGTCTATTGGCACAGAGGGGGCATTGTGCTAGCAGAGGGAACACACTGGCCCGGAGTGATAATGGGTGGTGTGTACTGACTATCGTGAGTTTGGCAGCTCTTGGGGTTTGGTAGGTAATAAAGCACTTGGGGAGTCGAGAGGTAGTTGACCTCTTTTTACAGCCTCGCTCCTGTCTTATCAGGAAAGAAAGTGTGGGGCAAATTTCTGCCCTGTATGTGAACACACCTATTAAATAAACAAAACAGATCATATTCCATGGAATTGACCTGCCATCTGTCTTTTTTTAGGTCCGTGGACTTCACCTGGCATGAGAGGTAAGTTGTAAGGATACTGCCCTTAGTAAGCAGTTTCAGGCAACTAGCCTTTCCCAAGCCGCTCCTCCCGGTGTGCCCGGGGCTGCTGGTGCAGGGCTGCAGGTGCAGGGCTGCTGAATTTCTCTACAATGCTGAATGACAAGCTACTCACGCACGGCCAGTGCCCATTTCTAATGATCCTTAGCAAGCCCTGGTGTGGCTGAGGGCCTCCGAAGCTCCTTCAGTTGTTGCCTTTGGGGTGTTCTTTCTGGTGTGATTCCCATTTGACAGATGAGGAGACAGAAGTCTGAGAAGTTAAGTCATTAGCCTGAAATCTCACTGTTAGTAAAAGGCAGTGCCTGGAGTCATGCACAGGCAGGTGGGTTTGTAAGCTGCATGCTCTAAACTGCTGATTGTCACTGTAGGCAGTGGCCAGGATCTTGGGGTTGATAACAGAGGGCCACTAGCCGAGCTTCTCCCGTTTTGATTGGTTGTCACCCGAGAGAGTGGCGGTATAGGATCTGAGTCCTGCCCTGCCCTGCCCTGCCCTGCTCCTGAGACCTGTTTCCTCCTCATGCTCCCTGACAGGGCTGTTTTCTCTGGGCTAATGGTCACCACTCCCTGTGGGGTGAGAAGGGAGGCTTTTTGTAGGAATTATGTGACTCAGCATAGAAAAACTCAGACTAAAGTGGTCAATATTTGGGTGTAGCCTTAGAAGTTCTCAAATACCTTTTTTTAGTAATTAAGCATCATTGGCCAAGCCCATACTGAACTTCAAAATGAAAGCCTCAAAAAGATGAATTATGTAATGAAAAATAGAGTCTAACGGGAAAGATGAAATCCATTCCATTTAATTTTTTTTCTGAGAATAAAGATAGTTTTCACACTCACTACATTTCCAATATGTATGCATTTTTTTTTTTTTTGTTGAATGGTGCGAATAAGACATTTCAAGGTTGAAATAGGCCAAAAAATAGTTTATCATTTGTGGAGGAAGAGTTTAGGATATCAGCTTCAGTTATGCACTACTATAAATGATGTAAATCTCATCACATTATTAAAGATGAAGTTAAAAATCTCAGCAATTGTATTTTGCCTTCTGATTTGAGGAAACTGTGCCTAAACCCACAATTCAGCTGATTTTGTAAGAAGAAATATTTATAGTGTCTTTTTAAAGCTTTAAAATAAAAGTAAAAGCTAACAGTGGCACCTGTGGCTCAGTGGGTAGGGCCAGCCCCGTATACCGAGGGTGGTGGGTTTAAACCCAGCCCCAGCCAAACTGCATCAAAAAAATGGCCAAGTGTTGTGGTGGGCGCCTATAGTACCAGCTATTTGGGAGGCTGAGGCAAAAGAATCGCCTAAGCCCAGGAGGTGGAGGTTGCTGTGAGCTGTGACACCACAGCACTCTACCAGGGTGATAAAGTGAGACTCTGTCTCTAAAAAAAAAAAAAAGAAGAAAGAAAGAAAGAAAAAGAAAAAAAGTAAAGGTTAAAATATACTGTAAAATTGATGCCCCAAAGTCTTATTCTAACCCTGTTAACTAGAATACTAGCCTTGTAGAATTTAGATGAAGAGTCCTTAAAATTCAGCTGGTCTTGCAGCCCTTTTAATACTTGAGTTCTCTCTTTAAGTGTTTGAGTATCTTCATTGACAAACAATTCATTATTTCTAGCGTAGCTCATTCCACTTTAGATTTTACTAATTGTTTGTAAAACCACTGTGAGTCTTCAGTTGAATTTTATCTGTCCATATTTCTTACCCATTGGTTCTTATTCTAGTCTTTTCCTTCTCTGAGACACATTTTCTCAACATTAACATTTATCTTACCATGTAATTCCATGCTTGCTTTCTATCCTGATCGCTTGCCTCTGAGCATAATTCAGCTTTTAAAGGTGAGATATGCAAACCTAATTGTGCAGGAATCTTTTCATCCATGTCCTAAACACTGTACTTTGATGGTGGATTAAGTGACTTTGGCTGTTTTGATAGCATATGTCATTGCTTCAAAGAGGCTTAATTATCCCCACCCCACATAGGAAAATAAAGAGGCCCCAGTTCTTTTCCAGCCGAATGTCAGTTTAACTCTTTCGTGTTCTGTAGTAGCTTTTCTCCATAACTGCTACCTCTGTAGGAAGATCTTCCCTGTACCAGGCTATGCAGTTCAAGTTACAGAAAGTAACAATTCTTCTTTGGCTAATTTCAACTGAGGTGATGTCTCTTATTCATTCATTCATCAAGTATGTATTACACTGGAGTGGTCAGCAGACTCTGAGCTGGTACTAGAATTATCAGATGAGGAAAGCAAACGTCGTGTCCTTGGAAGTTCATGAAACCATAGCCTTTATTTGTTTATTCATTCATTTATTTATTTTGAGACAGAGTCTCACTTTGTTGCCCTCAATAGAGTGCCGTGGCATCATAGCTCACAGCAACCTCAAATGCTTGGGCTCAAGTGATCTTTCCTTAGCCTCCTGAGTAGCTGGGACTACAAGTGCCTGCCACAGTGCCTGGCTATTTTTAGAGACAGGGTCTTGCTGTTGACTCAGGCTGGTCTTGAACTCCTGAGCTCAGGCAATCTACTCACCTTGGCCTCCCAGAGTGCTAGGATTACAGGAGTAAGCCACCGTGCCTGGTCTCAAACAGTCGCCTTTATGTCATGATATAATAGGCAAACTCTGTAAAGAATCATATATAAAGTTACTAATAAAGAGCAATATGTTTTGTTGTGCCCAGATCAAGACGTCCCCAAGAACCACCAGGGAGCCAGGGTCTGATGCAAAAGCAGGAGAGTTTTACTCAAGCTCACGAACTTC
>NW_003852575.1:125725-130728 GCF_000181295.1 Otolemur garnettii | reverse complement strand
TGGTAGGGGCCACTGAGGTGGTGTCATGTGCCTGTGTCCTGACTTCTGAGAACCTGAAACTTAACTTTGGGGAAACCAAAACTTAAGCTTAAGACAACGTCGGTCTTGTTCTTTCATTCCCCCCCTTGACTTGTGTCTAGGAGTCCTAATCTTGGGACTGGATGGGTTCTAGTTCTAGGTCTGAAGGAGACAGTGGTTGGTACTGGCTTTTGAGCACTAGTAGTTGCACAGCTCCTACTCGGTTTTTGATGAAGTTTAGGAGCTTGTTGATGACACAGGGGCCTATGGTAACAGCAAGAGTATCATCAGGGGTCCTGCTAAGACTGAGATCAAGATTGTTAACCAGGGGGACCAGTTGAACCATGATTCAAACCAATTTTGTGACTGTTCTTGATCTAGTTTTCTTTTCTGTAACCCTTCTCTGACTAGAGCCATAGATTCTTTTACAACACCTGAGTGGTCTACATAAAAACAGCATTTTTCTCCTAATGTGGCGCATAGACCACCTTGCTGAAGAAACAAGTCTAGACCTCTTTTGTTCTGCAATACTACTTCAGAGAGGGAAGTTAAGGACTCCTGTAAGTGCGAGATAGACTTTTCTATTCTTTCAATATCTAGGTCAGTTGCGGCACGTAAGGCTCCATAGTTTTTGTCTTGTAGAACTAGGGAGGAAATCCCTGTGCCTGCACTTGCTATGCCAAGTGCCATGAGCATGGCTAGGGTTACTGCAGCAACCAGTTCCCTTTTAATTTTACTAATTTTACCTGCAGTTGAACGGAGCTCATAGGCCTGGTATATATCTTCTTCTGAGTGATAGATTAGCTTGGGGATGAGCTGTACCAAGACACAGAAGTCACAGGTTAGGTTAAGGACTGTCCCATTTAAGCATGGTGTGAGCCCTGTAGAGCAAGCCCACCAGGAATTGTTGGTGGGAATTAAGTAACCAGTACCATTCCAGTACAGAGTCTGGCTGCACAGATGTTGGAACTAAGGCTGTGTGTGTCCTACACAGAGTCCTTGGCCCGATGTGGCTTGGAGGGTGAGTCGGGGACCTTGCTGTTGCCATCTGCAGAAGCTAGCTGAGGAGCTAACAGTAGGCTGACCAGTTATAGCTATATCTTCATAATATGGGGGTCTGGCTTCCATACATAACTAACAAGACTCAGTGAGGTCTGGTCTGGAAATGTTCAGGACCTAGTAAGTAGTGGTGACTAAATTCCAGAGTGGGTTGAAATTTTCAGCAGGTGCAGGTATGGGGTCTTCCTGCACAGGTGCAAGTGTCTTGGTAATAGCCTGGTGAGGGTGGGGTCTGGACTTTGGGTGCCTAAGTGCTTGGCGTAGGGTGCCAGGGGACTTGGGTATGGCTGCAGGGGGAAGCTTAAGTATTGAGTTGGGGCCTACTGCAGTAGGGGGCCTAGTATTAACTGGAGCACATAGGACTTTTAGTAGGAAAATATTACCTGGATCTGTCTTGGAAGAGCAGTACAACTGCATGCCCGACCATTTGCCATCTTTGGATCTGCTTCCCCTTTTCAGTAAAGCTGATACTAATTATATCATATTTGGGATTTTTCTAGAGGCACCCTTTGCTGGGATACATAGTCTTCTGTTTTATCTGAATTAGGTCTTCTTGTCTGGGGGGGTTCCACCGTATTTGTCTGGTGGAAACACAGCTCCATGAGTTACAGAAGCACGAACTCGGTCCTCCACACTTGTCAGGAAGGTGACCAGGGCAGACATAAAAGGTCTTAGTTAGATCTGGGCAGCACCAGAGAGTGGTCTCTAATAGATCGTGGAGATCTACTAAGAGGTCTGGGAACCAAGTACCTTTAGGGTGAATTCCTGAGGTCTCATTGAGAATGGTTCCTGAGCTAGCATCAATAACCTGCCATGTTACCTGAACAGGGAGATGGGGGCTGACAGCAAGGGGTGTAGCTAATAAGGCAGAGCAAGTCAATACATAGTGCACATACAGTGACATCAAGGATTCTGGCATCTTTGCAGTTTGAGCTTTAATGGATTGTCAGGGTCTTGTTGCCATCTACTTTGAGTGCAGTGGGTGTTGTCAGGACAACAGTGTAGGGTCCTTTCCACCGTGGTTCGAGGGTCTCGTGCCAGTGGGGTTTTATATACACCCAGTTGCCAGGCTGAAATGCATGGGGTTCAGGTGTGGGCCTGCTGTTGTACAGGGTGATAATCTTCTTCCAGTCTTCTTGCTGACATTTTTGATAACATTGTAAAGGAAGAGCAAAATTACTATTATGTTTGTCATTTACAGCTTGACTCAGTAAGCTGGGAACTAGGGGTTGGGGTTTTCCATACATAATTTCAAATGGGGTCTTACCTATGACATAGGGGGAATTTCTTACCCTATACAAAGCAAAGGGGAGGAGAGACACTCTGTCACCGCCAGTCTCTAAAATAAATTTTGTCAGGGTTCCTTTCAAGGTCCAATTCATTCTCTCTACCTGTCCTGAACTCTGAGGCCGGTAAGCACAGTGTAGCTTCCAGTTTGTTCCCATGGCCTTAGCCAGACTAGCTACTATTTGAGAAGTGAAGGCTGGCCCGTTGTCTGACCCTATACTATTGGGAAGTGCATATCTAGGCCTTAATATCTTCTAAGAGTTTCTTGACTACAACTTGTGCTATCTCTTGTTTGGTGGAAAAGGCTTCTACCTATCCAGAGAAAGTATCTATGAAAACTAATAGATATTTGTATCCATATTTACCTGGTTTGACTTCAGTAAAATCACCTTCCCAGTACTCACCTGGCTTGGTCCCACGTTGTTGTGACCCCGGGTTTTGGGGTTGTGGTTGACTATTGGTGAGGGTTCACACTTTACAGGAAGCAATTATTTTATTAATTTTGGCATTTTGGCCTTGTATTTTGATACCTGTATGTCTGAGTAGGTCTTTCATCTTTCTGGAACCCAGGTGTGTAGAGCGGTGCATCTGTTGTAAGACTTCCTGCCCTAATTTTGCAGGAAGTAAAATTTTTCCATCACAAGTGAGCCACTACCCATTATACCACTCTAGGGTGTGTACCATAGGGATCTGGTGCACACATTGTAAGTCTTCAGCGGTATAATTGGGAGCTTCTGGCAAGTTTGGAGATCCTAGATCTGGCATGTGGAGGAGAAGTTCTAGGCTTGTGTTTTCAGCCACTTGCCTGGCGGTTGAGTCAACTAGTCTGTTTCCCCTAGCCACTGGAGTAACTCCTTTTTGGTGTCCAGGACAGTGGATTACTGACACCTTTTGGGGGAGCCAGAGAGCCAAGAGAAGGTCAAGTATTTCTTCTTTATGTTTGACAGTTTTTCCCTCAGCTGTGAGCAGCCCCCGTTCTCTGTAAATTGTCCCATGGATGTACACAGTAGCAAACGTGTACTGGCTATCAGTATATATATTGAGTCTCATGTCTTTTCTAAGACAAGGGACTTCGTGAGGGCTATTAACTCAGCTTTCTGGGCGGAGGTGCCAGCTGGGAGGGGATCAGCCCATACTACTTCAGTCTCAGTCACTACTGCTGCCCGAGCATACCTGTTACCATCTTTGATGTAACTGCTGCCATCGGTGTACCAGGTTACCTCCACATCAGGCAAAGGTTGATCTTTCAGGTCGTGGCAGGTGCTGTGTACTTGTGCCAGGATCTCGGAGCAGTGTGAATCTGGATGTCCAGGTCTGGGTCTGACAGGAAGATGGCTGGGTTGAGTGTTGCTTTAGGCACAAACTGGATCCAAGGACGGTTGAGCACCAGACTGGTTTTTTGACAAAGCTGAGCCTCTTTGCTGAGGCTTGATAGCCAAGGGAGCCAAGAGTGGCCAGTAGGTCTTGCGTTCCTTGGACACCCTTGGATTCCGAGTCTGTTGCCAATAAGATGTCATCTACATACTGCAATAGGGTCAGATCAGGGTGTGTCTTATGGAAGTTGCCAAGGTCTTTGTGTAACGCCTCATCAAAGATGGTGGGAGAGTTCTTGAATCTTTGTGGTAGGTGGGTCCAGGTGAGCTGCCCATGGATGCTGCATTCAGGGTCACTCCATTCGAAGGCAAACAGGGGCTGACTCTGTGGGGCTAGTGGGAGGCTGAAAAAGGCATCTTTAAGATCTAACACTGTATACCACATCTGAGTTGGAGTCATCAAGCTTAGAAGGGTGTACGGGTTAGGCACAGTGGGGTGGATATCTATTACCCTTTTGCTGACTTCTCTCAAGTCCTGGACAGGCCGGTAATTGTTTGTTAAAGGCTTCTTGACTGGCAACAGGGGGGTATTCCAGGCCGACTGGCAAGGGACTAAAATTCCAGCCTCTTTAAGCTTCTGGATATGGGGCAATATATCATTCCATGCCTCCTGAGACATAGGATATTGCCGCACCCGGGTAGGCTCAGCCATTGGCTTTAGTTCCACTAGAATTGGAGGCCAATGTGAGGCTAGCCCAATTCCTCCGGTCTCAGCCCATGATGTAGGGAATTGGCGGAGCCACTCTGTCATGTCTTTGGGTGAGGAGGCTGGTTGAGGAGACTGACGTAGTCTATATTCATCTTCTAAGCGGATGGTCAATACCTGGATTGGGTGCCCTTGTTGATCAGTCACCTGGGGTCCGTTTTTCTCAAAAGTGATCTGTGCTCCTATCTTGGTGAGGAGGTCATGCCCCAAGAGAGGGTAGGGGCAGTCAGGAATAACCATGAATGGATGGGATACCTGACCCATGCCTAGGTCCATGGTTTTTCAGGTAGTCCATGAATATTGTTTCATGCCAGTGGTGCCCTGCACCCAAGACTTCCGGGAATCTAGGGCCCCTTTGTCTTTGATCAGAACTGAATGTTGGACCTGGTATCGATGAGGAAGTCAATTGGGGTCCCCTCCACTTTCAAAGTTACCCAGGGTTCGGGGAGGGGTCTCAAGCCCTGACCCCTCTAGAACTTGGAGAACTAACAGGTTTTAACACAGGGACCTGGTCTCTCTGCTCTGGGCCCCTCTTCTTCTTCTTCTTCTTTTTTTTTTTT
>NW_003852575.1:123557-125360 GCF_000181295.1 Otolemur garnettii | reverse complement strand
CCATGTAAACATGAAGGAGGTAAAGTCTTCGTTTTTCTTTAGGGCTGCATAGTATTCCATGGTGTACATATACCACAGTTTATTGATCCATTCGTGGATTGATGGGCACTTGGGCTTCTTCCATGACCTGGCAATTATGAATTGTGCTGCAGTAAACATTCTGATACAAACATGGGCCCCTCTTCTTAGGGCACTCACGGACCCAGTGTCCACTTTCCTTGCAGTACGCACATTGGTCTTTGTGGAGAAGGGGTCTATTACTAGCTGGCGGGCGTGCCTAGGGGACTGTCTCCTTACCTTTAGCAAGGTAGTTTAGCTGTCAAGCTTTATCTTCCAGCGTTCGTGCCATGGTGGCCAGCAAAATCCTTGCCAGGTCTTGGGTCTGCTTCCTAGCTGCACATGACTGCTTCTCTTCTGGAGTTTCTCTATTGTTGTATACTTTTTCTGCAATTGTCAACAGACCTGAAGGGATTGTCTACCTAGACTGTCTATTTTCTGAAGTTTCCGCTGGGTGTCTGGGGTGGATTGACAAAAGCCATAATTACAGTGGGCTTACTATCTTCTGCCTCTGGATCCATAGGCGTATAAGTGCAAAATGCTTCCATTATGCGCTCTAAGAATAGAGCTGGCATCTCTGTCTTCTCCTGCACTACATTGTATACCTTTGCTAAGTTGGTTGGTTTTTGGGCAGCCTTCCTAAACCCTCCTATCAGAGTCTGGTGGTAAACTCGGAGCCTCTCCTTACCTTCAGCTGTGTTAAAATCCCAAGTGGGTCAGGTTAGGGGGAAAGCTGCATCAATCAAAGCCTGGTTAAGGGTAGGGGTCCTGTCTTCTGCGGGGACAGACTTTCTTGCTTCCACTAAAATTCACCCCCACTCCTTGGTTATGAACAAGACCTGTAGGAGTTGCTGGCAATTGTCCCAGGTAGGCTGGTGTGTAAAGAGAATGGAATCTAAAAGGTTAACAAGTACAGTGGGCTTCTCAGAGAAAGGGGGATTTTGCATTTTCCAGTTATGTAAGTCACTGGTTGAAAAAGGCCAGTAATGCAGGGGCTGTTCTCCTTCCTCATGGGGAGGGCCAACTGCTTGAAGGGGGAGGGCCGTAGAGTCAGTGGTGACGCGAGGCTGTTCTTGCTGCGTCCTCTGGCGAGTGTGGGGCAGGTTTCCAGCTGGGTTTCCTCTTACAGGGACAGCTTCATTATTTGGCTCCTGTCGGTGAGGAGCAGGGGGTGGGGGTCCAGTATGGAGGTGGAAAGAGGGTTTCTGGATCCGTGCCTCCCTGCAAAACAGGGTATAAGGGGGTAGGGGCAGTGGGTTGCGGGGGCATGGGTTGCTTGGAGTGTGAGGGTTTCTTTTTTAAGGCCATTATGTCTTTTTGGTCACTGGGACTTGGAGGCAGCATAGCCTTTAACCAGTCTGATGGGTTCTCCACTAAGTCTTGCCATACAGTGATATGTGGAATCTGATCTGGGTGTCCTGTTTGAGACCTGTAAATAACATTTTTAACCTGGAGAATAATTGGAAGATGGAGGGTGCCTTCTGGTGGCCAACCGACATTAAAAGTCGGCCATTCATTCCTGCAAAAGATCTCAAGTTTAGCTTTCTTCACTTGAAACCTGTACTGCTGGGCTCGCTCCTTGAAATCCTTAGATTTAAGGATTAGGCCTTAGAATTAAAGGCGTCATGTGTGTCTGACTCATGTCACCCACACCCTAAAACCACAAACACAGAACAAGGCTCACAAAGCACAAAACACAGACAGATGAATTGAAACCAAAAAAAGACCGAATACAAAAATGAAACC
>NW_003852575.1:106126-123380 GCF_000181295.1 Otolemur garnettii | reverse complement strand
GGGAGGGTGGCTTTTATGGGCAAGGGGAAAGGAGTGACCTCTATGTGAGGTCGTGTGTGTCTGATTGGTAGGGGCCACTGAGGTGGTGTCATGTGCCTATGTCCTGACTTATGAGAACCTGAAATTTAACTTTGGGGGAAACCGAAACTTAAGCTTAAGATGATGTCGGTTTTGTTCTTTCAGTTTTTTATCACTGTCCCATGGAAACTGAAAGAGAATTATCCATTTCATCTGAAGAATATGGGAATGGTAAAAAATGAGCCTGAAAGGGACAGAAGGACATTCTAGGAATGGCAGAGATGAGGAAAGTGGGGTCTGGTGACTCATGGATGTATATGAATGAAGACCTAAATTCTAATTCTTGTATTCTTTAGTTTTAGACTTTCAGGGTTTTTTTTTTGTTTGTTTGTTTGGTTTTGGATATTTCTTTTTCTTGTGACTCTTTCTTTGGAAACTACAGGATTAGCTATTTTTGAAGACCTTAGAAAATATAAACAAGGACCTTTTCCTCAGTTTTTCCATAGAGTAACATATGGAGGAAGTGGAATAATATTAAAGATTTTATAAATGTTCTTCCCTGATAAGACATGCACAGTGGGGAGCAGTAGCTTGAGCCCCCAGCATGTGAGCCAAGTGGTGTGAGTGCCAGGCTGGACCACGCCGGGCATCAATGAGGGTCTGGAGATGCTCTTTGGGGTGGGTGGTGTCACTGGCTGGTTGAAAACTGCCAGGGTGGTTTTATGTTAATGGAACAGAAGAAGTCTTTGTGGAAAGCTTTAGCATCAGTACTTGCTGCGACTGTGTCTGTCTCTGTGATAGCAGTTGTTTCATGTAGGTGACAGTATGGTAGGAGTGACAGAGTGGTGGGAGAACAATCAGAGCTTTCTTCTTGGTGAATTTTAGTTTCCTTTTTCATTTGTGGGTTATTGTTTGAAAAGGAGTGTGCCTGTGTTCTCTGCTTTGTCAGTGGTCATCCTTCTCAAGTTTTGAAGCTTGTCAGAGATAGCTAGAGAAACAACTGAATTTCTTTTTATTTTATTTTATTTTTTTGGTTTTTTGAGACAGGATTCTCACTTTGTCACCTTCGCTAGAGTGCCATGGTGTCATAGCTCACACTAATATCAAACTCTTGGGCTCAAGTGATTCTCTTGCCTCAGCCTCCAGAGTAGCTGGGACTACAGGTGCCCTTGGAAACACCCGGCTATTTTTAGAGATGGGGTCTTGTTCTGGCTCAGGCTGGTCTTGAACCTGTGAGCTCAGGCAATCCACCCACCTCTGCCTTTCAGAGTGCTAGGATTACAGGTGTAAGTCACCATGCCTGGCCCATAACTGAACAACTTAAAGCTTTCTGTTCATGCCACGAGCATTGGGGAGAAGGTACCTCACATTTGGCAGGGGAAGAAGATAATGCTGGTTTGTCTAGGCTGGTGTTAAGGGAAAATGTAAATTTCCTTCCTTCCTTTCCGATTGCTTATTTTGTAGTAAAATCATAGTTTGTTCTTGATAGGGCACTGACGGTTTCATTGCAGTGTCAAGGACAAAGTTCAGAATGATATGAAGAGAAAGAAGGCCCAGCTCTGTAGCTTAGAGAACCATTATTATACCTTCAGAGCAGTTTCATATCTTCCCAGAGGGAGCAAAGGAATTCCTTGTGTTCTTAGAATGTTCACAGAGGGAGAGGGAGCTAGAGTTCACTAACGTCCCCTGTGTGCCAGGAATGTTATCCCCTTCACACAGGGCATTGTGACCTCCTTCTAAAAATGAGAACCTGAGTTAGGAGAGGAAAAATGATTTGCTAAGATCATCTGGGAGTAAGTGGGGACCTCCTCAGATCCACACCTCCTCATCACACCATGCTGACCACACAGGGGTGAGGTGACAGGTGTATGTTGGTTGGTTCATGCTTTTTCTTCTCATCTCTGTCTTCTGCTGGGGTCTTGTGTTGTCAGACAATTGGGCCAAATTATGATGTAGGCATCAGTGAACGTGAGACCCAGGGAAGGGAGGTGTCAAAAGTAACCTGATTAACACAGGGTTACAGCAGGAAGACTCCACTTCTCTCCACAGATAGCTTGTGTCAACACACTCTAGTGTTGAGGCCTCTCCCAGAATGACACTGTCCAGACTGTGCAGAGCGCCCTCTTTGGGCACCACGGGTAGCAGGCCCAGTCACTTTCTTTCCATGATACAGGTTCCATCAACAAAGACTCCTTTCTCAACTGACATTTTTTGTTTTGTTTTCCCTATTCTGGGAGATCCCTAGGTGTCACAGAAAGTAGTTGAGCCCTTCTTTTCCTTTGTTTTTCTTTTGAGGCAGAGCTTCTCTTTGTTACCCTGGATGGAGTGCTATGGCATCATAGCTCACAGCAACCTCAAACACTTGGTCTCAAGTGATCCTCTTGCCTCGGCCTCCCAATGTGCCCCCCACAATGCCTGGCTATTTTTTAGAGATGGGGTCTTGCTCTTGTTCAGGCTGGTCTTGAACTCCTGGGCTGAGGCTGTCACCCACCTCGACCTCCCAGAATGCTGGGATTACAGGTGTGAGACACTGCACCTGGCCTCTACTTTGCCTTTGGAGGGAGGCAAGCTACTCTCCTATCCTGGTGGATTCAGCTTTTCTTCAAGCCCTTCCTTATCTAACTTTTACCAGCAGCATGGAGTAGTTAGTTCATGACTGATGAATCGGTTTCCCTGCATCTGGGAAATGGCCAGGGGTGACTGCCCCTAGCAGTGGTTTGGTTTATGTTGGGCCTCTGACTCTGTAGCTGACATATGATTTTCTCTCCATTTTCACATCTATGTGAGGTGCTATGGACAGACAATACCCACTGGGCTAGCTTCTGCCTTACCTCAAGCTAGGCTGGGGAATTCATGCCCTGGGCTTCCAAATACAGGCATTTTGAGGTTGAGCTCCACTATTCCAGATGGGACAGGCTTTAAGAAATACCTGTGCCACTGGAAGGCTGTGGTCCAAAGTCAAGAAGACTCATTATCACCATTCCTTGTTAGCCCAACTGTCCTGACTCAGGGCAGATCACTTTGCTGGTATTTTTTTCCTGTGTTAAACAAAGGTTCCCAGTGAAATTTTAGGCTCCAGTGCTGATCCCATGCCTGCCCTCTGCCTCTCATCACAGTTTAGGGGGGATGTACCAAGGGTGCATGTATTCTTGCCCTTTGCATTGCTAGAGTAGAGTGCTTATGAAAACCTATCTTTTATTTATTCTGCATGCTTTTTAGAATTCCATTTTCAAGAGAGCTAGCAGAGAATTCCTGGGGTGACAAGAGACCTCCTGTTGGTGTGGAAAGGTAGCAAGCACCTTTTCCGCTGCACAGGAGCTGACAGCTGACACGGTCTCTTCTGTCTCTGCCACCCTTGATGGATGCACTTTGCCTCTAATCACCTGCCAGCCTCCTCTGTGTGAGCTGTCAGGGGTGAAACGCTCGATATTGCTTCCTCTTCCATTGAAATAGCCAGATTCTCTTTCTTCTGAGAAATAATTGAAGTCTTATGAAAGCAAAAATACCTAATACACATGAATTTTTTTTTTAAATAAAACAGTTTCATGGCTCAGTGCCTGTAGCACAGTGGTTATGGTGCTGGCCAGGTGCACTGAGGCCAGTGGGTTCAAACCCAGCCTGGGCCAGCTAAACAACAATGACAACTGCAACAAAAAATAGCCAGCCATTGCGGTGGGTGCCTGCAGTCCGAGCTACTTGGGAGGCTGAGGCAAGAGAATCTCTTTAGCTCAAGAGTTTGCTGTGAGCTGTGATGCCACAGCCCTCTACCAAGGTTGACATAGTGAGACTCTGTCTCAAAACAAAACAAAACAAAAACCAGTTTCATCCAGAAGAGAGGCCATTTAAACCAAGGGTTTGTTTTCAAGTTATGAAAATATATCCAAGACACAAAAAAGCATAATTTAGCTTTAGAGACCTGGGAGTCTTGACTTCTCATCTACTTATTCAAAATTCTCCATGGAGCTTCTGCATGCCAAGTTCTGCACATCAGCAGCAAGAAATGCAGAGGAGGGTTCCTGCTGCCCATCAGGTCGCTGACTGAGAAAGGTGGATGGTATTCCAGGGTTTGTACAAGGAATTAATAAAATGCAATTCCGTTAATGATAGTAATATGGTACAGTACAGTGGGTGCT
The DNA here is from genome assembly GCF_000181295.1 of Otolemur garnettii. Lineage (NCBI taxonomy): Eukaryota > Metazoa > Chordata > Mammalia > Primates > Galagidae > Otolemur > Otolemur garnettii. The sequence continues at coordinate 119,229 of NW_003852575.1, read as the reverse complement.
GCCAGTGGTAAATAAAGGCACAGCTTTGCTGAAGACTTGACAGTTAAGGGTAAGAGGTATCTGCTGAGGCTGGGCATGGTGGCTCACACTTGTCATCCCAGCACTCTGGCAGGATGAGGCTGGTAAATTGCTTGAACTCAGGAATTTGAGACCAGCCTGAGCAAAAAAAGCAAGACCCTGTCTCTAAAAAAGTAGTGGGGTATTGTGGTGGGCACCTGTAGTCCCAGCTACTTCAGAGGCTGAGGCAAGAGGATTACTTGAGCCCAAGAGTTTGAGGTTGCCATGAGCTGTGGCGTCATGGCACTCTACTGAGGGTGACAACATGAGACTCTGTCTCCAAAAAAAGAAAAAGAGAGAGAAATGTCTGCCGAGCAGAGGGAGGGCCATGAGGAGAAGACGGCAAGTGGGAACGGATGGGACCACACACAGCCTGGAAGGAGCAGGTTGGCCAAGGAGCTGCCTGGGAGCATGGGTGACCTGAGGGCAGAGAGGCAGAGGAACAGGTGCGCCAGGCATCATGAGCCAACCTAAGGAGCTTGGGGTCATCATTTTAGAGACTGCCAGACTTGTTTGTCAAGAAACAAAATTTGGGGACTTATAGAGTGAAGATGGCTTCGCATAGCCAATCAAATCTGAATGTTGGACATTGTTCCCATTGTCTCTTGTTTGGGGCATTTAATGTAAATTGAAATCTTGGCAGGCCATAGTTTCTAGAATGATCAGACCTACTCCCTTGTTTAGAATCTTCCTCTTCCTTCCCCACCCCTCTGCCCAAGCTTGGTTCCTCTCTCTCTCCAGTTCTTTATGGGGACCTTCCTCAGGCAGCCTAGATTCTGTGGCTCTACCATTGGGGCCACAGCTTCCAAAATAATCAGGGAGAATGTGGGTTTTTTTTTTGTTTGTTTGTTTTTGGCTGGGGCTGTGTTTGAACCCGCTACCTCTGGCATATGGGGCCAGCGCCCTACTCCTTTGAGCCACAAGCGCCACCCAGGATGTGTTATTTTTTGAGAAAACTCTTATCTTTGTGTTTAATATGGGGCTAAAGACACCATCCTTCCTTTTTTTCACTAGACCTAGACAATCAAAGAGCTTTTACAAAAGTTTTAGATTTTTCTAACATGGCTGATTGTACAGAAAACTCTGTGACCCCATTAATGACATCCTGCTAGTGCTTTTTTGGTGCTTATTAATTTGTTTTGTTTAGTTTTACACTTTGATTCTTGGCTTATTGTAATAATCAAAGTTTAATTTTGTTTAGAAGCCTGTTGTATATTGGCCACCTTAAATCTGTGGATACCATATTTTTATTCCTTTTGACGTGGTGGATAAAATTGTTCAAATGAAATCATCCAGTGTTATTTGGGCTATTATTCAGAGAAGACTGCACCAGAGGTTTAAAAGAATCAGGTTTCAAAAAATGTTGCATGTGCTCTTGGCTGCTTAGGGATTGGGAATTGCACATAAAGATACTTAAAAAAAAAATAGAATAGAGAAAGCTTCGGCAGGGCATACGTAGATTGCAGAGAGACAAGACAATCTGGATGGAGTAATCCTCTGTAGCGGGTACAGATCTTTCTGAATTGAAGCCTGAGGCTGGGTGAGGTTATCTTCATGTTCGGGAGAGAATAAGAATGCGAAGGTGAGAACTAGCTTCCCAGAGGGAAGCACAGTTGGTAGCCTGGGAGAGAGCAGCAGGTCAGTGAGTTCAGGGGCGGCAGGTCCAGCCCTGCACACCACAGAGGGAAGTCCCGTGAGGACTCATGTCTGCGCCACACCATGCCCCCGAATGGTGGTGATACTTGTTAAGGACCGAATTGGATCCCTCCAAATTCATGTGTTGCAAGACCCCCACCCCAACCCAGTGTGCGGATAACTGGAGATGAGGCCTTTGGGAGGTGATGAGGTCTAGATGAGCCTCGAGGGTGGAGCCCTCACAATGGGATTGGTGTCCTTATAAGAAGAGGAGGCAGCCAAGCTGTCTGCCACATGAGGACGCCACGAGATGACAACTAACCAGGGAAGTGCGCTCAGCAGACCTGACTGTCACCCTGATCTTGGGCTTCAGACCCTAGTAATGGGGAAGAGCAGATTTCTACTGTTTGAGCCACCAGGTCTGTGGTGCTTTGTCATGGGACCCGGGGCTGACCAAGACGGTCCCTCAAATGCCCAAATTCACGATTCCCAGCCAGTGGTCACTCTCATGAATCCTCTGCCCTTTCCTTCCCAGTCAAATAGTTTGATGGGGAGGGGTCATGCTTGACATAGTCAGGGGGCTTATCCATTGTCTTGACGGGTGGGAAAGGGAGCCCTCACCACCCTGCAGACGCAGCCACCTGTAAAACTCCAGGAAGGACCGAGGTGCCCTGATGTCCTCAGCCGGAGCCCAGATGCTCCTGTGCTTTCTGAGGCCTCACTGAGCCTGCCTTGCCTGGTCTCTGGCCCCATTTCTGAGCTTTCCCACCGCAGATAGTGTCTGGAATCCACCAGACCCTTCCAGATTCCCTGTCTCTGCAGATCAGCTCCCTGGAACAGCTTTTCCTAAACCTGCCTTTTCCACAGGCAGGATCTCTGTTCTCTTCCCTGCCCCATTACAGAAAAACCGGAGTAGGACACTGTTTACAGGGTAAAAAGAGATTGTTATTCAGGAATGGTTGCAGGGGGGCGGGGAAGAGAGGCCTCAGAATGCATCCTGGACGAGTGGGGACTTAACAGGTAAGGGGCAGGGTGGATAAACCCCCTTGGGTGGTCACAGCCAAGGGTGGGGCGTGTGGAGTTTGATTAGATGTGGTGGGTGGGGGACCTTGGCTAAACCACTTTTGTGAATTCTTGCTAAAATCGGGCAATTTGGAGACACGTGGAAGTCCAAGGTCGAGGCCTCTTTGTGATGAGGAGTCAGAGGGGCCTGGCTGGTGTCCTTGTCAGTCCCCATGCCCCATCCTGTGAGCCACAAGCCCCTTAGAGACTTATGTTTTCATCATTGAACCTGCAGCAGCCAGACTCCTGCCTGCCATTTTAGGAGGCAGTCTGAAGAGTCTTCTGAGCAGCGGAAGGCCTGGGGTGAAGGTGCAGGCCCCCATGTGACAACTGTGGGCTGCACTGACGTCCTTTCCACCAGCGTGTGCTCCTGTCTTTGCTGGTCAGCTGCAAAAGATGGGCACCAGCTGCTCCTGAAGCCACGCTGGCAGGGGCAGTCCCCTCGCCCGGCATCTGTAGCCGCTACTGCTGTGTCTGTGGGTGGGAAAGGTGAATGATGAATGAAACTTCTGTCCAGGGTTGTTGGTTGAGCCACCAAGAGCTGAAGTGAAAGGCAGGGAAAGAAACCACTTCCCCCTGGGGCAGGACACTTGAAATTCCTTTCTCACCAAAGGGGAGGCTGCAGCACCCTCTGAAGACAGCTCGGTGCTCACCAACTGGTATCCCCACTGAGCTGAGGACACATAAACTCTTGGCCTTCCTTGGAGCTGCCAGCTGGTAATTTATTCCTCTAAGTAGAAAACATTTTAGAAATTGTCAGCCGCTGTCACCATTTTTTTTTTGCCACAAAATTTGAAAGTATGTATTTTACCAAAATGCACATTGCTAAAAATGTGCAGCTTTTAACTAAGTGTTCCTCCCACTACACTCTACCTTAGCCCTGACTCCCAGGGCCTTATAAAAACAACCGACCACCCCCCAGATCTTCTTACTGAGTGGCTGAAAACATGCTGTCCACAATGACAGGCTTCTCCTGAGTGAGGGGGTCCCTTCTCTGGAGTGGGGTGGTCCCTCAGCTCGGGGGCCTCTTGTGTGAGTCCACCACTGTCCTCTGCTCGCTGTAGAAGACCCTGAGTGCCCAGGGCTGGATGAGTAACTTGGGATCTGACATCTTAGTGGGGAAAACATTACACACTTATTTCCACAAACCTTTGACTGAAATTCAGCACTTTCTTTCATTCTGAATATAGGCACCCTATTGCTTCCCTGTGGCCGCTGTAATGAACTGGGTGGCTTATGCAACAGAAGTGTGTTGTCTCACAGTTCTGGAGGCTGGAGGTCTGTGTCAAGGTGTCCGCGGGGTGGTTCCTTCTGAGGAGAGAATCTGTTAGATGCTGAATTCTTTGGTGTTTCTTGGCTAATAAACACCTTTTCTATGTGGGGGGTGAGCCTGTGTTCAAATTTCCCTTCGCATAAGGTCACTGGTCATAGTGGGTTGGGGCTACCCTAACGACATCACTGTAACTCAGTGAAGAGCCTGTCTCCAAGTAAGAGCACATTCTCAGGTATTAGGGGTTGGGACATCAATATATGAATTTTTGGAGGTCAGGTGCCGCAGTTCAGTGGGCACTGACCCAGAGTAGTAGCGCTTGTGACTTCATTATTGGAAGAAATCACTTGTAATTTCACATCACATTGTGGTAGTTGTGGGCTCCTACAAATATGGGTGAAACTCACCCTGCCTGTAAAGTTAAGGCCCTTTCAGTTAGTCCTTAATTAGAGATCGTTATCCAATAATGAAGAAATGCATATATTACTCTGGCTTGCTCTTTATAATTATTTTGATCAATTTATTTCAACCTGACTGATTTCCTTTGTAATCCTCTATGTTTCATTTTATGCCTGTAAAAATACTATTCAGAGAAGGGGCTCACAGGCCACAATGAGTATGCTGAAAGGGCGGACCCTCGATGTGAAAATGTCTGTGGAGGTTTGTGGCTCCTTAACTGGCTTAGGAAGAACCTGCTCTCCACAGCTCACCCTATGAGGCCCTGTTCTGCTCTCTTGCTGGCTCTGAGAGGAGGCCACTGTCCTCTGAGGAGCAGGTGTCCACCAGGCAGGGTTCTCCCTCCAGGTCCCACAGGTGTCAGCAGGTATGACCTGCCCTGTGAGCAGCCAGCCACACCCCCTGGAAAGTGCACTCCCTGCTTATCATGTAGCAGGAAGGGTGTAGAAGGAAGGGCACGGGGGCAGAATGCCTCTGGCAAGGTGGAAAGGGAAGGGCAGAGCTGAGCTGTTCCTGAGCACCACTGTTACTGCTACAGGGCACACTTTGGCTAGCAGGCAGGGTAGAAGTAATCACTGCTGGGTATGTAGTGCTCCCGACTGCCCGGTGAGGCAGGCAGTGCTATCCCCAGTTTGGAGACAGGGACACAGGTGTGGGGCATGCAGATACCCGATGACTCCACTGTGGTGATGGAGCTGGGATGTGATCCAGATTCCTCATCCTTTCCACCCTAGTGGGCTGCCTGAAGTTAACAAAAAGAGACTGCTTTGCAGCCTCTTAAGCTGATATATAAGGGAAGACAGAGAAAATACTGATTTGACAATTAATGAAGTATTGTTAAGACTCATCCTAGAAAACCTCACAGTGAGGCCGAGGATCAGCCTTCCACACCCGGCCAACTGGAGTGTTAAGCAGCCCTCAGCGCTTCAGAGCTCACACAAAAAGCAAACCCCCAGACTTGATTTCCTGGGGGAATGCTTTCTGGTACTTTGGCCCAAGAAGTTCATTGTGAAAAGAGGTTGAATTTGTAGTCAAATGTGAGCAGTTGTACAGAAAACATCATCTTTTCAGAGATATATTTTTAATTAAAATTATTTAAAAATATTGACATGATAAAATTTATGTATAGCAAAGTACAAATCTTAGCCATGTGACTCAATTTTGTGTATGTTTGCACCAGTGAACTGCCATTCAGACCAAGAATGGAATGTATGCAGCTCTCCAGAAGGTTCCTTCTAGCTCTTCCCCATCATTTATTCCCCACCAAAGGTGCCCACTGTTCTTCCTTCCTTCATCATTGATAAGTTCTGCCCAGTTTTGAACTTCATATAAATGGAATCATCCTGTGTATACTCTTTCAGGTTTAGCTCTTTGGACTCAACAGGTCTGTCTGTTAAACTACTATCCAATATGTGCATCAATAGTTTTTACTTTTAATGACTGTGTAGCATGTCATTGATCTATTCTTCTGTTGATGGAAATTTCTTGACTGCAGTTGTGATGTTTACAAATATATTGCCTTGCAATTCCAAATTCACCCCTTTTGTCTGCTCTGTAGAAATGGATCTGAGCCCTTTAAATGTTTTTCCTCTACAACTCTGGCCCTTGAAGCTTGTCACTTGGGGGTGCTGGAGAAGCATTGCAGAAGGAAGGAGTTTTTCTTTCTTGGTTCAGGGGCCCTGGCTTGGTAGGCTCTACTATATGCCTTCAGCACCTGGCAGACTAAATCTCCCCTGGTACACCTGTTAGGAGGTTTTGTAGCAGAGTGCACCTCTGTGAGACAATTCCTGGTAAACAGCTTTCCCTAACAATCTAGAGGCCGGTTTTCTGGCAAGTTCCAGAGGGTGAATTTCAAGTCTGTTCCACTGATAGGGAATTGTGGTTACTTCTCTCCCATTCAGTGAGCATGCCTGTGCCCTTGCAGCAGGTATGAGTCTCAGCCCTGGGCTTGGTGGCATTTCCTTGGTTGCTTGACCCCGGCCTTAGGGCCAGTAGCTATTCCTTAGATGTGTTTATTTCTCTATTCTTTAAAGTTCTCTTATTACTGTTAATCTCTCTTAGTCAAATCCCTTGCAATAGTAAATGATTTGTTTTTTTGTCAGACTTTCTCTGGTTAAATTACTGGGTGGTGTTTCTCCTCTGTTTGTATCCAGATGGACACCACAATGTTTGGAATTATGAGCAATGCTGCTGTAACCATTCTTGACCATGTCTCTTGCTGGATGACAGCAGTCATTTCTGGTAGGTGTGTGCTAGGAGTGATTTGCTGAATCATAACACATGTCCAGCTGTAGTAGACACTGCCAAAGTGGAAATCACTTTCCAAAGTCTTTGTTTTAGTGTACACACCTGCTGGCAAATTGAAAGACATCTAATCACCTCACATTCTTGGTGGCACTTGGCACTGCCACCCCTTTCATCATGGTCATTGTCACAAGTGAAAGGATGTTTCATTGTAGTTTTATCTGCATTTCCCAAGTGGCTAGTGATACTGACTTTTCTTGGACTTTCGGCCATGCGAATATCTTCTTTTTGTGTAATGTCTGTCACAGTTCATCTTTTGAAATTGTGGGTGGTCGTTTTTTTTTTTTTTTTTTTTTTTTTTTGGTCCTTTCCTTACTGATTCATAGAAGATTTTGATATATTCTGGATGATAGTCCTTTGTCAGATATATTTGTGTGTGTATGTGTGTCTTAAAATATATTCTCCTACTCTGTGGCTTGCCTTCATACTCTCTCGATGGTACCTTTTGAAAGTCCATTTATCAAGCTTTTCTTTATATGTTTTGTGTCCTGTTTAAAAATAACTTCCTAGTATTGTGGGGGACAGGTCACAAGTAGATTCCCTTAGAACAGAAGCTAATCTATGTCCCAGGAACTTTCTAACCTGAACAGACAGATGTGGTCATATGTAATACTAACTGGGATTATTTTAAAAAACAATCTGACTAAACCCCTCTTCTATGTTTTCCTTTAATAGATTGGATCTGTTTTAACAAACAAAAAGGGGAGAATGTGGGATAGAGAATAGGGTTAAAAGTTCTAGACACTGGGGACAGAGTGATCTGGGAAAAAGCCAAGCATCTCTGCTGACCCTGAGCCCTGAAAACAATACTCACTAGATTCAGCACACTGTCTCAGCACTAGAAAAAGGCAAGACAGAAGTGCAATAAACAGGATGTGTTAAGAGTTAAATCATGAAGTTAAAGAAAAACTTGAAAAACTCCTTGTTTTTTTATCCTTGATTGTCTCTTTGAAGCTTGCTGCTGTGCTATATTTTCTCAAGCCTGCAATAAAAGTCAGAGAGGATCATTGGAGGGGGTTGCACTTTGTCTCTCCATGTGAAGGTCTTGCTAGTCTTCCTCCCAGGTTCCCCTCAGTTCAGTGGGTACTGTGACTGAGTAGGTGTTACTATTTTGTGTCAAGTCACACCGACATATTATATGATCAGAAATGTTTTCTTCTGGAAGTTTTATTGTTGCTCCTTTCACCTGAAGGAGTGTAATCCATCTGGGTATAATTTTGTGTAGGGTAGGGTGGTGGTCAGGTACTTCTTGCTTATGTGGATATCAGTTTGACACAGCACTCTTTACTGAAAGATTATTCTTTACCCACTAAATGATTGTGGCACCTTTGTCCTTTATTGAGTACAACACAGGGGTGAGTCTTTTTCTGAACTTTGTATTCTGCATAATTCATCTCTTTTTCTATCCTTATGCCAATATCCTTAAATAGTTAAAATGCCTCTCAGCTTATTCCTCTAGTAAAGGAGTCTGCTGAACTTTATTACAAGATTGGGTTGGCATCCTGAGCTTTCATATGTGATGTCTGTTTTTCTAGGGCCCCAGCCAGCTTAGAGGAATCCTCAGGGTGCAAAATGAGCGGCATGTGTGGCTACTCTGTACCTTAACCACCTGCCCCCCACTCTTCTGGACTGTGTCTTTGAGGGTCTTACTCCTGCTGTCTTTCTCAGGAAGCTTCCTATTCCCCTTCCTGGCCTGGCACCTCTTCCTTGGTCTTCCAGGAGATCCTCCTGAAGCACTGACAGGAGAGTCAGTCGATGCAATTGATGTAGCCCACTGATGGGCTTCTCCAATAACTATATTTTCCCATATAGGCACTGGATTGAAATGAGGCCAATTAATGACCCTACAATTGCCTCTAAAAGTTCAAGTGAAAGGAAAAGTCACATGTCTCTCACTTTAAATCAAAAGCTAGAAAGGATTAAGGCATATTTAAAGTTGAGATATGTCTCTTGAACAAACAGATAGCCAAGTTGTGAATGTAAAGGAAAATTTTTTGAAGGAAATTGAAAGTACTACTCCAGTGACCACATGAGTGATAAGAAAGCAAAATAGCTGATAGGGGGCTGATATGGAGGAGATTTTATTGATCTGGGTAGAAGAGCAAACCAGCCACATTTCCTTAAGCTAAAGCCTAATCCAAAGCAGGACCCTCTCTCTAATTCTACGATGGCCAAGAGGTGGGGAAGCCGCAGAGGAAAAGCTGGAAGCTAGGAGATGTTGCATCATGGACTTTCAGGAAAGAAGCCATCTATGTAACAGAAATGCAGGGTGGGGCAGGAAGTGCTGATGGAGAAGCTGCAGCAAGTGAGTTGTCCAGAGACCGTTGCTGAGACCATTGATTCCAATGGCTTCACTGAACAATAGAATTTAATGTAGATGAAACAACCTGATTTTGAAAGAAGATGCTGTTTAGAACTTTCATAGCTAGAGAGGAAAAGGTAATGTCTGGCTTCAAAGCTTCAAAAGACAGATCTCTCTCTTGTTAGGGACTGATGCAACTGGTGATATTAAAGTGAATCTAATGCTCCTTTACCATTCTGAAAATTCTAAAGCCCTCAGGAATTATGCTAAATCTGCTCTGTTTATACTCTGTAAATGGAACAACAAATCCTGGGTGACAGTGCATCTATTTACAGCATTCAGTTTACTGAATATTTTAAGCCTACAATTGAGACCTACTGCTCAGAAAAAAAGATTCCTTTCAAAATATTACTGCTCATTGAATTTTGAAAGCTGTTTTACCCTAGGTAAAATGCTGTTGAACAACATTGCATACTATGGAGAAATCTTTAATGAAAAAAGGGGTCAATGTGGCAAACTTCATTGTTGTCTTATTTTAAGAAATTTCCACAACAACCCCTACCTTCAGCAGCTACCACCCTGATCAGAGCTCTAATGGAGGTGTACAGGAGATGAATGTTTGTTTTCATTCTGCAACCCATTGATCAAAGAGTAATTTTGACTTTCAAGTTGTATTATTTAAGAAGTAAGGTGATAGCTACCATAGAGAATGATCATGCTGATGGATCTTGGCAAGGTAAACTAAAAACCTTCTGGAAAGGATTCACTACCTAGATGCCATTGAGAACATTTGTGATTCATGGGAGAAGGTGAAAATATCAACATTAACAGGAGTTTGGAAGAAATTGATTCTAACCCTCATGGATGACTTTGAGGGGTTCAAGATGTTAGAGAAGTGACTCCAGATGTGACAGAAACAGCAAGAGAATTAGAAATGGATCTTGAAGATGGGACTGAATTGCTGCAACTCATGATCAGACTTGATTGGATGAGGGCTTGCTGCTTAGGAATGAGCTAAGAAAGTGGTTTCTTGAGATGGAAACTACTCCTGGTGAGTATTCGGGAACACTGTTGACTGAGAACAGCAGATTTAGACCCGTACATGAACTTAGTTGTTAAAGCAGTGACAAGGTTTGAGAAGACTGACTTCAAGTTTGAAAGTTGTTTTACTATAGGTAAAATGCTATTGAACAGTATTGCATACTATGGAGGAATCTTTAATGCAAAAGGGAGTCAATGTGGCAGACTTCGTTGTTGTCTTATTTTAAGAAATTGCCACAACTACCCCTACCTTCAGAACCACCACCCTGATCAGTCAAGCAGCCATCGACATTGAGCAAAAAGATTTTGATTCACTGAGGGCTCAGGTGATCAGTACATTTTTAGCAATAAAATATTTTTAATTCATATATATACATTATTTTTAAAAACATAATGCTATTGCACATTTAAGAGATTATATATAGTGTGAATGTAACTTTTATATGCACTAGGAAGCAAAAATCATTGTGTGACTTGCTTTATTATGGCATTTGCTTTAACTGTGGTTGTCTGGAGCTAAACCTATAATATCTCCAAGGTATGCCTGTGTACAGAAAGAGATTTATTTTGAGGAAATAGTTCACTCGATTATGGAACCTGGGAAGTTGCCATATCTGCAGTCAGTACTCCGGAGACCCAGAAGAATCAGTCGATGCAGTCCAGTCTGAGACCGAAGGCCTGAGACCCAGGAGAGTCAGTCGATGCAGTCCAGTCTGAGACCAAAGGCCTGAGAGCCTGGAGAGTCAGTCGATGCGGTCCAGTCTGAGACCGAAGGCCTGAGAGCCGGGAGAGTTAGTCGATGTGGTCCAGTCTGAGACCCAGGAGAGCTGGGACCAAAGCCGTCAGGCTGGAGACATGAGCAGAACTAATGTTTTAGTTCAAGTCCAAAGGCAGGAGAAGACCACCATCCCAGCTGCAGCAGCCAGGCAGGAGAAGATTCCTCTTCCTCAGGGGAGTGTTGGCCTTTGTGTTCTAGTTGGACTTCACTGAGTGGGAGAGACAGACCCACGCACATGGGGAGAGTTATCTGCTTAGTCTCCCAGTCCAAATGCCAACTCATCCAAAATATCCTCATTAGACATGTCCAGAAGTAATGTTTGACCAAATGTCTGGGTGCCTGTGACCCAGTGAAGTTGACAGAGAGGTAACCATTACATTGCTTCCTCCAGTGGGCAGGGAGTTGGACACCAGCGGGGAGCTTGGAGTTATTGGGGCGGGGGCATTCCTCTCAGAGAAAAAGAAAACAGTGGAGGTGAGTGGCCCTGCAGCTGAGCTCATTAGTCCTGTGGAAAATCTATTTCCTAAAATGTCTTTTCTCCAGGCTTAGCCTCCAAAGGCCTGGCCAAGCTGGTGTTTGGGTGGGTCACCTTTGGGAGGCCATATGTCACTCCCTTTCCCTGTTTCTGAGGAGGATGTATTTCACCGCCCGATCTGCTGGCCCCGGGCAGAACAGAAAGGTGATTTTCTGCCTCTCTCCTGGTGCTGGGACATGCCTCTTCTGCTGCCCTTGGATGGCACAGTCTTCCAGGCCCCCTGGCCTGTTGACTCCAGGACTCACACTGTCCTCTCCCCCTGCTCCCCACAAGGCCCAGTATAGACTCAGTCAGAGATGCCAGTGGGGTTCCATGCTATAACTTCTGGAGATTGTTTCTTGATAATTCCATCTGTGATAATAGAAAGTATGTCCCAAGTGCCCATGAAAACCAGTGGCCATGGAGAGCTTCTGCCAGTCAGACCTGGCCCCTGCTCGGCCTCCAGGGAAGCAGTTTGGCATCTGAGGTGAGCGTCCATCCCAGGAAGTTTAGACTCATGTGCGTGGTCCTGAGAGAAGGCACGTGGGAGGGAATAAGAATTCAAGGTTTGCTATTGAAACAACCCCTTGAAAAAGAGCAAAATTGTCCAAGAGGAAGTGAAGGAGACAATTCCATCTTTCACTTTCGTTTGGCTCAGATGCTTCTCCCTAAGACACACTGTGGGTGAGAAAGCAGTTTGCTTCCCTGCCCCCTCCCATCAGCTACACACTCTCGATGTGCAAAGAAATAATCCCACAGAGAGAGAGAGAAACAGAACTGGCTGCATCCTAAGCTGCAGACCGTGTGCTGGCCTCCCGCTGCAATCTCTCTGCAGTGAGGGCAGGGATGGGAGCCCCGCAGGACAGAGCAGAGCCGCAGCTCGGCTAAGTCTGCCTCTAGGAAGGGGTCCCTGGAGAGTGAGCTGGTTTTAGAAAGCCCTATAGTTATTTAATTTCTCTAACAGTGAGTATATTTAGAACAGAATTTTGACATAATGAAGTTCTGAAGTTTTTTTTGCCATCAGAATAAGCAACCCTACATTTCATTCTTTACTCTCTGCCCCTCTCAGCCAGGATAATGTTCTTTTTTTTTTTTTTATTAAGTCAAATACACATAGATCATGAATACATTCATGCATATGTGGGGTACAATGTGCTGATTTTTTAAATACAATCTAAGGTGGTTACATTAAGCCAATCAACATAGCTTTCACCTCATTTACTCAATTATTGTGCCAAAACATCTATGTTCTACATTTCACAGATTTGACTTGTACCCTTGTCATGTTCCATAGGTGTGATCCCTAAGGATAGCTGCCTTGCTGCTGGCCATTCTTTCAGTCTCAGCCACCACTTTGGTATTTAGATAAACTAGTCTCATTCTTCATCCTTCTCATCCTGAGAAGTTAGAAGATAACAATTTATCACCTTATAGTGTCTTAAAGTTCTGTGAGGTGCTATCCTAACCCATCAACCCATCAGAGATCGCAGCGGGAGGCCACCACGCAGTCCGCATGGCAGCTTAGGATGCAAAGATTTTCAGACATTTGTGTGTGGTTATTTCTGTGGACAGGCAGATCGTGTGGCAGTGGTGGACTTTGCTTTGATTGTACCCATCTCACAGTTGAGAAAAATGAGGCTGGCGTGGTGCTCACATATTCACCTGAGGTCACAATTAAATGGGT